>NC_136057.1:1892003065-1892487116 GCF_964261635.1 Lissotriton helveticus | reverse complement strand
CCAACTAATCTTTTGAATGGATCAATGTATAGAGCCATGTTAATCGGGGCAAACCTATCAGTGGATGGGTTCATGTTCAAATTTGCTAACCAGAAATTTTTCAAAACAATCAAACTTAAAATACTACAATCTTGGTCTAAGACGTGGCTTATCATAAGAAAAAGACTCGGGCTGTCTTACTACTCAAACTTTGTCCCAATTTGGGAATCCCCTGGGCTTCCACTATATATGAGAGATAGCTTGTCAGGTATACTGGAGCATGCAGGGATCACAAGATGGGGTCAACTATTGAAGGAAGGGAGGGGGGGCGTGGCCAAGCAGCATGGCCGACAGGACGTGAGCTCCTCCAGCTCCGTCCCGAAGACCGACGAAATCCTGTATTTAATCCTGCCCGGGCTGTCCTGCTTATTGCGAGCTGTGTCGGAACCCGCCCTGACCCGACTGAGCCCGTTGAAACTGAGTAGCGGCCCCGGAGCTCCTCGTAATTGGAGACAGGCGCTCTGCCGGGGGAGGCGCCGGCGTCCTCTCCTACGTGACGCCGAGGACTGGGCCTGTGCGGAGAGACCGGGGTGGGCGGCCCGCTTGATCCTGACGGGCGGGCAGGGCCCCTGGAGGGTCCCACCGCCCTGTCTGGGCTCTCCAGAGGTGCCCTGGACCGGAGGGGAGTGGCGGCTCTGCACCTTGGACTCGGAGTGCAGGGGACGACCTCGTCGAGCCGCCGTCCATTTTGGCTGAGACCCTGGAGAGGGGCTCTACCTCTGAGGCTGCTGTGGACCGGGTTAGTCCGGTGCGTCGCTGGGGAGCTGGATTTCGGTGACGGAGGGCGTGAGTACTGCTGCCCCCACTGTTGCCAGTGCCCCCGGTTGGAGAGGGGATCCTGTATGTTTAGTGCCTGACCTGACCCTCCCACGGCATCCTACGACAATTGAGTACCGGCTTCTGCTGGCCCCCCCTGCTTTGACTCTCGCCAGCGCACTATCCACGGGGGAGACACGGCCGCTGGTGTTTCTCTGTCTCTGGTGGCCTCTCGCCCCCTCCCCTCCCCCACGTGGCCGCCATCTTGCTGCTCCTCAGGGACGTGGTGCTGGGCTGCGCCTATCCCCCGGCCTGGCCGGCATTTGTGGACCCCTTCGGGGGGAGGGCGAGCCCTGAGGCTTCTACCACCCGACTCCTGCCTGCGGCTGGGTGTGCTTGTGGTGCGTGGGAGTGGGCGGGACCGCCCTGCTGCCGATCTTGCTCCTTGCTGTCTCGGGGGGCCTGGGGCCCTGGACTATCCTGCACTGCTGGGCTCGTGGGGAGTTGGCTCCCTCCTCGTAGTTGCCGCCTGTGCTGGGTTGCCTGTGGACCCGGCGGTGGATTCATACTTCCTCGGGAGCTTGTCCCGGATTTGCTTCGGTGGTTCCTCCTGGGCCCCTGTGACGGTCTTACCCGCATTGGAAGTTGCTGCTGGGTGCTCCGGTCTCCGGCATGGCGGCCCGTTCAGGCCGTTCTTCAAAGGCCTCCCAGCCCAACACGATCGTCCAGTATACCACCCCGCGCCTTCCGCCACTTAGAATCACACGGCAGTCGGGGGCAGAGGATGGCGGTGAGGGGGCCGCGGAGCCATCCAGGGCTGACATCCTCAAGGCCATTCAGGGATCCCACTCTGCCCTGGAGCGCCAGATAGAGACAGTCTCCATCGACGTTAATTTGCTACGGACGGACCTCCGCAAAGAGGCGGATAAGGTGTCGGATGCGGAGGGCAACATCACTCAGTTGCAAGGAGAGGTTGCATCGTTACAGAAGTCGCTTGCCCAACTTACCTCTACTACTCGCGCGTTGGAACGACGAGCTGAAGACGCGGAAGGGAGGGCCCGCCGGAGTAATATAAGAGTCCTTGGGGTCCCGGAGCGACTCGAGGCGGGGAATCCTGAGCGCTTCCTGGAAACGTGGATCCGTGAACGTCTGTGTCCGCATGGTCTGTCCAGTGTGTTCGTGGTGGAGAGAGCGCATCGGGCCTTGGTCCCCCCCCCACGACCGGGTGAGCCTCCTAGGGCCCTTATCACCAAGATCCTCAATTATAAAGACCGCGACTGCATCCTGAAGGCTGCTAGAGAATCGGAGTCCCTCATGATTGAGAACAGTCGAATATCGATCTATCCTGACTATACCCAACAAGTGCAGGAACAGAGAAAATCCTACTTGGGGGTGAAACAAAAGCTACGTGACATGCAGCTTCAGTATATGCTATTGTATCCTGCCAAGCTTAAAGTGCTCTCTCAAGGCCGTGCGCACTTCTTTGAGACGCCAGCGGAGGTCTGGGAGTGGTTAGAGATCAGAGGAGACGATTTGCCCCCGGGTGAACGAGGGGGCCCCCGTGAGACTTGGGGGACCAGACCACAGAGGAGACGCCGTGGTCGGCGAGGGCGCCGTTCTAGGGGATCTAGGTCCAGGGGATCTCCTGAATCTCGACCCACGGTGGGAGCGGATGGGGCTATACACATGGCATCCTCGCAGGGAGGAGCGGAATCGGGGTTGCCCGAGGATCCCGCTCCTAGTGATGTTTTGGTACCGGACACCTTGCAGGAACGGACCCTGGAGGCGGACCCTGAGGCTCCTGTGGTCCCGGAGACGGCCTTAACTGCATCGAGGTTGGAATAACTTTTCCCTTCTATTGGTCTGGTCTCCTCTCTTTATCCGTTTTGCCCTTAAAGTGCCTGGGTGTAAGACTGTCCTCGGGCTGGGTGCCATCTGTACGGGGTTCCCGCTCACAGTGCTGGCTGCTGGAACTTTTCTGATCACTGGATCATGTCATGTACCTGAAGCCCTGCTGCTCTGGGGTGGAGGGGCGGGGTGTGGGGACCGTACTATTGTTGCTGTGCCCCCACTGCTGGTGGACTTGAGTAGACATGCCTGGGTATTTCTTTCTTGGGTTTGTTGGGTCTTTCGGGGAGCTGGGTGGGAGGGTGGTGAGGGGGTTGCATTGGTGTGTGTGAGTGTGGGTTGATTGGGTTGTATGGGGTGGCTGTGCACGTCCTGGCACTGGCAGGGGAAGGGCGGGGTGGCGTTGTTCTGTGTTGCTATCCTTTTGCTCGTGGGTGGGGGTGGAGGTGGGGGTCTGTGCAAAAGTTTTGTGTTTTGGGGATGTTGGGGGGTGGAGTGGGGTTTGTGGCGACAATTGTAATGGCATCATGTGCACACTGATTCAGACTTATGGGGGGCCTGATTTCTGGGCTACACCCCCGGATGTACATGTAGTGGGGGTCTGGGGGGTCAGGTTTGCGTTGTATCCACAATATAGCCCGATTGGGCGTACTTCTTTGCCATGGGTTTCAAGTTTTTGACCTGGAATGTGCGTGGCCTGGGCACCTGCACTAAAAGACACAGGGTCCTCACCTTTCTTAAACGCCATGGGGTTTCAGTGGCATGCTTACAGGAGACCCATCTAGATGATGAAGGCGCACAGCGGTTGTCTAGGAAATGGAGAGGCCAGTTCTTTCATTCCTCTTACTCTACGTACGCTAGGGGGGTCCTTATTTGGGTGGCCCCGGGGATTCCGTGCGCCGTACAATACATAGAAGCAGATGTCGAAGGCAGGTATTTATTGGTGAGGCTTAGGCTGGATGATAAGGAATTCCTGCTACTTAACACATATGCCCCAAATACCGATGACCCGACCTTCTTCTCTCGGATTCAGGATCTTGTGGTTCCAAGTTTAGAAGCGCCCCTCCTCTGGTTTGGGGATTTCAATTGCGTCCTGGACCACGAACTAGACCGTCATCCGCTTAGGGCGGGCACTAAACCCCGTATGACAGCGCGTCTGCGGGACGTGATGCACAATCTGGGGGCGAGTGATGTGTGGCGAACTTGCCACCCCACCCAGAAGCTCTATATGTGCTACACCCCGACCCACGGTACACATAGTAGATTGGACCGCATACTCACAGCAAACTCACCCGCCACCCTTGCCCTGTCGGTTACTCATCAGGCTCGATACTTGTCGGATCACGCCCCGGTGACGTGTGTGGCCGAGTGGTCTGATCGTGCTGTGCGCCCGCGTACCTGGAGGTTACCAGTTGACTTGTTACTGGATCCGGTGGCTAAGGAACATGTGGCGGAATCGCTGTCCGGCTACTTGGACCTCAATTGGGGGGGGGATGATTTATCCTACTCCACCAAATGGGAAGCGTTGAAGGCGGTGGTACGTGGCGCATGTATGGGCCTCACGTATGGGGTCCGGAAACAATTATTGTCAGATTTGCGAGACGCGGAACTGGCGCTTCAACGCGCCCAGTCCGGTGCTCATCCTGATGATCTGGGGCGTCAGGTGGAGGGGGAGGCCTTGGCATCGGTCCATGACATACTCACACGGCTCGATAAATTTACGTTGGGCCAGTACAGGCAACGCCTCCATCGGGAGGGCGATAAGTCGGGTCGCTTGTTGGCCTGGATTCTGCAGCGAGAGTTTGCGCCTGAGAGGATCGTGGCCTTACGAAACTCCGCGGGTGCTGTGGTCCACTCTGAGGCGGAGGTCCTTGGGGTTCTCCGTGACCATTTACGAACTGTCTATGAGGCTGACCCATTGATATCGGAGGCGGCCGGTCAGTCGTATCTTGAGGGCCTTCATCTTCAGACCTTGCCGGAGGCTGCGGCGAAGGTACTCGACGCGAATTTGACGCTCGGAGAAATTACGGCAGCGATTGCTGCCCTCCCCTGCGTCAAGACCCCTGGGAGTGATGGCTACCCGGCTGAGTTCTATCAGTCCATTGGGAACGTCCTGGCCCCCCTCCTCTTGCAGGTTTACAATGAGGCTCTGCAGGTTGGCACCCTTCCACCTACCATGAATCAGGGAGAAGTGTGCATGATCCTGAAGCCTGGCGGGGACACCACTGATCCCGCGGCGTATCGCCCTATCACATTGCTAAATACGGATGCGAAAATCCTTACCAAGTTACTTGCCACGCGCCTTGCTCCATTCATGACGAGCCTGGTCCACCCTGACCAGTGTGGATTCATCCCGGGTCGTAACACGGCGATGAATCTGCGTCGTCTCAATTATATACTGTATGAGGTGCAGGGACGGGAGGGTCCTCACGTGTTGGTCGCCATTGACTTGGCCAAGGCCTTTGATACAGTGCACTGGGGATTTCTGTTGCAGGTTCTCCAGAAAATGGGGTTCGGACCTCGCTTCCGGGACTGGATCCGGGTGCTCTACCAGGCGCCACGCGCCAGAGTGCGACTGGGATCGGCCCGCTCGGAGGAGTGGTCACTGGGGAGAGGCACCCGCCAGGGTTGTCCTCTCTCCCCTCTCCTATTTGCACTTGCAATTGAGCCGCTTGCCGTTTCTGCTCGCGCTGACCTGAGGGCTTGGGGTATAGAGGTGCATGATACCACCAATGTGGTCTCCCTCTATGCGGATGATGCGCTTTTTTATTTGTCTTCCCCTGTTGAGGCCCTCCCCGAACTACTACGACTCTTGGATCGTTTTGGCGCGGCCTCTGGGTTGCGTATAAACATTACCAAATCCCTAGTTTTCCCGTTAACGGATTCAGTCCCGGATCTGGGCGGGGAGCTTCAGTGCTTGGGTCTCCGGTACGAGAGCACGGCGTTCCGGTACTTGGGCATCCAGGTGGCCACATCTACGGAGGCCCTACTGGCTTGCAACATCGACAGGGTACTTACGGCCCTCCGCAAATCCATTGTCTTTTGGAACACGCTTCCCCTTTCTCTCATGGGGCGCTTGGCAATTGCCAAAATGGTGATGCTTCCTAGGGTCTTATATGTGCTGCAGAACTCTCTATGCCCGCTACCTCCCCGAGTGTTCCGCACGTTGAATTCCCTCCTCACCTCGCTCCTTTGGGCAGGTGGACGCAGTAGGGTCGCCCTGCGCACAGTGCAAAGATGTTGGGAAGAGGGTGGTCTCGAAGCCCCGCGCTTTGACCTATACTATTACGCGGCGCAGCTTCTCCCTGCCGCCAGATGGTTTGCCGCGGGTGAGAACTGGGAACTGGCATTGCTGGCTGGTGCCGCGACCGATACGACCCTACAGGAGGCACTGATGCAAGGGCGCGGAGCCGACACCACTTTACCTTTTGTGGTGCGTCATACGGCTAATATGTGGCAGCGCTTTGTTGAAAGGGTGCTGCTGTGAGCGCCATTCCATAGAGAGCTCTCCGTTTGGTCACTGGCCCCGATGCGCCGTTTGGAGGAAACCATGTCCTTCCGGGAGTGGCGGTCTGGTGGTTGTACGACTCTTGCAGACCTCTACCCGAACGACTCATTCGTGACCTTTGAGGGTGCCAGGGAGTCGTTTGGACTAACTGAGGGACAATATCTTCATTACGGTAGCCTACAAGAAGTGGCCAGGATCACGTGGCCCCAATTCCCCGAGGCACCTCCGCTCACCAATACCCTTGACGTCATCATGTCCTGTGGGAGAGGTAAACGCCTGATTTCCCTCCTTTACTCCGCTATGCGTCGGGACTCGGTTCCCCCGTTAGCCCCAGCATGGGGGGCGTGGGAGGCAGACCTGGGGGTGGAGTTAGAGCCCGCACAAAGGACGAGGATTGGTCTCTTGACTCATAAGGTCTCCTGTAATGCTCGATTCAAACTTATTCACTTTAACTTCGTTCACCGCACGTACATGACACCAGTCTCCCTCCACCGCATCTCGGCAGATAGAAATCACAACTGTCCTAGATGTGGAATGGGGAGGGCGGGCTTCCTGCATTTGGCATGAGAGTGTCCTCTTGTTCAGGATTTTTGGCGACAGGTGGTGAGATACGTTGTTCGGGCTACGCACCTCACACTTCTGCTGGACCCTCTCCAATGCCTTCTGGCGTTGGTGCCCAGACCAAAAAAAAAGAAACTATCGTATAAGTTACTGCAACTCCTATTGGTTTTGGCGAGGAGACGAGTGGCTATTACTTGGATGGGTCAGAGGGCCCCTGATGTCCTTATGTGGTTGAGGGATGCGAGGGAGTGGGCCTTGGCAGAGGAGACTCACATGCAGCGCTCCCGCAAGGACGACAAATTACAAGAGGACTTACTTGCCTGGAGGACACTTTGCATGGAGGGGTTGGCGGAGGATGACTCGGACGCCACCAGTGCTGAGTTGTTTTCCTCTGATGCCTCGGAATCTGAGAGTGGAGGGGAGGGGGCTGGTGGGGAAAGCTAGGGGACGGTGTAGGTGTCCCACATTGCCATGTTACATACCCTTGATATGTATGTATGTTTGTTGATCTGATTCCCATGGGTAGATGCTGTTGTCAATTGCATGGACCAACCCTGGCCCTTACACGAATGTCCTACATTTTTGAGTCAGTACAGTTGATGCCGTTCGAGGGGTTGCTAGTTGTTGTTGAATTGTTTGATATTATACTTGAGTGTAATGGTAATACTTGCGAAGACACTGCTGGGTATCGTATCATTGGAGCATGACCGCAATATCCTCTGCTTAAGACCACGTTTTGATCTGACGCCGCCCAGCCTCCGGGATGTGGGCCTTCTATGGCTGTGTTGTGATATTAGTTTTGCATTCTATTATTGCTCCTCTATTGCTAGTGCCGACACCGTTATGCTCTGTGTCCTACTTCCTGTGACTTCGCTATAATAAAAAGATGTTTAAAAAAAAAAAAAAAACTATTGAAGGAAGGATCATTAATCACATGGGACGAGTTAAAAGACCACATCGGTCCCGGACTGTCCAGATTTAAGTACATTCAGCTGCATAGTTGGACAAGGGCCCAGTGTAGAAAAGACAAACACCTGGGGAAAGTAAGCCCCTTGGAACAACAGCTAGTGGAAAAACCAGTGGGAAGAAAGGAGGTAGCTTTGTGGTATTGGCAATTTCTTGAAGAAATTGATGGAGACTTTACCCTCCCAGACCAATTGTGGTGGGCAGCAATTGGCTTACATTGTGAGGAGATGTGGCTTAGTTCCTTTGCCCTCTTACACAAGATTGTAAAACCATCATGGCTAAGAAGAAACCATCTCTTCACAGTACATCGCGCATATATCACGCCACTTAAACTTTCCAAATTCCTCCCTGACAAAAAATGTAACAAATGCAATCTTACGGGAGCATCCGATGTTCACATGTTTATGGAATGCCCCGATATAAGTCGGTTTTGGGAAGAAGTGAAGGCTACTCTAAACTCCATCATGAACACATCACTCTCAATAACACTACCACTCATTATCTTTGGGTTGGAAGACAACATCACAGGTAAAGCAAGGTCATTTCTCTTTTATGCCATTCTGCTGGCAAGAAGGCAAATCTGTATACATTGGACAGAGAAAGCAGCCCCCTCACATTCTGTATGGCTCACATCACTATACGAAACATCTAAAGCAGACCTTAATAGATTATGCAGTAAACGCAATCTGGCATTTTGGGAGTTGCTGTCCGAGTGGAAATAGAATCCGGGGTTTTTTTTTTGTTGGTTTTTTTTCCCCGGGTCCTATGATTATGCCGACAATACTCCTTGGACTGGGTCTAGCCTCGATTCGATATTGGTCCTACAGGTTGAAACACACCTAGATGGAGTCAGCTTAAATTCCTCACGTCTCTGGTTTTTATCTCCCACCCATAGAACTACTCGAGTCCTGGTACAGGAAGGAGAGTACGAAAAAACATTTTGGAGTGGACCCTAAGGTAAGGACTCACTAGGTGGTTGGTATCTTCCATACTGAGGTTATGGCAAATGAGGACAAAAAAAAAAAAAATTATATTCATACAATATTGTACCAAAATTTTATGGCAAGACCGGAGGCTGCTATTATGCTTTTCTTATCTTGCTTTAATCAAACAGCAGCCAAGATAAGTGAAAAAAACTACAGTTCCCAGGGGCCTAAGAGAACAAACTGGCCAATGGGAACGTAGAAAAACTATATCTACTGACCAATCATAACAAAGTACAGTAATAAGAGTCACCACTGACTGCGCAGCTACCTCTTTTCTTGCTGCTCTCAGTCAGATAAGTGCTCTTATCTTTTGCTCCCATAATGTGTTATTGATATTTGCATTATTTGCAAGTTTTTTTGCTAAATATATATTGTATTTCTCTTGCATTGGTTTTCTCGTTGCCCCGCTCTTTCTTTCAGCGCTTCCTGCCTCTCGCTTTGCCCGTTGCCTTAACGCGCTCTGGGTCTCTCGCTCTGGTGTGGCCATTGCTCACATTCTTTTAAAATTTGGCAAGGATCCTCGGAGGGGAGTTGACAAGGCCTGGTCTACTCGCCAGGACAAACTTCTGGACGTTGTGGGTCCACTAGCACGCATTTTTGATAATGCCGAGTCAGCACGCCTTGATGGCTCTGACCTCTCAGCGGAGGATGTGTCCATGTGGGCTCAACGTGCTTTCTGCTTATCGGGGAATGCCAATGCCGCCATCACGCATGAACGGCGCAAAGGCCTTCTAATTAAATTAGATCCCAAATGAGCCAATCTTGCCCCTTTGGACCCTGCTTCCAAAGCCAATGGCCTCCTTTTTGGGGAGAAGCTTATCCGTGACCTCAGTCGTTTCATCTCCACCTTTGCTTCTCTGGATAAGGCGCAACAATCGATAAAGAAAGTCTTTGCTCCTCTGGTTTTTGGACGGGCCGGCAGAGGCAGGAGTCGCTCTTCCGGCCGTCACTACAACAACCAAGGCTCCAGAGGTTCATACAACAATTCACAAGAATACAAACCCCAGTTCTACCCTCAGCGGGGTAGAGGTTTCCGAGGCAGAGGGCAGAAGATCTACCGTCACAACAACTCCAATCAACCAGGTAAGGCTCTCTCCTCCTCCGGTAGGTGGTCGGCTAAAACTGTTCTTACCAAAATGGCAAACTATCAGCACAGATCCTTGGGTTCTCAGCATGGTTCAGGGTTATCTTATAGTGCTCTATTTGCCGCCTATCCAGACTTCTTTTCCCCCTCCTCTAGTTTTCTCCTCCGACATGGCTCTTCTAATCTCCAACGAGATACACTCCCTTCTTCAAAAACAAGCCATACAGATTGCTCCCTTTGACTCCTCAGGCTTTCTCAGCTCCATTTTTCTGGTCCAAATGAAAAACAAGAAGCTCCGTCCAGTAATCAACCTAAAATGGTTCAACCAATTCGTGGTGTACCGCCACTTCAAAATGGAGACGATTCTTCACTTACGGGACACCCTCCGTCCCAACGATTGGATGGTTCGACTGGACTTACAAGATGCTTACCTTACCGTTCCCATCCACCCCTCCCACTCGAAGTTTCTGCAATTCCAGTGGTCGGGCGTGACATACAGATTTACTTCTCTTCCTTTCGGTCTTTCCTCAGCACCTTGGTGCTTTACAAAACTCCTGAAACCAGTTGTCGCCTTCCTTCGGGCTCTCGGAATAAGACTCATCATTTACCTGGACGACATCCTTATTATGAACACGGACAAACAACTCCTACTATCCAAACTCCACACTACCCAGTCTCTCCTTTTGGAACTAGGGTTCCTCATCAATCTCGAGAAGTCATCTCTTATCCCGTCCCAGAACATGAAATTCTTGGGTTTTCTGGTAGACTCTGTCGCAGCCTCTCTCCGCCTCCCTCAGGCGAAGGTTTCCACAATCAAGTCAGAGATTGCTTCGATTCTCCGAACATCTCTTATATCCCTCCGATCCTTAGCAAGGATCGTCGGTCTTCTTTCTTCTTCTATTCAGGCCATCTTTCCGGGCCCTCTGCATTATCGAGCCCTTCAACGTTTAAAAATCAAACACCTACGTCAAGGTCTGGCCTACGCCGATCTTATCACCTTGGATCAAGAATCCCGTGACGAGCTTCAGTGGTGGACAGGCCATTTAGATGCGTGGAACGGACGCACTATCTTCGCTTTGACCCCAGATCTTGTGTTAGAGTCCGATGCCAGCCTGTCAGGTTGGGGCACCCGTTGTGGTCCAATATCGACTGGAGGTACATGGTCTCGCGAGGAGTCCAGATTGCACATCAATTGTTTAGAGATGCTTGCAGGTTCCTTTGCAATCCAAAGCCTCTCAAAGAACAGGATCCGCTGCTCCATTCTTCTCCGAATGGACAATGTTTCTGCAGTCCGTTACATAAACCACCTCGGCAGTACCAAATCCAAACCTCTGGCAGAGCTGGCGAAAAGTCTTTGGGAATATTGTCTGTCAAACCAACTTTCTCTGACGGCGGAATACCTTCCAGGAGACCTCAACTCGGTGGCGGATTGGCATTCGCGTTTTCTCCGAGACTCCAGCGATTGGAAGCTGCTCCCGTCCGTTTTCCTTTCTCTCTCTCAAAAATTGGGTCCTTTTTTCATAGACCTTTTTGCATCCCGTCTCAACTCTCAGTTGCCCCGTTTCTTCAGTTGGCGGCCGGATCCTTCAGCCTTGTCAACTGATGCTTTCCTCCAGGACTGGTCCCGCCATCTCAATTACGCCTTTCCTCCCTTTCTCATGATCAGCAGAGTTCTATCCCAGGTTCGTCGACAGGCGTCCTCCTTAGTACTAGTAGCCCCCTTCTGGCAATCGCAAATCTGGTTCCCTTCTCTACTGGAGATGGCAGTGGATTTCCCAGTCCTTCTTCCGTCATGCAATGACTTGCTCTTGAGTCCCCAAGGTGTCCAACACAACCTCATTCTGGACAACTCCCTGACTCTGTCGGCCTGGAAAGTTACCGGCCTGTCCCTCCTGACGTCCTCATTTCACAAGAGGCTGCTCTCTTTATCAGCCAAGCCTGGGCTCCCGGAACATCAAAAGCCTATAAATCCGCCTGGTCTCTTTGGGCAAGCTGGTGTCTGGAAAGGAATATTGATGCCTTTTCAGCACCTCTGAATTTTGTGGTAAATTTTTTGGCCTCGGAGGCCAGTTCAGGTAAGTCTTACCGCACAATAAATCTCTATCGTTCAGCGATTTCCTTCAATCGTGCTTCCATTGACTGCAAACCTGCAGGCGTTCATCCATTGATCTGCCGTTTACTAAAAGGAGTTCATTGTTCCAAACCTCCGTTGGCTAAATATTCCTCTTTATGGGATGTTTCTGTTGTTCTCAAACTGTTTTCTGATCGGCCAGATAATTCTGCTCTATCTCTCAAAATGTTATCTGCTAAGCTTACAATGTTGTTGTGTTTAGTTTCCATTAAACGTGTCTCTGAGGTTAGAGCATTAGACATTTCTTCTCGCCAATTTTTCCCCACTGGTGTAGTATTCCAAATTCACAGATGGACTAAAACACATTTGGATTCTGTTTTTTAACCCTATTTCCCATCTCATCCCAACTTGTGTGTTGGACAATATTTAAAAGTATATGAACAAGGGACTTCTGATATCAGGGCGTCCTCTCATTTACAACTCCTTATCTCCTTCCGTAAACCCCACCTTCCTGTTTCCTTCCCTACCCTTGCCCGCTGGGTTCATTGGGTTATGTCCCTTGCGGGCATCGATGTCTTTTCGGATCTCATTCCACCAGGGGAGCCATGGACTCCAAGGCCTTTTGGGCAGGCTCCCGTCTGGAGGACATTCTGAGATCAGCAGACTGGTCTAATGACAATGTTTCCCGTATGTTCTATTGCAAACCAATTAATACTGTGGCTTCTGTTGTTGTTGATATGCTTTAAACAAGCATAATAGGAGCCTCTGGTCTTGCCATAAAATGTAGATTTTCCTAGTTGTTATGACGGAAAGTCTTAATTTTATTAAAGACACGGAGGCAAGTATTATCCCACCGCTACACTGCTAATTTTTGTGTTCTCCCTCACTTCAGCGAATCCGGCCCTGCCGCCTGCTTCTTCGTAGGAAGACTGCTCTCTACCATCTTAGAGCTTCACCTCAACGGATCTTTCCTCCTGTCTGTCCGGATCCATCACTTAGGATGCAAGATGATTTCTTCGGATTACATGGTTTCAAGAAGTTTGTTCCTGGACTTTGGCCTTTGCTCTTGTTGTTTCTATTATCCCTTTATTTCCTGACTTTATCTGATCTGCTAGTCAGCGAAAAGACGAAGCTGCACAGTCAGTGGTGGCTCTTATTACTGTACTTTGTTATGATTGGTCAGTAGATATTGTTTTTTCTATGTTCCCATTGGCCAGTTTGTTCTCTTAGGCCCCTGTGAACTGTAGTTTTTTTCACTTATCTTGGCTGCTGTTTGATTAAATCAAGATAAGAAAAGCATAATACTCGCCTCCGTGTCTTTAATAAAATTAAGACTTTCCGTCAAAACAACTAGAAAAATCTACATTTCGTGCACTATTTAACGGCAAATACCATCACAATCATGGTTTCCAAACTCAAGTGTTTGGTGCCTGATTCTTTCTACGGTTCAGGCAAAGCATGCTTTTTAAAAATTATATACATATACACATGGTGACAAATTACTAATAAGTAAACACATTGTGTTATCTATATCTAAAATGCCCCTATAGTGTTGTGAGTTCCAACTTCTAGCCGTTATTTGTGATCCACTATAATTACCGACCACAAGTAAGTCAAAACACACTCCCAAGAAAAAAATATATTTAATGCCTGGGAGGCGTATTGTACCTTGGGGTAATGGATGTAGTCAAAATCAAGATCTTTTGAGAAGAAAGATAAAATAGTAGTGACATGAGGCACAACGCATCACAGAAGGAGTGCTACATCTAGAACTGCAACATTCCACGGGTTAATGCCATGATTCGCGCTTATCTCCTGATGTGGAATTAATATCCAGGA
This sequence comes from Lissotriton helveticus, assembly GCF_964261635.1. NCBI lineage: Eukaryota > Metazoa > Chordata > Amphibia > Caudata > Salamandridae > Lissotriton > Lissotriton helveticus. Next base: position 1,892,473,458 of record NC_136057.1, on the reverse strand, counting down.
GAATTTGTGTCCAGTATAAATATATCCATCAAATATAAAAGCGTAATCCCAATTGTCAACAAATTGTAGAGTTCTGCAAAAAGACATCATTGGCCATGAGTGAAGCTGTCAATCCTAATTAATCATACTAATGTCCCTATCAAAATCCGAAATTGATTCGTACCACTGTGTGTTAGTTAAATTGCCATGGGAGAGTGTACACTCCCGTTGGTTTGAAACAGGTCTCTGAAATACAGGGAATACCTGTAAATTGGGAAAAAAAAGCCATTCAGAATCTGTGCTCATGCGATATGCTCCACCAGTGCCTAGATAATATGCACGTTGCGTACCTGTTGTCCTCTTGCGATCGTACCCGATTACAAACAAAGTATTGGTCTCCGCGTTCGTTGCAAGTTATAGAATGCAAGAGGATAGAAAAAATGTCTCCGCGCTAATGTGACTAAATGTGGGCGCTAGTTTTGAATGATGAATACATCATGAAAGACATAAAAGACTCTCATATTAAATTAACCAACCAATGATTAATTCCAATAAGATGTATATAGCGTACCTGTTGTCCCCTTGCGGCCATACCGGATTATAGGTAATGCGTTGGTCTCCCGCATTTACCTCAAGTTAGAAAACGAAAGGGGAGTAGAGAAAAGACTCCGCACTCACGTGACTAAATGTGAGTGCCATCTTTAAATGGTGAATAAGTCGTGAAAAACATAAACCTCTCATACTGGGTTGACTCCCCAAGGATTAATGCCAAAATGTATCTAAATATATATAGAGGGAAAAGTACTCAATGCTCATGCAACTAAATGTTAACGCCATCATGAAATGGTGAATATATCGTGGTAAACACCGAAACTTCTTGAACCAGAGAAAATTACCAATGAGTATTTTCCGAAGTTAATGTAATAAGAGGCCGGTCCATACACAGAAATCAAAATTGATTTGCCAATAAAACAAAGTCTGTGCCTCTCATTCATTATTGTAATAGAAAAATCAGTACTAAGTTCAGCAATCCGAATTTAAATAACGTCAGCAAAGGCTGCCACTGTGTGCAAGGTATAACAAATGCGTGAAAATTCGACACCACCACAGAAAGTCTTTGTGTCACATATCCAGATATTGGTGTACATGACTCCCATTCGATTAAAGGGTGTCATTTTCTAACTGGGGCATCAAAACTGTGCAATCCAGTTGAGATTCATAATTACGATCCTAGTACAGTCATAACTTACCGGAGGTTGGAAAGTCTTTTTTACATATAAGTCTCTATATAAGGTACAAAAAAGAAAGGGAAAATAATGATAACCAGTTGTCAACACTCATAAATCATGATACAAAACCTGAAAGGCCTCCTAAAACATAGCGGCCAAATCTAGTTTCACTATAACTCTAGGTCACTGTCAATTGCAATTAGTCTCCCTAGAAATATTGCAGTTCATGATCAAAATTAAGGCCATCCTCTACGGCCTTAAAACGCATAATCCATTTTGCCTCATGTCTGAGCAGTTTCAACTCTCTATTACCGCCACGTGGATCTTGCTTAATGTGCTCTATGCCATAAAAAGCAAAGGTTTTGTTGGGACCTTGATTCGCGCAGTTATGCACATGTTCAGCAATTGGATATCTTCCATCATTCTGCTTTATCGCTCGTATGTGTTCACTGACACGATCCTTCAATTGCCTTATGCTGCTCCCTACATAGATTTTACCACTTTGCATGTGATTACATAAATGACAAATTTGGTGCTGCAATTAATATTAGTGAGGATAGTGTACATTTTATCCATATTAACACAGAACTGTTTGGTTTCATCCTGCGCCCATCTGCACATCCCGCAGTAGCTGCACTTATAAAATCCTTTCGACAGTTCAGTCAGCCATTGTTCGCGTTGAGCCCCTAATGGGTAACTGGGACTTAGTATAGAATTAAGTGTTCTGCCTCTGTAAAAAGTAGGTTGTGGTCTGTCTGTTATGAATTCATACAGTGTTCTATTTGCCTTTAGAAGGTGCCAATGCTTATTTAGACTTGCGCAGGGTGGTGCACATGTGAGTGAAGTCTGTTACCATTCTGATTAACGTGGGGGACTGTTGTTCGGTTACCATTTTTTTCAAAGGGGTGGCCCGTTTTGTCTTCAGGCCCCCCCCCCCCCTTGGCTCTCTGTATATCGTGTTTAGAGTATCCTCTCTGAGGAAATATTTTATCCATGTGATTAATGCATGTTAAAAAGTGTAACTCCTCACTGCAATTCCATCTTGCTCTGATCATCTCCCCAAATAGGATCACTTTGATCTGATGACGCTGATGTGAACTTTTAGCATGCAAGAGGGAATTGCAAGACGTAGGCTTGCGGTACATTTTGCTGTGTATCTGATTGACCTTGATGTATAATTCAATGTCGAGGAACACCACACTAGTAATGCTTGAGTGGGTGGTAAATCTGATATTGATGTCATTGTTATTAAGATAGCCAATGTTACCTCAAATTGTTTTCCCCTGTGTGCAGCAGTGTAGGGTCTCTGTGCGCTGCAGCCATGGCTATGTGCGCCAGGAACCAGACTGCGCGTTAATGTTAATGTTATTCGGAATTTATAGAGCGCGAACTGCCACTCCGAAAGGAGCATCCTGGCGCTAAGGAGGGGCAGACAGCAGAAGTGAGAGCTAGATGGCAGCTAATACATAAGTGTCTGACAAGTTAAATAACCAGGTTTTAAGTTGTTTACGAAAAGGGGCTTCTCGATCTAGTAGTCTTAGCTCCTTAGGCATCACATTCCAAGCCTTGGAAGCCAGGACGCTGAGGGTCTTTCCCCCTTGGTTTTATAGTGAAAAGTGGGAATGTTAATTAGGTTACAACCTGATGATCTCAGGACTCTGGTGGCATTGTAGCGTGAGTATCTTTTTGAGAGGTACTTAGGGCCAATGTTATTTAGTGCTCTGAAAGAGGTCAGTAATATTTTAAAAAGAATCCTTTTGTGAAGAGGAAGCCAATGCAAGTTCCTTAGGGACACAGATGCAGAAGATTTTCTGGGCAGTTTCAATACCAGACGTGCAGCAGCATGTTGGACACTTTGTAGTTTTTTAATGTCAACTTTTTTACTCCCGCCATCAGGCCATTGCAATAATCGAGGCGGGAGAGTATAAGGGCAACAGCCACAGACTTTCTTGACTCAGTAGGAAGAAAATCAAAGAATTTTTTCAATGATTTGATGGTGTTAAAGCAGCTACCTGCTAAACTCCTAACTTGATGGTCAAAGGATAGTGATGAATCAAAAAGAATGCCCAAATTCCTGGCCGTTACCACCGATCCGGGAGGCGGGGTGGCTCCCTTAGGCCACCATTTGTTGGGGCTAAAATTGACATTTTTCCCAATGGGCAATATTTCAGTTTTACTAGAATTGCATTTCAGACAATTGTCCTTCATCCAAAGGCAATTCTGAAAGTTTTGTTCGCCCGTTGTGAAATTTTTGTTGAGGGATACAATCAGTTGGGTATCATCAGCGTATGATGTTACCATTATCCCATAGGATTCAATTAAATAGATGAGGGGCACCATGTAAATATTAAAGAGTAAGGGACTCAGTATGGACCCCTGGGGAACTCCTGAGGTGACACTCTTCTCCTTTGAGAAAAACGGCCCCAGAGAAATGGTTTGAGTTCTCTCTGAGAGGAAAGATCTTATCCAGTTAAGGGTCCCATCTGTTAATCCACTTAGTCTCAGCCTATCAATAAGGATTTTATGGGAGATGGTATCGAACGCCTCCGATAGGTCAAGTAAAATCAAGACAGCGTTCTTCCCTTCATCCTGTAAATTTTTGATGGCATCCGTTAGTTCCATGAGGGCCGTTTCCGTGGAGTGCTTTGGTCGAAAGCCTGATTGGTGGGAATGTAGGATGTTATATGTTTCCACAAAATTCGACAATTCTTGATGAACCACATGTTCGGTTATTTTACCGAGAACTGGGAGAAGGGATATGGGGCGAAGATTAGAGAGGTCTGAGTGGCTTTTGTTTTGCTTTTTCATCAGGGATTTAACTATGACTTTTTTCCAATCCACAGGAACAGTCCCGGAGCTGAGTGATTTGTTGACTATTTGATTTATAATAGGATTCACAACATCCACTATCTGATGAAGAATATATGGAGGACAAGCATCAGATGGGGATCCTGATTTACAGGACATGATGACCTCATGGGTTTGTGCAAGGGTCACAGGCTTAAACATGCTAATGGTGTTTGTCAGGGGAGGGACAGGGTCATTTGCACTCTCTATGCTGGAGTGCGCAATGGGTGAGAATTCGTCCTGTATACGTTTTATTTTTTCCTCAAAGTAGTCTGCGATTTGATCGCAGAGACTTTGGGACGGGGGGATTTCTTGTTTCAAGGCTGTCGGGTGGGTAAAGGATTTTACTATAGAAAAGACAGTTTTTTGTCTTTGTTGGGCTTCCCTAATGATTTTTGTATAGTATTCCCTTTTGGCAGTTTTAATATTTGCAAAATAGATGTTCCTATATTTTATAAAGAGGGTTTTCGCAGCCGGGTCGTAATTTTTCCTCCAATTTCCTTCATCTTTTTTGCACTGAAGATGTGCTTCGGCTACGGGCTTCGTATACCACGGGGCACTTAACTTTTTAGATTTTTCATCAGTTTTAGCAGAGCCTTTCGGCGGGGCAAGGTTGTTGGTTGCTAGTTGCATCCAAGTATGAAAGATTTTAGAATCTTGTCCAACATCGCCAGAAAGACAAGGGACCAGTGACTGGGCTTGCTGTTTTTGGCGATCAATGGTCAATTTTGACTGGTGGAGGAAGGCAGAGTGGTTTTTTGCCATTTTCTGAGGGTGACGCATCTTTACATTGAATGGAATAAAACAATGATCTGTCCAGATTTGAGAAATTGGTGGATGAGTAACTAAATGAGGGAAATTAGAACATATCCCTTCAAGTGTGTGGCCTGCTTGATGTGTTACATTTGTTACTTTTTGCGAAAGGCCGAATATATCAAGTGTCTGGTAAAAGTTAGAAACCTGTGGGTTTGTTTTGGATTCTAACTGTAAGTTAAAATCTCTAAGGAGTGTGAAGTAGGGATAACGTACTAGCAACTGTCCCAGTGCTTCATTCCAGGAACACAGTAGGACTGCCCGGAGGATGGTATATTAGGCCTCCTGTAAAAGACAATGAGGCATTTAGGCTGATAGAGAAGCCCATACTTTCGGCACATTTAAGATGGCTGAGACTGAAAGTGTGGCACTTCAAGGCGTTTCTAATGATTATGGCGACACCGCCTCCTCTGCCACTCGGTCTATCCGCCCTGAATATATTATAATCAGGTGGTAGAGCGATAGACAGATCAGGATTGCTCCACTCATTGAGCCATGTTTCGGTTATAAGGAGGAAATCAAGATTGTGTTCACTGATCAATTCCTTAATATCCTCACCATGGCTACACATTGGCCGCGCATTAATAAGTCCTCCTTTGAGAATAGATTGACAACTAGGAGTAATACACATCTGAGGTGGAGTATCCGTAGGAAGCGCAAGCGTAGTCCAAGAGCAAGCTTTACAGGAAAATGGGCCCCAAATACGCTCCATAGAGATTAGGCAAGTACATTTCTTTTGGGGATTGAGTTTCCTGAAATCATTAGCTTGATAAACAATATGGGGAAGTTTTAGTCCAGCGAATCCTGCGCCTGTCGCGGTCTTGGCGTGAATGGGCGCAGACGGGCTTGCCTTTGGCGCGCCGCCTGCGCGCCCGATGCGCGGTCGCCACATTCCGAATTAAGTAAGGAACTGGAAGTGGAGGGGGGGAGCCAAAAACAGGAACCACCCTAAAACACTAGGGCGCTAATCTTCAGGCGGGTCAGGATAACGTTCCTGGCACCGCATTAGCGCTCTAGATGCAGTATCCCCACAAAGCAGTCTAGTTGAAGTGCGCAAAGGTACAAAATAAGCAATTCCCAAGTTTTTAAAGATTATTACAACAGGTAAAAAACGAGCGGTGCAATTTTAAAACTCGGCTATGCCTGTCTGTGCAAAGTAACAAGCATGCCGCCAGACTCACGTTCTAACCTGCGTGGTCGCTGCCTCCCGCAGTAAATAGTATCAGGAAGTGGAGGGGGGGGAGCCAAAAAACAGGAACGACCCTAAAACACTAGAGCGCTAATCTTCGGGCGGGTCAGGATAACGTTCCTGGCACCGCGTTAGCGCTCTAGATGCAGTATCCCCACAAAGCAGTCTAGTTGAAGTGCGAAAAGGTACAAAATAAGCAATTCCCAAGTTTTTAAAGATTATTACAACAGTTAAAAAACGAGCGGTGCAATTTTAAAACTCAGCTATGCCTGTCTGTGCAAAGTAACAAGCATGCCGCCAGACTCACTCGTGTGCGCAGAGCCAAATATCACTCCAAACTTTTGCTTAAAAAAACTGAAAAGGCGGTGCATTTCCACACATACAACCCAAGTTAAGGGGCTTAAGGCAGATTTGCACCAACGTGGCACATTTTCCATAAGCATAGATATCAAAGCATGTGGCCCTATCATGTTTATGCTGAAAAAAGCTTTTACAATTTTTTCCAAACTATCCATGATCAAATTTTACAAGAATATCGCAAAATTAAAAAGGTGAGTAGTAAAGATGTACAAAGGCATGTGGGCTTTTATTTAAGTATTCGTGTTAATCACAGTTCATGAAGGGGCTGTGATTAACATGAATACTTAAACAAAAGCCCACAATTGCTCACATTAGCGCATGTAAAAAGTTTGTCATGCAAATCAACTTACTAAAAAGCTGAGTGTATTACCTGTTTTAATGCTTTGTAGAGACGAATATTTTGTGAAGTTGTAGGCGGCGCACAGCAGTCAATGCGAGTACTGTTATGCTTTGCTGGGACCGGGCTGGTTATTAGACTGTCTTTTGTTTGTGTTGGGAGGCGCAGGCTTACTTGGCTACCTCCCTGGCACCAAAAGGTCAGTAGTAGTGCACACGTGCCTGCAGCCATGTGTCTTGCAAACACAACGAAGTTTACTATTGCCAGGCAGTTCGTCAGTGTCAGTGCAGCTAAAGGAAGAAGTTCAGCAGGTGCATCGTGTGGACAGACAGGGACTGAAAGGCTCCAGTCAGCGCAGGCAGGATGTTTTTAATTTCAGAGACAGTACTAATAAAACCGATATCTTAGGGCCTGGCACTCAGGATCACACGATCAAAGGTGGCAAATCCTACAGAAGATATTACAAAGCCAGAGCAGGAAGGCCATCGGCATCAAGAGAATAATGAATGATAAACACCAGTGGCAGTGCTGGAACCTGGAAGAACATCGCGCCCATCCAAACTCAGAGGCACGTAGGACAAGGCTGATCTAATGTAAGAACTGTGAACAGTTTATAAAAGCCAATGGTTTCTGCCCCAGCAAGGTAAAAGGGATGGAAAGTCAACTGGCTGAACTGTAAAGTGCAGCCATAATTTGGGTGCACTGGACCTCTAAGATCACTGGCACCCAGTGCAACTGCACTTGTTGCACTACTGATAACATCGCCCCTGCATGGAGTACAACTCCCATGTGGTGCAATGTGTCAAAATCTCAAGTTCAAAAAGGTGAAGGGCACAGCCAGGAAATAGACAGATTTTTACTAAAAGAAAATAAATACCTCTTTAGAGCACCACTATCTTCTGATTATATTATAAATGTTAGCACTCTACACTAAACCACATGCACACTACCATATCCCCATAAATGTTTTCAAACACACTGCACTCACAACAGTTGAGGGCAATTTATGTTGTATTTAGTGCAAACCTCGAAGTTGTTGCTATTTTTAGAACAATGTCATAGCAACTTTTAGTGATTTATAACTTTAGAAACACAATTCTAAAATGGATTTCTAAACTTAAATAAGACTATTCTGTTGACTTTTTATTATCTTGCTTTTGGATGAAGTTGCGGGAATGAAGACATTACAAATCTGAATACCTGAGATTGGAGCACTATATGGAATAAATTACCATCTGCCACACACCACAAGGATACCTCAAGTCACAGGGGAGTTCCCTTTCAGGTTAAGGAACTCTGCCAGCCCTGCCAAGTGTCACGCAACAGGCATTAGACTAACGCATTTCAGTGTGGTAATCCGCATCACCGCACTGAAATGCATAGTCACGCATTATAGCGCCTCCGCTGTTGTCAAGTCAGAGGCTGCTATAATGCACCCTAGTGTCTATGAAAGCTGTAGCAGAGCACAGTGTGCACTGTTCCTGGCAGGCTAAGGGGGGTGACTCAGCAGCTTGCAGCTCTAGCAGCTGCGCTGCTACAATGTTAAACATGAATGACTCGACAGAGCGGAATTACGACAGGAATCAGTGCCCAATGCGAATCTGCCACCTGCAGATCGAGCGCTCAGTGGCGGAAGTTGCAATCCGTTAATTAAGGCTGCCGCATAAAAGTTGATGAGATTAGAGCTCACCAGCACAGGCGGTTGATTTGAAATGCAGTGAGTGCTCTTGTACTCTTACAATCATGGCAGCTATGCAGAGCTTCTGTGCTCACACTGCAGTAGAGTGATTCCGGGACCGGACCCGACCAATTCCTCAACAGCCCAGAGGAGGCATGTACAGCTGAGCCAGAATGCGGCGAGGCATTGCCGCAGAAGTGCATGAATCATTTCGGCCACGACCCGCCAATTGCCGTCAGCTCAGACTCGCCACCGTGAGGTAATCTCTTAGGCCTAAATTGCCAATCCTGCATATGACCTGTAAGCAGAGTAAGAGAGGGCGTTAGAGCAGACACCCTCAGCAGTGATCACTTTATATGTTTGATATTATTGTATATGTGTTGTGCCCCCACTTGGCCTTCATGTTTGTGTATGTCTTTCACATATCTGCCGTGGTCACCGGCGCCTCTGTAATTCGATGGATTACACCGGTGACCTTTGTTTAAAGTTTTATTACATTTTCACTGTAAAGCGTGGTGTTCGCTTCCTAACATGACGGAGCGGTGTTACCCATCATGGTAATAAAAATGTGCTCTCACAGCGTGCGTGGTGACAGTTTTAATCACCATCTGAGCTGCCGCCTGCCCTGTTACAGCTGGGAACTCATGCTTTCAAACTATGTTAGCAGTCACTTCCACTAACACTTTTAGGGTCGGGTGACTGTAAGAGCCAATGTGGTGGCTGTCAATTTCTTTGCGTGCCGAGTGTCACTAAGTCAGCAGAGGAGAGCCTGTAGTGACAGGCTGCAGCTGGTGGTGTGATGGTGACTGCTGCCAGCAGGGCTCAGCAGGTAGTAGGTAACGCGCTGGACCACGAAGAACTGCTCAGTCAGCTATTGATATTTTTGATGAGCATATTCCCATTTGAAATAATGCACCCTGTGGCCTATGATGCGACTCTTAGAGTTTCTCATTGCTCAAATGGGTATAATTGCTAATATTGACGTATTTTCCATGTCTTTATTGCTTGATTTTGCTCACCAGAAAGTGTCACTCATAGTGTTTCAAACGTTACTCATATTAACACTGAAATTATGAAAATGTCACTCATAGCAATCTGATACCTTGCCAGCTACGCTCTGCGTTGGTGTAGGGAAGATTGTGGGCTTTTGTTAAATTATTCATGTTAATTACAGCCCTTTCACGAGTTGTGATTAACATGAATACTTAAACAAAAGCCTCCAGTATCTCTCGCAGGCTCGCTTTACTAACAAAAGAGTAGGTCAAATTTAAAACACAACGTGAAGTAGACGCTGTGTTTTTAAACTTGCTCTACTCTTTTGTTAGTAAAGCGCAGTGCGGGGAAGATGGTGGGCTTTTGTTTAAGTATTCATGTTAATCACAGCTCGTGAAGGAGCTGTAATTAACATGAATACTTAAACAAAAGCCCACAATCTGCCCCGCACTGCAAAATACAGCAAGTGCCTCAAGCCCCAAGCCAGCCTTACCTGCACTCCTGACACACTGGCAAAACCGCAGGAAGTAGCAGTTTTTCGCGCCGCTCGCTTTTTATAGCGGTGGCGCAAATTCTCTCGTTCATCTAGTACTGCTTGTGTGCGTGCTCCACATACGGGAGTGCACGCTCACTGGAACAGAGGTGCGCTCGAGCGCGCGCCTTATTGGGAACAGTGGTAGTGTCTGTTCAGTGCCTGTCCATAGCAGTCATCAATGAATCACCCCCAGTAGAAGATATATTCATTCCAATGGCTGCCGGCTGGGCCCCAGATCATCACCTCCTCAGCCAACCCATGAAAAGATTTGCATAAGCAGGTGAAAACATGAAGCCCATGGCCACACTTTGTATCTGTAGAATGAGTTCAGTCATAGCTAATAACATCTCTGTGTGTTCCCATAGGCTGGCTGTTGTTTTCGACAGAATGTGATACATTGCTCTCACACCTAACTCATTGTGTATACTTGTGTATAATGACACAACATCAAGTGTGACCATAATCATTCCTGGATCCCACATGATGTCCCCAAGTATATACAATATATGCCTGGTGTCTTTAATGTATGACAGTAAGTTAACCACAAAAAGTACCTTGAGCCGGTAGTCATAGTTAATGAAGAGCTGAGGGAAATATTAGCCTCCCCATCTGCTAGCTCAATCCTCAGTGAACATAAGAAGAGCTAGGGAATCTCTCCCAGGCCCACCTTGTGCATTTGTAACATCCTTAATGACGTTAAACGCATATTAATGAGTCAGTCTGGAAGGGGGGAGGGAATAAAACAAAAAATTAAAACAGCTGCCAGTGGCAGCAGGGTTGGGGAAGGGGCATTTCCTCCAATGATGTATACAAACTTCATAAGGATATCCTGTTTACACCATTTCATGCTGTACCTATCTGTTCCCAAAAATATAATCCCTTCTAATTCCTCTATTACCACAACTCCTCTGGATATCTGTAATGTATAAGCAGTCAGCGCGGGGATACACAGTTTTGTGCAGCCAGGCGCTCTATAAATGTTTTATTATTATTATTATTACATATATGTCGGTAGGGCAGTGAAAGAGTTAATTTTGCACCTGGAGTTAATGATACTGAGGGTCTAATTAACTCCAGGGGTGAGGAATAAACATTGAGGGGCAGATTTACAAGCCCCTTGCACCACCGGTGCACTGGCAGCATAACCTGCTGCCTAATATGTAAAAGCACACATAAAGCCACCCTGCGTGGCTCTACCTGTGCCGTAAATATAGGCACTTTTCCCTTAACACTTTGCATGTTGGGGCGTGAGATGAGTAAAACCATTTAGGAAACACATTTCAAAGTGGACCTTTAGGTTTTCAAATGTGTTTTTTACATATATGTTATTTAGACCCTGAGTTAGGAAATACTGTCAGGGGTACCCCTATTTTTGCAAACATATTCCCTCGCAATACCCATGTCCACTGATGCATTTCCAGATTTAAAAGCAATCGCAAATCTGGAAATGCATCAGAATGCTACGTCACCCTAGGAGTGGCGTAGCTAGGTGCAGCGAGGAGAAGTGTTTTCATTTCTCCCGTTTTATTCCACTTTCAGTGCGTGCTGCATTCTGCAGCACGCATTGGAAGAGGAAACCACCTCAATTAATTGTTTATGTGCAGGAAGGTGCCCTGTCATGCACAAAAACAATTTCCCCACAACGCAGGCGTCCTTGCACCATGGTGCAAGGGTGCCTGCGCCAGCGTATGGAAGCAGTATTTGGGCCAGCTCAGGGAGAAGAACAGAGATGTGACACATTGTTGTAAATATGTTGCATCCCTGTGCTTCTGAACTAATGCAGCGCGGCACAGCAAAATGAATCGTGGCACAGCACTGTGTTCATTTCTTGTGAATCTGCCCCTGAACCTCCTAAGGAATTAGGAATTACTGGGACTATGGGAATCAGTAATTCTAGGACAGGTTTCTCCAGCAACTCTCCATTCTCCCCAAAGTTTTCACCAGACATTTCAGTTTTTTTCAGCAGCCAAATTCTCCCAAAGGAATCAGTAGAGGTCCACAGTAACTTTTACAGACCTTATAATTAAAAAATATGGTCTGTAACAAGGTAGCCAGCCACACTGGAAATTACACGTGAGAAATCATCTTCCTACTCTCTGTGGTATAGTACAACATTTAAATCTAAAGGCCTGATTTAGAGTTTGGCAGACAGAGTACTCTCACGAACGTGACAGAGTACCCTGCCTGCAAAACACTTGCGGCCTCATTTATGAGGCCTTGAGTCAGTTTTGCGCTTCCGATGCGTCACTTTTTGTGACGCATCGGCGGCGTAAAACAAGCCTCCTGTTGCGCACTATTTACAAAGTGACGCATCTAAGCAGATGCATCACTTTGTAAACCCCTGCACTACATTATACCTGCGTCAGGTATAATGTATGCAGGGGGGCGTTCCCCCGCAAAAAGCCTCGTAGAAGTGACGCAGTGAAATCTATGAGATTTCACTGCGTCACTTTTAGAACGCTGTTGCGTCAAAATCTTGCGCCTGCCTCACAGCAGGCGTAAGACTAACGCAGGCCCTTTCACATGGGGCTTGCCCCAAGTGAAAGGACGCATTGCTGGAGTTGCGTCACTTTTGTGACACTCCAGCAATGCGTCACTTTTGCACTTACAGATACGTCAGAAATACTGACGTATCTGTAACTTCTTGCAACATGATGTGTCATACATTAAATATGACGCATCAGATATGTCGCAAGAAGTGCACACTGAGAAGTGACGCATCACTGCTTTAACGCAGCGATGCGTCATTTCTCATAAATGAGGCCCTTGGTCAGCCGAATCCTTTAGAGACTAGCGTACCTTATGTACTCCACTGACGGATACCATGTTGGCTGTGCCGACATAATACTTCCTTCATTGGCCCAACAGAGTAGTGACTGTGGGAGAAAGGACATTACACCATCTACCCTATTTAGGGTGAATGGTGTAATGCCTTTTTTTTCCTTTTCCTGTCACCACCAAGAACAAGCATTTACAATGCAATGGTTTTGCCTTTGTTAAAGTTAGAGCTATTGGCATTGCTCTTGACACTCTGAAGCTCCACTCTGAAGCTCCACTCTGAAGCTCCACTCTGCACTCTGAAGCTCCACTCTGCACTCTGAAGCTGCACTCTGCACTCTGAAGCTGCACTCTGAAGCTCCACTCTGCACTCTGAAGCTGCACTCTGAAGCTCCACTCTGAAGCTCCACTCTGAAGCTCCACTCTGAAGCTCCACTCTGAAGCTCCACTCTGCACTCTGAAGCTCCACTCTGCACTCTGAAGCTCCACTCTGAAGCTCCACTCTGCACTCTGAAGCTCCACTCTGCACTCTGAAGCTCCACTCTGCACTCTGAAGCTCCACTCTGAATCTGCACTCTGAAGCTCCACTCTGCACTCTGAAGCTCCACTCTGAATCTGCACTCTGAAGCTCCACTCTGCACTCTGAAGCTCCACTCTGAATCTGCACTCTGAAGCTCCACTCTGCACTCTGAAGCTCCACTCTGAAGCTCCACTCTGAAGCTCCACTCTGAAGCTCCACTCTGAAGCTCCACTCTGCACTCTGAAGCTCCACTCTGCACTCTGAAGCTCCACTCTGAATCTGCACTCTGAAGCTCCACTCTGCACTCTGAAGCTCCACTCTGAATCTGCACTCTGAAGCTCCACTCTGCACTCTGAAGCTCCACTCTGAATCTGCACTCTGAAGCTCCACTCTGCACTCTGAAGCTCCACTCTGAAGCTCCACTCTGAAGCTCCACTCTGAAGCTCCACTCTGAAGCTCCACTCTGAAGCTCCACTCTGAAGCTCCACTCTGAAGCTCCACTCTGAAGCTCCACTCTGCACTCTGAAGCTCCACTCTGAAGCTCCACTCTGCACTCTGAAGCTCCACTCTGCACTCTGAAGCTCCACTCTGCACTCTGAAGCTCCACTCTGCACTCTGAAGCTCCACTCTGAATCTGCACTCTGAAGCTCCACTCTGCACTCTGAAGCTCCACTCTGAATCTGCACTCTGAAGCTCCACTCTGCACTCTGAAGCTCCACTCTGAATCTGCACTCTGAAGCTCCACTCTGCACTCTGAAGCTCCACTCTGCACTCTGAAGCTCCACTCTGAAGCTCCACTCTGAAGCTCCACTCTGAAGCTCCACTCTGAAGCTCCACTCTGAAGCTCCACTCTGAAGCTCCACTCTGAAGCTCCACTCTGCACTCTGAAGCTCCACTCTGAAGCTCCACTCTGAAGCTCCACTCTGAAGCTCCACTCTGAAGCTCCACTCTGAAGCTCCACTCTGAAGCTCCACTCTGCACTCTGAATCTGCACTCTGAAGCTCCACTCTGCACTCTGAAGCTCCACTCTGCACTCTGAAGCTCCACTCTGAATCTGCACTCTGAAGCTCCACTCTGAAGCTCCACTCTGAAGCTCCACTCTGAATCTGCACTCTGAATCTGCACTCTGAAGCTCCACTCTGAAGCTCCACTCTGAAGCTCCACTCTGAAGCTCCACTCTGAAGCTCCACTCTGAAGCTCCACTCTGAAGCTCCACTCTGCACTCTGAAGCTCCACTCTGCACTCTGAAGCTCCACTCTGAAGCTCCACTCTGCACTCTGAAGCTCCACTCTGAATCTGCACTCTGAAGCTCCACTCTGCACTCTGAAGCTCCACTCTGAATCTGCACTCTGAAGCTCCACTCTGCACTCTGAAGCTCCACTCTGAATCTGCACTCTGAAGCTCCACTCTGCACTCTGAAGCTCCACTCTGAATCTGCACTCTGATGCTCCACTCTGAATCTGCACTCTGAAGCTCCACTCTGCACTCTGAAGCTCCACTCTGCACTCTGAATCTGCACTCTGCAGCTCCACTCTGAATCTGCACTCTGAAGCTCCACTCTGAAGCTCCACTCTGAAGCTCCACTCTGAAGCTCCACTCTGAAGCTCCACTCTGAAGCTCCACTCTGAAGCTCCACTCTGAAGCTCCACTCTGCACTCTGAATCTGCACTCTGAAGCTCCACTCTGCACTCTGAAGCTCCACTCTGCACTCTGAAGCTCCACTCTGAATCTGCACTCTGAAGCTCCACTCTGCACTCTGAAGCTCCACTCTGCACTCTGAAGCTCCACTCTGAATCTGCACTCTGAAGCTCCACTCTGAAGCTCCACTCTGAAGCTGCACTCTGAAGCTCCACTCTGAAGCTCCACTCTGAATCTCCACTCTGAAGCTCCACTCTGAAGCTCCACTCTGAAGCTCCACTCTGAAGCTCCACTCTGAAGCTCCACTCTGAAGCTCCACTCTGAAGCTCCACTCTGAAGCTCCACTCTGAAGCTCCACTCTGCACTCTGAAGCTCCACTCTGAAGCTCCACTCTGCACTCTGAAGCTCCACTCTGAATCTGCACTCTGAAGCTCCACTCTGCACTCTGAAGCTCCACTCTGAATCTGCACTCTGAAGCTCCACTCTGCACTCTGAAGCTCCACTCTGAATCTGCACTCTGAAGCTCCACTCTGCACTCTGAAGCTCCACTCTGAATCTGCACTCTGAATCTGCACTCTGAAGCTCCACTCTGCACTCTGAATCTGCACTCTGCAGCTCCACTCTGAATCTGCACTCTGAATCTGCACTCTGAAGCTCCACTCTGAAGCTCCACTCTGAAGCTCCACTCTGAAGCTCCACTCTGAAGCTGCACTCTGAAGCTCCACTCTGAAGCTCCACTCTGAAGCTCCACTCTGAAGCTCCACTCTGAAGCTCCACTCTGAAGCTCCACTCTGAAGCTCCACTCTGCACTCTGAATCTGCACTCTGAAGCTCCACTCTGCACTCTGAAGCTCCACTCTGCACTCTGAAGCTCCACTCTGAATCTGCACTCTGAAGCTCCACTCTGCACTCTGAAGCTCCACTCTGCACTCTGAAGCTCCACTCTGAATCTGCACTCTGAAGCTCCACTCTGCACTCTGAAGCTCCACTCTGCACTCTGAAGCTCCACTCTGAAGCTCCACTCTGAATCTGCACTCTGAAGCTCCACTCTGAAGCTCCACTCTGAAGCTCCACTCTGAAGCTCCACTCTGAAGCTCCACTCTGAAGCTCCACTCTGAAGCTCCACTCTGAAGCTCCACTCTGATGCTCCACTCTGAAGCTGCACTCTGAAGCTCCACTCTGCACTCTGAAGCTCCACTCTGAAGCTCCACTCTGCACTCTGAAGCTCCACTCTGCACTCTGAAGCTCCACTCTGAAGCTCCACTCTGCACTCTGAAGCTCCACTCTGAATCTGCACTCTGAAGCTCCACTCTGCACTCTGAAGCTCCACTCTGAATCTGCACTCTGAAGCTCCACTCTGCACTCTGAAGCTCCACTCTGAATCTGCACTCTGAAGCTCCACTCTGCACTCTGAAGCTCCACTCTGAATCTGCACTCTGAAGCTCCACTCTGCACTCTGAAGCTCCACTCTGAATCTGCACTCTGATGCTCCACTCTGAATCTGCACTCTGAAGCTCCACTCTGCACTCTGAATCTGCACTCTGCAGCTCCACTCTGAATCTGCAGCTCCACTCTGAATCTGCAGCTCCACTCTGCACTCTGAAGCTCCACTCTGAATCTCCACTCTGAATCTGCACTCTGAAGCTCCACTCTGAATCTGCACTCTGAAGCTCCACTCTGAATCTGCACTCTGAAGCTCCACTCTGAATCTGCACTCTGAAGCTCCACTCTGAATCTGCACTCTGAAGCTCCACTCTGAATCTGCACTCTGAAGCTCCACTCTGAATCTGCACTCTGAAGCTCCACTCTGAATCTGCACTCTGAAGCTCCACTCTGCACTCTGAAGCTCCACTCTGCACTCTGAAGCTCCACTCTGAATCTGCACTCTGAAGCTCCACTCTGCACTCTGAAGCTCCACTCTGCACTCTGAAGCTCCACTCTGAAGCTCCACTCTGAAGCTCCACTCTGAAGCTCCACTCTGAAGCTCCACTCTGAAGCTCCACTCTGAAGCTCCACTCTGCACTCTGAAGCTCCACTCTGAAGCTCCACTCTGCACTCTGAAGCTCCACTCTGCACTCTGAAGCTCCACTCTGAAGCTCCACTCTGCACTCTGAAGCTCCACTCTGAATCTGCACTCTGAAGCTCCACTCTGCACTCTGAAGCTCCACTCTGAATCTGCACTCTGAAGCTCCACTCTGCACTCTGAAGCTCCACTCTGCACTCTGAAGCTCCACTCTGAAGCTGCACTCTGAAGCTCCACTCTGAAGCTCCACTCTCCACTCTGAAGCTCCACTCTGAAGCTCCACTCTGAAGCTCCACTCTGCACTCTGAAGCTCCACTCTGAAGCTCCACTCTGAAGCTCCACTCTGAAGCTCCACTCTGAAGCTCCACTCTGAAGCTCCACTCTGAAGCTCCACTCTGAAGCTCCACTCTGAAGCTCCACTCTGCACTCTGAAACTCCACTCTGAAGCTCCACTCTGCACTCTGAAGCTCCACTCTGCACTCTGAAGCTCCACTCTGAAGCTCCACTCTGCACTCTGAAGCTCCACTCTGAATCTGCACTCTGAAGCTCCACTCTGCACTCTGAAGCTCCACTCTGAATCTGCACTCTGAAGCTCCACTCTGCACTCTGAAGCTCCACTCTGAAGCTGCACTCTGAAGCTCCACTCTGAAGCTCCACTCTGAAGCTCCACTCTGAAGCTCCACTCTGAAGCTCCACTCTGAAGCTCCACTCTGAAGCTCCACTCTGCACTCTGAATCTGCACTCTGAAGCTCCACTCTGCACTCTGAAGCTCCACTCTGCACTCTGAAGCTCCACTCTGCACTCTGAAGCTCCACTCTGAAGCTCCACTCTGAAGCTCCACTCTCCACTCTGAAGCTCCACTCTGAAGCTCCACTCTGAAGCTCCACTCTGCACTCTGAAGCTCCACTCTGAAGCTCCACTCTGAAGCTCCACTCTGCACTCTGAAGCTCCACTGAAGCTACACACCGCGCAGGGCAGCTCTGGATGCTGATGCGAGAGGCCAGCTGGGAGGCGCGCTGCTCGTCTTCCTGCTCGTGCTGACTCGGAGAGAAAACTTGTTTTCATTGGGAGAGCGGCCTTCAAAGACCTGGTCACTGCGCCTCTCCGAGTGTTTAGCTTGGGATAAAATGGGCGCAGTGTTGTGGTGATGACAGTAGAGCAAGGGAGGTGCCGGCAATGCCGGACCAGACTCGGGGGCGTTCCCGGCGTCGCGTGACGTCGGCAAAAGGGAAAGAATGTCAGGAACGCCCCCGTGTCTGGTCCGGCATTGACGGACAGGCCCCTCGTCCAATGGCAAGGCTCCGTTTACGGAGCCAGCCAATCAATGACGAGGGCCGAACCAAAGCCACACTACTGTTCTCATCAGGTTTTCGCCTGCGCCGAAAAAGATGCGCAGAGCGCATCTTTTTGGCGAGGCAAAACCTAAAAAGCGTTCTTTAACAGACAGGAAAAAAACAAGAAGGACTCCCACACCCTGGAAAAAACTCCCAGGGTATTATGGCCATTAGGTTTTTCTTTTTTTTAAACAAACTCCCACTTTGGAAGCTTGTTTATTAAAAGCAAAAAAATGACAACAGTTTAGTGGACAGCCCTCAAAACAGAATGTGGCCGTCCACCAAACTTTTAGTACATTCAAAGGAACCGCCGCGTGATAGGTTGTCTTCAATGTTCAGAGAAGACTGCTGGGTCAGCAGTCATCACTACATTTTCCAGCGGGAGGGCTGAGGTAATGTCATTCACCATCCTAATGGACAATACTCCATCCTCCAAACCTTAACTCAGGCCCTAGGTAACAAGACTGCAGTTAAGGTGGTGTACTGCAAATGGTTAAGTGGTAAATATGAAAATGCCTATGAGGGGACCTTGGTAAATGGGAAGTGAACCCTATCTAAGTATCATTCCTTCCCCTTTTTCTAAGAAACGGTTCGACTATAGGTTGTGGATTTTAGAAAAATGTGCCTTAAGCAGCCAGGTTATCTAGAGCAGGCTAAGAGGCTGACATGGATGAATGCCCACTGTATGAATAGTGATTGATGAAATTGAGACAGTCTAAATGTCTGTAAGATCTAAGTAGTTGCTACTGGCAAGAACTATTATCTCAAGGTTACATACTGTGTATCAAATTCGATTGCCTTGTATCTTAATTGCATGTATATAACACATACTATCACCTATTAGGCGCTGACTCGCATTGTGGTGACCATCATGCTACTTTAAAACATGAAGGTTAGTAGTTAGTGGTTAATCCTGTCATTACTGGCTATTGAGATTAATGCTCTCAAGGAAAACATTCAATGCATTTTCTTAATTGTTGTCTGGTAGACTTAATTAATAGGAGTACGGTGTGATCTATAGTGTGCAGTATGAGCGTTATTTCAGATGGTTGGTTGACAGATTGGCCAGGGGGATTAAGCATTTTTAGATCTAGGGATATTATGGTTTCAAAGATGGAAGATTTGTGAACTATATAATGATGTGTGGGATCTTTGCAGAAATATAATAATAGGGAATAAGGGAGACCGTCATGCAACTTAGAGTAGGCTGCACTCATAGAGAGGATGTAAAATTATAAAAAAAACACATAGCATTATTTGCATATGAGATAGTACATGTGTAGGAGAGTAGGGTCTGCTTCCCACTTTTTGCTGTGATTTTCTGGCTTTTCGACTTTAGTGTGGCTGTGGGCCTGCTAATCAGACCCACAGCCCAGCTGTTCTCTCTCTAAATTGATACCATGTACTTTAGGTACATACCTGATTGGGTATTGGGTCACCTCTGTGAGCCCCTGTATAGTGTACCATAGGCACCCAGGGCATAGGTGCATCCAAGGCCTACCAGGGGCTGCAGCATGTATTATGCCACCCCTGGTGGCCATCCAAACTGACACCACAGGCTGATCACTCAGCTTGGTTAAGGTGGTGTAATCACCCCTTACTTAGATCTAGTATATCTATATCTACCTTATATATAGACACATATGCACTCCTATGGTATAAGGTCACTCCTATGTAGGCCTCGACAATCCTGGAGGCAGAGTGCTTGGTTTTATGTGAGAGGGTGCCCTAGCATGAGCTGAGCCCCCCTGCAGCTTTCGGAACCATCTCCGTATAGCTGTTCTATGATATAGCCATACCATATACTCTTAGGTGCATTATAATCCTCGCGGTTAATGCTAACTTTGGTTTGGCTTTATCAAAACATGTTGTGTAAGGTGTCAAACACTTTGGAATACTACACCCCACCAATTCTGGCGGCGGGGGTAACATTCCACCCTTCTAGAGGGAACAGACATGTATGTTACTGCTTTACCTGGTTAAAGTTAAACAGAGCCCCAGCATCACAAAATGGATGCTGCTGCCACAGACACGAGTCTGACCTCCTGCTGCTGGGGGAAACTCCAGCAAGGGAGGCCTAAACAATAGGTTTCCTGTCGAGGGAGGTGCCAGCACCCCCCCAGACAGCCTGTAGTGTATTAGGGTAGGGTGGGCTGAATGGAAAGATGCTTTTCCAAACACTGTCTTGGGCACACAAGGTGCTCCATGCATAGCCCAGTTCAAACCAGTTGCTGGGACACTCCAGCCCCGCTCTGGCGCGAAACTGGACAAAGGGAAAGGGGTGGAACCACCCCTTCCCAGGTCCACCCATAGGAGGGACCTAGCAGGTAATCCAGCCCATTTTCTTAGTATAAAGATAGGTGCTGTGTCCCCAGGACTTTAGATTATCCTGGAACGAAACTCTGATACGAAACTCTTCGACCTTCGATGTTCTATTTTGACTAGAAGACTGAAGACATCTCCCTTGTGGTCAAGGAGTGACCACCCTGTGCAAACAGGCACCACCAGTAACTTGCCAGTCTGCTTTGTCGATGCTCCCGCCGGAACCCAGAGACTCAGCGACACAGAAACTGGACTTTCAGACTTCGCTGACTCCGACCCACATCCACAGCAAACCTGAGACCCATGGTGGACACGAGAGACGTGGGACCGGACACCCTGGACATCCTGCATTTTGCTAACTGCATCGACTCCTGAGGTAACTCGCAATTGTGCATTGGGATACGAGAGGCCTCAGACCCGAGCGCTATTTGCACCGAAGCTCAGCCCTCCACACTCCACGAGTGCTGATTGGGGCCCGCTCTTGCATTTCAGCTCAATCGTCTTCCCGGTTGCTAGCCTGCTAGCTAGTGAGCCCCCTGAAGACAAACCTTTGAAACCAAACTGCTTTCCTGGTTGCTCCAGGATTGCTTCAGATTCCCTGCAAAGGTGAAGCTCCTCAGACCTTGCTGGTCTGCTCCGAAGCCAATCTTCACTTCCTGTGTGGATTGCGTTTACCAAGGCTTGTTGGGTCCAGTCTGGATACCAACACTGATCAACTAGATCCTCTGTGGGACATCTCGAACCCAGCTCCTGGTCATCATCGACACCTCCTGATCCTCTTGGCTGCAGAGACAAGCTTCACTTCTTCACCTTAGATCATTGCGACATCACCTGGTTCCTTCCTGGTTCCTTCCTGGTCACTGCTAGTGACCAAGACTCTGTCCCCTCTGCTTTCAGGTTCTTCACTTCTTCGATCAACCATTGGATCCACCCGGACACTCCTCCACTGGCCGCCTGCAGCACTTCTTTGCAGATCTCCATTGAAAGCATTGACGAAACCCGACACCAAAAGGCACCTATGCACCCGGCTTTCCTGGGTGAGGTAACATGAGTACTCCGGTGCTCCCGTGGGTCTTGACTCTCGAAGTGTCCTAGTCTAAAGGGGTTTTGTCGTAGTCCATCCAGAAGTGCCCTTAAACAGTAACTTTGTAACTTCTTCGTTCTCCATTATAAGTCAATGGTAACTCGCGACTGTGTTTAGACACTGCATGCGTCTCCCGTGGGTCTCCTACTTCCTAAGCTTTGGTTGTGTAGTGTAGCCCCAGCGATTCCCTAGGCCCTAGGCCTATTCACTATTTCTGAAGTGGTTCTTATACCACTTACTTAGTATATGGTTTGTGAGGCCCCTAGGGCATAACTGTATTTGTGCAACTTATCGTATGCTAATTGAGTAACTTATGATGTATCTCGATCTCTGACCTCTTAAAGAGTGCAGAGGGGTTGTGTTAGAAATATAAATATATATATATTTGATATATACCTTGTGTGGTGTCCTTTCATTTGGTATTCAATGGATTATAATTGGTAAAACAGCTTGCTTCACATACTCTCTGAAGTTTTAGCCTAAGACTGCTGGTCCATGCTACCACTAGGATAGCTTGTCTATAAGGTTGACTTTACAACCACCATCAATAAGGGTCGTTTAGACTGGTGCAAGGTGCCCACTAGAATAGTGTACATCATATGCCAGGCTAACTTCTCACATTGGTGTGCAGCAGATGGGATAAGAGCTTGCTGTTGTTTTACCATATAATCTTAAGATATCATTTGAAAGATCACATTAAGGTACCTGTAGGTACATATAAATCAAGTTCTTATAATACTTTAAGTTCTACTGAACTTACCAGTTGTAGAGGAAAGGGCTTATCACACCCTGACTACAGCTCCTAGAGAGGTTCTAGTAGGAAACCATTTAGTGTAGGTAGGTGCACACACCACACCTCACTAGAAAATGTCCTTGGAAGCAGGCCCTAGTGGACCTCTTCAAGAAGACCCCCAGAGGGTGCCTTCTAAGTATGACACATTCACTTTTAATGAACTTAGAAGCCTGTGTGCAGTCGGAAAGTTGAAACAAGGACAGAGTCCAACCTTTACCCACCTGATAGATCTCTTAGTGGCTCATGATGTAGAGAATGCATCAGACTCAGGGAACCAAGGTAGTATAGAGGGGAGCCATCCATCAACAGAGGAAATTCCAACTGGAGTATATCCATTGGTCTCTGATGAGGATGATGACCAACCAGGATGCAGTAGATAAACCTGACCTGTACAACACAGGACTATCTGGAGGTGGAGAGGGCCATGGTGGGCCCGCTCCTAACCTTCAAAGTAGGCCTAACCATGGAAACAGAAGGAACAGATCACTGTCCAGTGGTTTTGGTCATTCTGATTCCTCAGTAGGGTCCAGTGCCTCTGCTAGGAGGAGGATGACTTCCCCTCAGAGGGGAGAGCACAAAGCTAGGATGAAGGAAGCAAATCTTAGGATCAAGAGGCAAGAAGTTGCCCTTGCAAATGAGACCCTGACTCTTGAAAGAGAGAAAAAGTTAAGTGGGTTAGAACCCACTGGTGGCAGCAATATTCCTAGAGATAGGGAAAGGTCTCATGACCATAAAAACCTACCTAAGATTGTCCCTCCCTACAAGAGTGGGGATGACATCCACAAGTGGATAACTGCTTTGGAGAGGGCCTGCAAAGTACAGCAGGTACCCCAGAGTCAGTGGGCAGCAATCTTATGGCTCTCCTTTTCAGATAAAGGAAGAGACAAGCTCCTCACAGTTAGTGATGAGGATGCTAACAACTACACTGTCCTGAAGAGTGCTCTGATAGATGGGTTTGGCTTAACCACTGAGCAATATAGATTGCTGTTCAGAGACACCCAGAAGACACAGACTCAGGACTGGACTGACTTTGTAGATTGTGCTACTAGGGCTCTGGAAGGCTGGTTACTGGGCAGTAAGGTCAATGACTATACAGGATTGTATAATTTGATTATGAATGAACAGATTATTAATAATTGTCAGAACCAGTTATTGCATCAACACCTGATTGACTCTGATCTGACCTCTCCCCAAGAATTGGGTAAGAAGGCAGACAAATGGGTCAGAACCAGGGTGAAGCAGAAGGTACAGAACCAAGGTGGTGATCAGAAGAAGCAAGTCCAAAAGCGTGGAGAGAACGCAAAAGACCAGGACAGTTCATACTAGATGACAATTACCTAGTGACCAATGCAAGCAATGTCATTACCACCCATAGTATGGCAATTGTTAATTTCTCCTGGGGAGGGGTAACTGGCCTCAAAAGAGTTGTTGTTAGTTCAGACCTCCATGTAGAGTGTTTGCTTGGCAATGACCTAGAATCTTCAGTCTGGTCTGAAGTGGAGTATAGGACTCATGCAGAAATGTTAGGTATATCAGCACATGTCCTTGCTGTGACCAGGTCAAAGGCCAAAAAGTGCAAGGCTGAACAGGCCCTGGAAACTGAAACTATGGACCAGTTGCCTACCAGGAGGAGAAGCAGTAGGGTTAAGGCAGTGCCTTCCCCCTTGCCTCAGAATGAGAATCAGCCTTCCAAAGGAAGCTGATTGTGAGACCCAAGAAGGAACTGTCCTAGAAGAGCTTGAGCCTGATCAGGTTGAGTTTCTTGGGAAAGGGGGACCTTCAAGGGCAGATCTGAGGCAGGCGCAGTTGGACTGCCCTTCTCTTGAACCCCTCAGACAGCAAGCTGCTGCTGAGGCTGCTGGGAATGTTTTTTTAAATTTTTTTTTATAACTTTGTTTATTAAAGTTTTCAGGTAAATACAGCATTTATAACTCGGTAGAGTCATCAAAGATACGAGATATCCGCAACTTGTATAGTTCTGAGTTATACATAAGTGATTAAATAGTAATCAGGATCAGAATAACAAAAACAGGTATTCGCCAGTACTACCAATTAACAGCCTAAATGAAAGCATGTAGCATTTACATTTCAAAAGATCCAATGTACATAGAGCCATAATATAGTAAGTGTGGAACGGTCAGCATAACAGAATGAGCACATACAAGGATAAACAGTGCAGGGACAGTAACAATACATGGTAGGACAATTTGCGAGTTTACAGGTCTATAGTATGCTACCAGTCGACAGGGTACATTCAGTTGCATACAGTTCAGGTAGCTCCTCTATTCCACCGGAGTTTTCAAAGCGATTAGACTATCCTGCCTCTCCACCTCAGGTGTAGCTTGTGTAGATGGCGGGGAAAACACTCTTGCCCGTGCCCAGTGTAAAAATGGTTCCCATATATCACGGGGTCTAGATGCAGTGGGCATCAGCTCCCAGTATATGCCGAGTTGTGTGTGCCCGTAAGTAACATCTGATAGCCAGGCGGCGAATGTAGGCAGAATCCGGCGACCCTATCTGACAGTTACCTGTCGCCTAGCATATAGCAATAGCAGGGCATGTAGTTTGCGTCTGGTAGGTTCCGTGTCAGTGACCAGACCCAGAAGACCAAGATGAGGTGCCGGATCATCAGATCTGCCAACTATTTGATTGACAGCCACGAAAATTTCAGTCCAGTAATTAGTAATCAAAGATCAATTCCAAGCCACATGTAAGAACGTGGCTTCTTCCATGCCACACCTCCAGCATCTAGTATCGTCCCTCAATCCCATGCGGTGAAGGCTAATAGGGGTACGGTAATATCTATGCAGGAATTTAAAATGTACCAGATGTAGTTTGTAATTGGGGGAGAGTTCTAATAATTGTTTGCAACAAAAGGGCCATTGTATCTCGCTTAGTGGCGGATCTAGTTCGCTATTCCAAAGTTGCATGGAATTGGGCAGTGTGATCGGAGCTTGGTCTTGCATGGTAGTGTATAGGCGCGTAACTAATTTTTGGGGGGAAGCTCGAGCTAATATATTTTGGCGTGCAAGCAGTGTTGGAGGCTCATCTGGAAATCCCCCCCAAAGTGCACGCCAGGAGGACTTCAACTTGTGGTAAGTAAACATGTCTCTGAACAACACAGGCGAGCTCTCCGTTCCAATGGTTGGGTCTCTGAATACACCTGCTGGGTATATGTCAGCAAATGTGCGCAAGGGAGCGCCAGCTAGGGATATCTCACCGCCACTCTTCGCCAGACAGGGGATCATTGGGTTATGTTTCAGTGGAATTGCTGGTGCGTATAGTAGTGGGAGACGAGCTCGCCTCTGCAACTCACGCCACACCCAGCGCAATGTGTTGGCCGAGTCAACATCCATAGTGGGTCTCAGAACTCTGTGGTAAAGAGCTACACTTAAAGGCATTGGGGCCACCGAGTCCATCTCAACCGCCACATGCGGTTGATACGGTGTCGGGTACGCCCAGAAATGCAAGAATTGGGCCTGCGCACATAGTGCATATAAATGCATGTCCGGAGCACCCAACCCTCCCTGCCGTAGTGGTAAGGTCAACAAGTCCCAGGAAACTCTAGCTTGAGTGCCCGCCCATACTAAGGACAAAAGGTGAGATCGTAAGCAAGTAAAGAAATGTTTTGTGAGCGGGATTGGGATGTTCGTGAACAAATATAAAAACTTGGGCTGGATCATCATTTTCGTCAGCGCCACCTTTCCAGCAAGAGAGAGTGGTAGTTTCGACCAAATCGCCACATTTCCCTCAAGCCAATGCATAGCCCGTCCAAAGTTCAAGGACCAAATGCTCTGGAGGCTTCGGCTTAACCATATTCCTAAATACGTCACCTCCTCTGCCTCCCAACGCATTGGAAATTCTGATTGCACCACCTGTGTGTTGTCAGTTAGGGGGAATATTACCAATTTAGTCCAATTTATGGATATTTCAGATAGGCTGCCAAATTTTACGAACACCCGCAGTAGAGGGTTCAGGTTATAAGCTGGGTTTAGGACGTAAAGGGTGACATCATCAGCATAGAGAGAAATTAATAAACTGCGTGTACTAAAACCGATCCCCCTCATAGTATGGTGTTGCCTTATTCTGGCTGCGAGTGGTTCCATAGCTATAGCAAATAATAAAGGGGGAAGGGGGCAGCCCTGTCTAGTCCCTCGAGAGATTTCGAAGGGGTCCGATATCATGCCATTGACTCTCACTTGTGCTGTCGGTTTGGTGTATAGGAGGCGCATCTGGTTAATACATAACTGGCTGAAACCCATACGTTACAGTATAAGAAATAAATATGGCCACTTAAGGGAGTCGAATGCCTTTGTGGCATCCAGAAACACCGCAGAAGCATGTACAGTGGGGTGGAGATAATGCAACACTGAAAATATGGTCCTGAGATTATGGGATGTGGAACGTCCAGGTATGAAACCCGATTGGTCCGGTAGGGCCACCATCGGGAGGAGGGGTTGCAGACGGTCAGCTATGAGTTTCGCGAATATTTTGATGTCCACGTTAATTAGGGAGAGGGGCCTATAAGAGTCTAGAGATTGGCTATCTTTGTCCGGCTTTAGTAATGTGATGATCAGTGCTTTCCTCATTGATGCAGGGAGGATCTCCAATTCTAATGATTCCGCAAACACCGCGTGCAACCGTGGTGCTAATTCCTCCACATACGCTTTATAAAACGCTGTGGTAAGCCCATCTGGGCCTGGTGCTTTATTCAACGGTAAACCCTTAATCACCTTCGCTATGTCTTCAACCGTCACTGGGAGGTCCATATATTTACGGTGTACATCATTGAACCAAACCAACGCGATGGAATCTAGAAAGCTCTCAAGGTGTTCCGGAGGTGTAGTGTGCCTAGCCGTGTATAAGGTGGAGTAGAAAGTTTTGAATTCTTGCAGAATTTCACTTTGACCTAGAATATTGGTTCCTGAGGGGCTATTAATCGTGTGTATGTATGCAGTTGGAGTGGAATTCCCAATCAGTCTTGCCAGGGTGCGGCACGGTCTATCACCCTCCCCAAAGCGCCGGGCTTCCGCATGTTTACCCAGGAATTTCAGTTCCCGTTGTGCCTCCTCTGTATAGTCAAGCAGTGTCGCTTTCAGTTCTACTGCTATTTCTGGCTTAGGGTCCGCGCAAAACAAATTTTCTAGGTCTTTTATTTTACCTTCTATGGTACTAATGGTACCCCTAATGGCTCTGAGTGCCCTCGCCTGTCGTGCAATACATTTTCCTCTTATAACCACCTTGAAGGCATCCCATAGCACTGAATCTGTGGACACCGAGCCTGAATTAATATCAAAATAATCTACAATGTCTTTCCTAATCTCTTCCTTAAAAGCTTCATCAAGGAGCGCATTCGGTGGTAATTGCCAGCTGAAGGCACGGGTTGGAGCATCAGGGATTTTCAATTCCAATAGACATGGGGCATGATCGGAAAGTGATCGGGCCATCCCACCAGCAGTCCAGGTGGCTACATCCGGTGTGACTAGCCAAAAATCCAATCTCGACCAGGCAGCATGGTAACTAGATATACACGTGCCTTCACGTGCATTAGGGTGTCGCTCTCGCCAGATATCTGTCAGATCCCCTTCCAGCATAATATCATGTATGGCTTGGTTTGCGTGTGGATGTAATGGTCTGGGGGCACCCTTGCGATCAATTGAATCATTGAGGACCACATTGAAATCGCCTCCCCAAATGATGGTGTCACAGTCCATCATGACGATTCGAGTCCAGACAGTTCTGAAGAATTCGGGCTCATCTACATTTGGACCATATACAGCTGCCAGAGTCACCAGCTTACCACTCAACACACCATTTACAACAATAAATCTCCCTTCTGGATCTACGTATTGGTGACGCTCTCTCCAGTATATTCCTTTACGTAGCAGTATCGCCACCCCTCGAGCATAATTAGAATATATGGCAGAATATGTGGCCCCCCATCGACTGTGTTTGAGTTTAACTGATGGTTGAGTGTTAATATGTGTTTCTTGTAGAATGCAAATATCTATAGAGTGCCGTTGTAAATATGCGTGCATTAGCCTCGCTTTCCTATTATCATTTAGCCCTCGGATGTTCCATGTCAGGATTTTAGTCACTCCCATTTGCAGTGAGCTAACCGCATGTTCCCGTTCCTAATATCGCTTACAACAGAGGTATAATACATGTTAGTATTGAACATAGTTGTGTAGTACTGACCTCCTACCAAACACCCAACGAAACCCATCCTCCCCCCACCCACAACAACCTCCCAATCAGGTCGTGTCTGAATCCCCCCATAAACACGCAAAGCATGGAAACTAACAAGCAGTGGGAAATTTCCCATGGGGGCGAGGTGACAGAGGCACACTCCCCCGTTCGCACAGGGTGGCTGAGCTGAGAAGTAATAGAACCCCTCCAAGGTGGCACGGAATTACCCCCTCGGATATCATGCGGACACATAACGTATTAAATAAGTCCGCCAGGTCAAATGGAAGGAGAGGATTTTTGCGTACAGGCAAACCCAACGTCCCCGTAAACTGGCAGTAGTATATCATTTCGTCAACATATTCAATGATTAGGAGTCATATCAAACATTTAGCCAAGCATATCTAAAGTACATATGGGCCCGGACAACATTCAGTCATTATCACTTAGCCATCTCCGGCCCCTTTTCGCTTTGCACTGGGCCCACATACATGATTAGCAAACTTGAGCGCTGATTTGGCGTCCACAAAGAAATGGCTTGTGCCATCATGTGACACCTTAAGCTTGACAGGATAGAGTAAGGAGTAAGGAATATGTGCCTGCTAAAGTAAGCGCTTTGCTGGAAGGAATTCCCGGCGTGCACGCTGCACCGCAGGGGTGAAGTCAGGGTAGAATGATATATTATTTCCTTTATGGGTGATAGGGCCACGTTCCCTTGACAGCCTCAGGATGGTGTCTCTGTCCTGATAATTTAGAATCTTTGCAAGGATGGGCCTGGGCGTGCCTCCAACTGGTGGCTTAGGACCCAACGCCCTATGCGCTCTTTCGACTGCGAAAACCGAGCATAGTTGAGGGTCGAATAGTTCATGTAGCAGATCAGCCACGAAGGTCTCCATCTTGGGCTTAGCTGTGGTTTCAGGAATCCCTATGAGGCGAAGGTTGTTTCTCCTGGAGCGCGCTTCAAGGTCGTCATTCTTCGCACTTATGACCGTTAGGAGTTTATCCATGTTTAGGAGTTGCTCTTTTGTCTCCTGCCTGAACTCATGAAATTCCTTTTGTCTGTTTTCCAAGCTGTCCAGCCTGGTTTCGTGTGTCGTGACCTGCGATTTGACCATGTCGAGCTGCGAGGTCAGAGTGTCCAGTTTTGTGTCTATACTTTTCAAGCTCGATCGCATTTCAAGCATTAACTATTTTAGGTCTCCTCCCTGGTCCTCCAAAGCGTCACCATCTCCCGACGCACCCTGGTCATGATCTGGTGTTCTTCCACCCTTTGCGGTTGGGAATGGTATTTTCGATTGTCTGGCGTCTGACCTGCCCATGCTGCCCAAGTTGTAGGGTGGTGCGTTCACAGTGTAGGCAAGTACAGCTCTCTCTCAGGTAGATCTATCAACCTAACACAGGCTAGAATGTCACCCGTCTGTTAGCTCAAACGTATGTAAGCCAGTTTTGCAGTCAAGCAGCAGAGATTATCTGTATATGACACAGCATGGAGTTAGAGACTGTGGCAACCAGTAGTGGCCGACGCTCCACAGATCCGCGTCTCCCAATGCCTCCAACGTATGCAACACTCTTGCGGGCGGGCCGCCACTATGCGCTTTACCAACCACCCTTTCCACAGTATATCTATGAGCGCATGACTTAGACTTTACCAGTTAGAATGGAGGGCTTCGCTTCAGTCAGTCGCACCACAGCATACAAAATGGCGGCTATACACAACGTAGTGTATGATGCGGCAGCACTCCAGGTCACGCAGCTATAAGGAGGCACTCGCCCACCCCGTAGGCACAGGGACCATGGGAGAGTCACGCCAGAGGATCTATCAGGAGCGGCATTTATTCCTCAGCGGTATTTTCGCCGCAGTCGTACGCCACCAATCAGTTCAGCCCAACCTCACAACATAACGTTTCAGCTTCACCAGTATGTAGCCCTTCACAAGGTCCGCGGGCAATAATTAGCGGGCCACAGCAGCTCGGAAGTGTCAGGAGGAAAGGCACAGTGCACCCCGCAGCAGTCACGGGCCCAGCGTTATGATTATCTGTTCGGCGCCGCGTCAGGGCCGTATATAAAATGGCCGCCAGTGTCTTTTAGCAGAGTGTTGACCCTGGGCCGGTGCAGCAGTGCGATTTAAGGGGTCTTGGCACTAACCTCGCAGGCGGGGGCCAGCAGCGCTCCACGTCTAAATCTCGCGCTTCACACCACAGCGCACAGTCAGTGTCCGACCACAGCCCACATATCCTCCGGCTGGAGTTAGAGCAGGTCCCGAGTCCCGGTTCCCGCCTTCGGCCTCTCGCCAGGTCTCCGTCCCGCTCGTCTCCGGATGGCGATATTGCACTGCCGGAACCGTCTAGTTGGATCAGACTTGGGTCATCAAGTGTGTCCGCGTCTCTGGTTGCAGCGCTATGAATTGCGCCGCTCGGTGTTAGGGTTTTCCAAGGATTTTGTCAGGATAATCGGCTCAGCCGGCGGAGCTCGCCTAGGCAGCGGCCATTTCGCAGCCCTGCAACCCACGCTCCCCCCAGGCTGCTGGGAATGTTAATGGAACCCATAGAGTGTATTGGGATGAAGGGCTCCTGTATTTAGAGGCTAGAGACCCCAAGCCTGGTGCTTCCAGGAGGTTGGTCATCATACCTTTGGCATTATGGGGCTTCCTTCTTACATTAGCCCATGATATTCCCCTTGCAGGACATCTTGGCCAGAACAAGACTTGGGACAAGCTTGTCCCTCACTTTCACTGGCCCCACATGTCAGAAGACACCAAGGAGTTTTGTCGCTCCTGTGTCACCTGCCAAGCCAGTGGAAAATCAGGTGGCACCACAAAGCCCCCCCTAATGCCACTACCTGTGGTGGGGGTTCCCTTTGAAAGAGTTGGGATAGACATTGTTGGAGCAATGGATCCCCAAACAGCCTCTGGGCACAGGTTTTTTCTGGTGGTGGTGGATCATGCCACCAGATACCCAGAAGCTGAACCCCTAAGGACCACAACAGCACTTGTTGTGGCAAGTGCCCTCCTGGGAGTTTTCTCAAGAGTGGGTTTTCCGAAGGAGGTTGTCTCAGACAGAGGTGCAAACTCTATGTCTGGATATTTGACTGCTATGTGGAAAGAGTGTGGAGTGAACTGCACGTTCACCACACCCTACCATCCACAGTGCAATGGTCTAGTTGAGAGATTCAACAAGACCTTAAAGGGCATGATTAAGGGTTTACCTGAAAAGCTTAGGCGAAGATGGGATATCCTACTGCCCTGCCTTTTGTTTGCTTACAGAGAGGTCCCACAGAAGGGGGTTGGCTACAGCCCTTTTGAACTTCAGTTTGGGCACCCTGTAAGAGGACCCTTTTGGTGAAGGAAGGATGGGAGTTACCTCTCAAAGCTCCAAAACAAGACATTGTGGATTATGTACTTGGTCTCCGCTCCAGGATGGCTGCGTATATGAAAAAGGCATCCAAAACCCTTGAGGCTAGCCAGGAACTCCAAAAAGCCTGGCATGACCAAAAGGCTGTGCTGACTGTTTACCAGCAAGGGCAGAAAGTGTGGGTGCTGGAGCCAGTGGCCCCAGCAGCACTCCAAGACAAATGGTCTGGACCCCACACTATTGTTGAACAGAAGGGAGAGGTAACCTATTTGGTTGATCTTGGAACTCCCAGGAGCCCCCACAGGGTGCTTCATGTCAACAGATTGAAACCATATGTTGACAGGGCAGACATAGGCTTGCTCATGGCTACAGATGAGGGACAGGAGGAGGAGAGTGACCCTCTCCCAGACCTGCTTTCTCAGAACCCGTGGAGAAGTGTGGCTCAGGGGTTAGAGGCAGCAGACCCGGAAGCTGAGATCGGTCCTGGACCAGGGTTCAATTCCCCGCCTCGGCGGGTCTTGGGCTAAAAATTCCACGGACTCGATAATTCTCGCCCCGGTGCCTCCTCGACTCACGGGTTCACACTCTGTGACTCTGGGCAATAGCTTGCTTAATCTCCACAACGGCCCCTCGCGGCGGGATGCCTGACTTTCACCTTGTGGATACCCTGCTATCTCACAGGGGAATACCAGGAAGGGTTCCCTAAGCAAGCGCCGGGAAACCCACTGCGGGTAGCTGTGCGCTATATAAGCTCAACTACATTTACATTTACATTTACATTCAGTTGATGGTGTAGCCTTGGCAGGCAGCCTCACTGACATATGTTTTCTCTGACACCAAGTGCACTCATGAAGTGGACACTGGGCACAGTCTGCCTGTCAAGAGTAAAATCTACAGGCACATCTCGCGTCCGGTGCTCAGGGGGGACTCAGATAAGTCGACCATGGCCCTTTCTAAGGCGGACCTCCAATATATGCTCAAGGACTTCAAGTCTGAGCTGCGTAACGAGCTCGGCCAGCCCACCGCTTGAGACAATTGACATCCTGCAGTCTCCATACTCTCCCCTACTAAGAACTCCTGCGTGCATTGCTGAGCCAACACCCGTCCCACGAGCAGAGGAGCAGGACCCTCTATGATGTTTTCATTCCTCCCCTGCCCTTGAAAGCTGAGACCTAGCTACTTCTGTATGATGCCCGGCGGAACTACCCCGCGAGCTATAGGGGAGATTGACTTTTGACTCCCTATTTTGACTATCACCTACCCAGCCGAACTTCGGGCAATCGCTTCTGCGTCTCTACTGACCTTATCTTCCCTCTCTCCCTTCCCCCTACCCTCCCCCCTCTCCGCTCCTACCCTTTCCAGCTTCTGTCCTATACCCTCACCTGCCCTTGCCCTTTGTCCCCACCCTGTTTTTCTGCGAACCTCTTCCCCCACCACTTGAGACCAAACTATTTTGTCTGATGCCCGATGGAGCTACTTGGTTTAGCTATAGGGGAGATGGGCCGTGGATTCCCTCCGTGGTCGTCACCTACCCAGTCGGTCCTTAGACAGACTTCCTTTCGTCTCTATGGTTGTATCTTCCCTTATCCTCACTTTCTCACCTCCCCTACCCCCCTCTACTTTTTCTCTCCTTTCTCTCCTCTCCTAATGTATTGCTGATTGTTTGATATTATGTTTAGTGGCTGATCTTTTTCTGATATATTGTTGAACCACATTGTTGCACCTCCTTTCTTCTCGCCTGTCGGCTCCTCCCGCATCCTCCCTCTATCTATATCCCTCCTTCTCTCCTCTCTCAATTTATTTGAGACTGAACTATTTTGTCTGATGCCCGATGGAGCTACTTGGTTTAGCTATAGGGGAGATGGGCCATGGATTCCCTCCTTGGTCGTCACCTACCCAGTCGATCTTTTGACAGACTTCTTTTCGTCTTCCCTTATTGTCTCTTTCCTTATCCTCCCTTTCTCACCTCCCCTGCCCCCTCCACTACTTTTCTCTCTCCTCTCTCTTCTCTCCTCTCCTAACTGTATTGCTTATGTTTGGAATGATTTGTGTAATTGTTGAACTTTTTCTGTTACATTGTTGATTCTCATGTATAGCGCTCTGATACCTCCGGGTCTAGCCAGCGCTAAATAAAAGAAATGAACCTGCGGCTGCTGACAATATGTGCTCCCACTTCCCCCAACCCTCTCCCCCCCTCCGCTCCTACTCTTTCCAGCTTCTGTCCTCTGCCCTCGCTAGCGCCTGTCCTTTGTCCCCACCCTGTTTTTCTGTGAACCTCTTCCCTCGCCACCTGAGACTGAACTATTTTGTATGATGCCCGATGGAGCTACCTGGTTTTAGCTATAGGGGAGATGGCCGTGGATTCCCTCCATGGTCGTCACCTACCCAGTCGGTTTTTAGACAGACTTCCTTTCGTCTCTACGGTTGTCTCTTCCCTTATCCTCACTCTCTCTCCTCCCCTACCCCCCACTACTTTATCTCTCCTTTCTCTCCTCCCCTAATGTAATGCTGACTGTTCTATTTAATGTTTACTTGTTGTTCTTTTTCTGGTATACTGTCGAACCACATTGTTGCACTTCCTTTCGTCTCTCCTGTCGTCTCCTCCCGTTCCTCCCTCTATTTTTGTCTCTCCTTCCCTCCTCTCTCAATGTATTGAGACCGAACTATTTTGTCTGATGCCCGATGGAGCTACCTGGTTTAGCTATAGAGGAGATGGGCCGTGGATTCCCTCCTTGGTCGTCACCTACCCAGTCGGTCTTTAGACAGACTTCCTCGCGTCTCTACGGTTGTCTCTTCCCTTATCCTCACTTTCCCTCCTCCTCTACCCCCCACTACTTTCTCTCTCCTTTCTCTCCTCCCCTAATTGTATTGCTGATTGTTTGATATAATGTTTACTTGTTGATCTTTTCTGGTTTATTGTTGAACCACATAGTTACACTTCCTGTCGTCTCCTACCGCATCCTCCCTCTATTTATGTCTCTCCTTCCCTCCTCTCTCAATGTATTGAGACTGAACTATTTTGTCTGACGCCCGATGGAGCTTCTTGGTTTAGCTATAGAGGAGATGGGCCGTGGATTCCCTCCTTGGTTGTCACCTACCCAGTCGGTCTTTAGGCAGACTTCTTTTCGTCTCTCCTTATTGTCTCTTCCCTAGCTCCTATCCTCTTTCCCCTAAATCTCTCCCCTTGTCTGCCCTGGGATCACACCTTACTGGACTTTGGACTTTGCCTTGACTCGTCTACCGGTTTGTGTCCCCATCACCCTTCCTCTCCTCTTCCCATGCTGTGTCTCTCACCCGCCCCTCCCCTTTCCCGCCCTCATTATCTGTCTACTTCCCGTGCTCTAACCCCCCTCCCCGGAATCTCTCACCTTGCCTGCTTTTCCACTTACGTATGTGTGCTTATTGTTTATCTCGACCTTACATGTAACTATGTTGTCATTCTCTAAAACTGTGTAATCTTTGTAATGATGTAACCTGTAACTATGATCTGATGCTCATGTAAAGCGCTCTGATACCTCCGGGTCTAGCCAGCGCTATATAAAACTTTTTAAATAAATAAATAAAACCTGATCATGTCAGGGACTGTATCAGGACAGAGGTCCAAAAGATGTTGGAGTTGGGAGTCATTGAGCCCTCAGAGAGCCCTTGGGCCAGTCCTGTAGTCCTTGTGCCTAAACCTCACACCCAAGATGGTAAGAGAGAGATGAGGTTTTGCGTGGATTACAGAGGCCTCAATGCTGTCACTAGGACAGATGCCCACCCAAAACAAAGAGCAGATGAGCACCTTGACAGATTGGCTTCTGCCAAGTTTTTGAGCACATTTGACTTGACAGCTGGCTACTGGCAGACCAGACTAGCTGAAGATGCAAAAGCCAAAACAGCATTTTCAACCCCAGGAGGTCATTATCAATTTGTGGTAATGCCCTTTGGTCTGAAGAATGCACCTGCCACATTCCAAAGGTTGGTGAACCGAGTCCTCTCAGGTCTGGATGACTACTGTGCAGCTTATCTTGATGATATTGCTGTCTTTAGCTCCACTTGGGAAGATCACCTGATCCACCTGAAGAATGTTTTGGAGGCCCTGCAAAAGGCAGGCCTAACTATCAAGGCTACTAAGTGCCAGATAGGGCAGAGCAAGGTTGTGTACCTGGGCCACCTGGTAGGTGGAGGTCAGGTTCAACCATTGGAGAGCAAGATTCAGACCATAAAGGACTGGACTGCTCCCACCACCCAGACACAGGTCAGAGCTTTCTTGGGCCTGGCTGGGTACTACAGGAAGTTTGTCAAAAGTTATGGGTCCATTGTGACACCTCTCAATGACTTAACTTCAAAGAAAACGCCAAAGAAAGTTCAGTGGACAGTAAGCTGTCAAAAGGCATTTGATGACCTGAAGCAGGCCATGTGAACTGCACCTATTCTGCAAAGTTCAGACTACGCCAAGGAATTCATTGTTCAAACAACTGCTTCTTAATTGGGTGTGGGTGCTGTTCTTTCACAACTGAATAAAGATGGTCAAGACCAGCCAATAGATTTTATTAGCAGAAGGCTGACAAGTAGAGAGAAAAGTTGGTCAGCTATTGAGAGGGAGGTCTTTGCTGTGGTTTGGGCCCTGAAGAAGGTGAGGCCATACTTGTTTGGTACTCAGTTCAAGTTTCAGACAGACCATAAGCCCCTCTTGTGGCTAAATCAGATGAAGGGTGAAAATCCCAAACTGCTTAGGTGGTCCATTTCCCTACAGGGGATGGACTTTACAGTGGAACATAGACCTGGGACTGACCATGCCAAGGCACTTGGACTCTCCAGATATTTCCACTTAGAACATGAAGACTTAACTGGTCAAGGTTAGTTAAATGTCCCTGCGTTTGGGGGGGGGGGGGTTGTATAGGAGAGTAGGGTCTGCTTCCTATGGTCACCCCCACTTTTTTCTGTGATTATCTGGTTTTTTGACTTTAGTGTGGCTGTGGGCCTGCTAATCAGGCCCACAGCCCAGCTGTTCTCTCTCTAAATTGACACCATGTACTTTAGGTACATACCTGATTGGGTATTGGGTCACCTCTGTGAGCCCCTGTATAGTGTACCATAGGTACCCAGGGCTTAGGTGCATCCAAGGCCTACTAGGGGCTACAGCATGTATTATGCCACCCCTGGCTGGCCATCCAAACTGACACCACAGGCTGATCACTCAGCTTGGGTAAGGTGGTGTAATCACCCCTTACTTAGATATAGTATAGCTATATCTATCTTATATATAGACACATATGCACCTATAAGTCACTCCTATGGTAAGTCTCGACAATCCTGGAGGCAGAGTGCTTGGTTTTATGTAAGAGGGTGCCCTACCATGAGCTGAGCCCCTCTGCAGCTTTCGGAACCATCTCCTTATACCTGTTCTATGATATAGCCATACCATATACTCTTAAGTGCATTATAATCCTCGCGGGTAATGCTAACCTTGGTTTGGCTTTATCAAAACATGTCGTGTAAGGTGTCAAACACTCTGGAATACTACCCCCCCCCCGCCAATTCTGGCGGCGAGGTAGCATTCTACCCTTCTAGAGGGAAAAGACATGTATGTTACTGCTTTACCCGGTTAAAGTTAAACAGAGCCCCAGCATCACAAAATGGATGCTGCTGCCAAAGACACGAGTCTGACCTCCTGCTGCTGGGGTAAACTCCAGCAAGGGAGGCCTGGACAATAGGTTTCCTGTCGAGGGAGGTGCCAGCACCTCCCCAGACAGCCTGTAGTGTATTGGGGCAGGGTGCGCTGAATGGAAAGATGCTTTTCCAGACACTGCCTTGGGCGCACAAGGTGCTCCATGGATAGCCCAGTTCAAACCAGTTGCTGGGGCACTCCAGCCCTGCTCTGGCGTGAAACTGGACAAAGGAAAAGGGGTGGAACCACCCCCTTCCCAGGTCCATCCATAGGAGGGACCTAGCAGGTAATCCAGCCCATTTTGTTAGTATAAAGATAGGTGCCGTGTCCCCAGGACTTTAGATTATCCTGGAACTAAACTCTGATACGAAACTCTTGGACCTTCGACGTTCTATTTTGACTAGAAGACTGAAGACATCTCCCTTGTGGTCAAGGAGTGACCACCCTGTGCAAACAGGCACCACCAGTAACTTGCCAGTCTGCTTTGTCGACGCTCCCGCCGGAACCCGAAGACTCAGTGACACAGAAACTGGACTCTCAGACTTCGCTGACTCCGACCCACATCCACAGCAAAGCTGAGACCCGTGGCGGACACGAGAGACGTGGGACCGGACACCCTGGACATCCTGCATTTTACTAACTTCATCGATTCCTGAAGTAACTCACAGTTGTGCATTGGGGTACTAGAATCCCCAGACCCGAGCGCTATTTACACCGAAGCTCAGCCCTCCACACTCCACGTGTGTTGAGTGGGGCTCGCTCTTGCATTTCAGCTCAATGCACCTTCCCGGTTGCTAGCCGGCTGGCTATTGAGCCCCCTGAAGACAAACCTTTGAAACCAAACTGCTTTCCTGGTTGCTCCAGGCTTGCCCCAGCTTCCCTGCAAAGGTGAAGCTCCTCAGACCTTGCTGGTCTGCTCCGAAGCCAATCTTCACTTCCTGTGTGGATTGTGTTTGCCAAGGCTTGTTGGGTCCAGTCTGGATACCGACACTACAGTCAACTAGATCCTTCATGGGACAGGTCGAATCCAGCTCCTGGTCATCATCAACACCTCCTGGTCCTCGTGGCTGCAGAGACAAGCTTCACCCCTTCACCTGAGATCATCGCGACATCGCCTGGTTCCTTCCTGGTCACTGGCTAGTGACCCAGACTCTGTCCCCTCTGCTTTCAGTTTCTTCACTTCTTTGATCCACCCTTGGATCTACCCGGACACTCTTCCACTGGTCGCCTGCAGCACTTCTTTGCAGATCTCCATTGAAAGCATTGACGAAACCCGACACCAAAAGGCACCTATGCACCCGGCTTCCCTGGGTGAGGTAACACGAGTACTCCGGTGCTCCCGTGGGTCTTGACTCTCGAAGTGTCCTAGTCTAAAGGGGTTTTGTCGTAGTCCATCCGGAAGTGCCCTTAAACAGTAACTTTGTAACTTCTTTGTTCTCCATTATAAGTCAATAGTAACTCGCGACTGTGTTTAGACACTGTATGCGTCTCCCGTGGGTCTCCTACTTCCATAACTTTGGTTGTGTAGTGTAGCCCCTGCGATTCCCTAGGCCATAGGCCTATTCACTATTTCTGAAGTGGTTCTTATACCACTTACTTAGTATATGGTTTGTGAGGCCCCTAGGGCATAACTGTTTGTGCAACTTATCGTATGCTAATTGAGTAACTTGTGATGTATCTCGATCTCTGACCTCATAAAGAGTGCAGAGGGGTTGTGTTAGAAATAAATACATATATATTTGATATATACCTTGTGTGGTGTGGTTTCATTTGGTATTCAAGGGATTATAATTGGTAAAACAGCTTGCTTCACATGCTCTCTGAAGGATTTAGCCTAAGACTGCTGGTCCATGCTACCACTAGGATAGCTTGTCTATAAGGTTGAGTTTACAACCACCATCAATAAGGATCGTTTAGACTGGTGCAAGGTGCCCACTAGAATAGTGGACATCATATGCCAGGCTAACTTCTCACAACATGTACTGTAGCATTTGTATTGTAATTAGTACCTGTTTGTTCCCACATTGATAGAACGTCACACCATGTATGTGCGCGGCTGGAAGTGTCTTGCCTTTACTTTGAATCTATATGGGAATTGTGTGTGATGAATACTGAGATGTAATTATAGTTTTATGAGGCACAACGCTCGGCGATGCGATGGATGAAAAATGTGAGAGTTAAACATGTATTTCACAGTTTGTGGCAATATGCTTTCACTGATCAGCTCTGCAGGTCCATTTATTGAGTTGGTAATATTTCTTTATGTTCTCAATCCCAATTCATATGCTGGTGGCAGCAACGGGAGAAGGAGGGAGTGGGATTAAAATATTTGCCTGTAAAAGACTGAAACACAGTTCTCGTTTATAAGATTGCCATTATGAGATATCTATTAAGGAGATTTTCCAAGATGCACTGTGTTAAAAATATCCTTTGTCAGAACAAGATGTTGGTGCCGATAGTATGTGACTATTTGTGACTGCCAGGTGGACCATGTTAGAGTTCTCAAGTGACCAGCAATGTGTGACAGACAGTGGCGGCTGGCATGTACCGACTGTGGCTTGGTAGAGGCACACTTTTTTTAAATTTATAAAATAGACTTACCTTCCATACATGTAGCACAATGTCCTTCTCCCTCTGGTGTCTTCAGGACGCTCCGGATGCAGGAAACAGCACTACCCAATCCTGGTGCTTCTCTCAAAGCATGAGAGCAGTGCCAGGATTGGATAGAGCAGGCTCTCTCAGCGCTCCTAGGAGCACTGGAGGCCTGGGCTTTCTCTAACTCAGCTTTCTAAGACAGCTAGGTTAGAGAAGTTTAAAATGTGCATGCTTGGTGGCCTGTCCCAAGATGGCCGGCCAAAGACACATGCACATTTTAAAGCTCACAACTCCATCCTTTACCGTTTGAAAGCACTGGCCCACCCCGTCCTGACACTTAGTTCGGGATGGGTTGCTGAAAACTAAAATTATAATAAATACATTTTATTACATTTTGATTTGTGGGGCGACGCTACTCCGCTCAAATGGAGGAGCCGCCCCTGATGACAGATCTCTGTAGACCTTGTAGACCAGCCAACTTATTAATGAATGATTAGTTAGGTACCGTATAGCCTATGTCTAAGCTCTCAGTTGCCGGCAAGGTAGTATAGGCCTTTCATACAATATGTGCCTGTACCGTTGAGAAAGAGGGATCAGCTAGTGAACTGATATATCGTACCACGGAGTGACACAGATTACATCAGCTAGAGACTGGAGGGGTTACTTTCCTCCAGTTTATCATTAGAGATAGTGCGGGTTGCTTCTGTTGTTGCTGGAGTGTGTCTCTTCTCATTTTGAATTGGAGGTGGCAGATACCTGGGAAGGTTATCCGCCTGGTTGCAGTGGCGTAACACGGGCCCCCGCAGCCCCGGTGGTGTGGGGGGGGGGGGCGGAGTTGCTGGGGGCCCCCTCAGCACAGTACTGAGGCCTGAGAGCTCTGGGTTAAATCCGGAGTGACTTCACGTGCTCGTACCAGGATCCGAAGGAAACTGAGAAGCAGAGGTCAACAATATGTTAATAGGGCACTGAGTAAAATGCAGTGTGTGTATGTCTGTGAATTGAATTCAATTTCCCCGTTATCTTCCCACGTGTCTCCAGCTCCCACTGTCTTGCTTCGTCTCTTAGCACTTGGTGACCCTGGGTCAAGCATCAAATGCAATCATGAAACATTAACAATTTGAGCACAGTTGAGCAAGTAAAAAATTCATGCTTCGTGCAATAAAATGATTGTGAAAAGGAATATCACTACAGCGCGGATAGATAACAAAATGGACTACTGCAATCTACACAACAAGATAAGCCACACTTCGAGTTTACACACACACTCAAAAATTAAGTTGGAACTGCAGGTCCACAGATTATTATGTTGGTCTCACCTAACAGCAGCACCCATCCCACTCAGGAAAACAAAAAGTGCAGGCGAGCAGCACATCTGAAAGCTGATTCCTCTCACAACCCATCACTAGCTGGAATGGCACAAGAAAGAACACCAATATAGATTCTGTGAAAGAATGTACTTACTACCAGACCTCCTCCATGCTGGAATACGCCTGTCCTATTCTGCTTAAAACGCTCCATTTCAATCGCAATATAATTTTTACTGCTGGTCACTGTAGGGAACAGATCTCTTATATATTGCCTTCAACTGTAGCTGCATGTTGTTGATCTTTTCTCGAGCTCATTGATACATATGGAATAAAGGGTAGTAAAGCAATCTATGCCTTCTGCTCTGAATGCTTCCTATGCGTGAATCGTGAATCTATGTGTTTTTACATCAATGAATTTCATTAGAACTGTTTTTGTGGCAAACGCTAAATTAAAATAATTGAATGCATCTTTAACTAGACTCGAACAGAGCATTGAAAAAATGATGAAATAAAAACCAACTGGTTGAAAAATATCTAATCGAGAAAATTTTTAAATAAGCACCAGTCAATATCACCGGATTTTAGAACTAAAACTGATTTCATAATTTAACTTTTTTAAAGTTCTTTTATATTTGTAAATTTTCCATGTGGAGGGAA
The DNA here is from genome assembly GCF_964261635.1 of Lissotriton helveticus. Taxonomy (NCBI): domain Eukaryota; kingdom Metazoa; phylum Chordata; class Amphibia; order Caudata; family Salamandridae; genus Lissotriton; species Lissotriton helveticus. The sequence goes on along the minus strand of NC_136057.1, from coordinate 1,892,431,259 downwards.
TAATCTGCATGTCCTCTTTCACCAGCGCTCTCTGTTTATTAAATTCTGCAAGGCTCTCCCCTCTAGTTCTAAGTGAAAAAACAGGAGAGGTGTGAATCAGGCACAGGTGTAGATTACAAACCGCAAACAGTATGTGTGATAAGTCTTTCAGGTCTTATTGGCTCCCTGGAGTTTCTCAGTTTGTTGTGTTCAGGGCTTGCTGGACCATCCCAGCACCGCAGGCAGGTCTGCGCGTGCCAAAGAGTGCCAGCACACCTGCAGGCAATACTCAAGCCTTCTCTGCCTTGAGCACTGGGCCATGTTCAGAGAGGGAGCAGTCCTGGTTTAGCTTGGTCCCAACTAGAGTGATGGCAAGCGTCTGAAGCCTTGGGTATTGCCGATTGGCCCACATCACTAACGGGTGACCTCAAACATACACCGCAATAGGGCCTTCTGACACTCAGGGGTTACAACCGTCACATGAGCTGATCAGAAATTTGGCAGTACACAATTTCTGCAGTTTCAAACCCACATGGCAAATAACTTGGTAGGTTGTGTTGTTTCAGAGTTGCGGTTCAGCTTGGATCTGTCAGGAGCGTCTTTGAGGCCCTTGGATGCCTGGTTCCTCCCGGAGCACTCTCCAGCAGGCTGTTTTTCTGGATGCCCATAGCTATTGGGGGATGGACTGCACCTCCTCCTTTTTAGACAGTCTCCCCTCCTGCAAGGTAAACAGGCTCCTTTCCTCTCTCAGCTGGCAGGCAGGCTTACAGGTATTTCAGGACGAGTGCACAGCTTCTCCAGCAAGAGATCCTGATGAGGTGATGTCCCCTTATCTCTGGGAGAGTAGCTGTCAGGCATACACCAGCACTAGTTGCACAGCACCTGTCTGCATACTCTGAAAATCATGTCCTTCCATGGCCATAGAGAACTTTGAACCGGAACAAGTGAGACCCCCCATTTTTTTTTATAAACAACTAGCAGTCATGGGTCGTAAATCTACTGCTGGCACTAGAAGCAGTTAGGATGGTTTTCCTTTCAATTGTCCTTTCCAGGCTGTTCTCCCTATGCAGCCTTTGTGTAGAGTGAGGTCTCTTACAGCAGGGTACTCTCCAATGTGGATCACCAACAATCAACGCACAAAGAGGTGTGAGGTTTCTGCACCTGGCTTTCATCATCAGTCCAAATCAAGGAGAAATCAGGGAAAGACTAATGGACAGGCCGTACCTAAAGGTTTCTCTGCTTCACAATAGGATCTGCACTTGCACGCCTCGCTGCTACCATTCACCAAATGGAAGTATTCAGAAAGACTACTCCTTGCAGCTCCTTGCTAACCAAAAGGCCTAATAGAACACCAAAAGGAGCCCTGTCTTCTCCCCCGACCTTCAATATCTAGGGCTCCACTCTCCACCTACAGGATGGAGAGCAATACACATTCACTGTCTAGGAACAGAGTTCTCTCTTTCATTTTGTGAAATGCCTGGCCAAGGACACCCAAAACGGATCAAACTGGCCTTCATTACTCTGGCTCACTGACACACCATGCGGGATATTAGCGCAAAGGACTGGGTGCATAAAAGCAGAGCTTTACACAAGTAGATAAGGCCTCCACTCAGTGACTCAGATAAAAAGGTCTGGTCACATATTTAACTATCAAAACAATAACCATGCTATGCTGTCTCCACTGCTCTACATACTACACCATTGCAGTGGCGTAACACAGGCCCCCGCAGCCCCTGTGGTGCAGGGGGGCACCTGAGCAGCAGGGGACCCCCTCAGCACAGTAATCTGGCCTGAGAGTTCCGGATTAAATCTGGAGTGGGGCCCCCTCCATGTACCTTGCAGGGGGGAGCCCTTAACTTTCGTTACACCACTGCCTGGTTGGTGTATTGGTAGGATGTTACAGAGTGACAGTGTTAATTATTTTGAGCCTAGTCAGTGGACTGTAGTTAGGATCAGTAAGCAATTAAAGCTAAATAGATGGTCTGTACCCAAGGGTAATAGTGCCCTACATATGAGGGTTAGTATGCAGGTGTGTTAATCCCATAGAACCGAATAGCAATTATCCCCTGTAATGGTGAGTAACTGCTTACCTGTTGGTTTGCAGGTATAGAGGTGGGGTTTCTGACCATAGTCCATTTACAGGCTTTATTTGAACCAAAAGACAGTACCCAGAACCTGTAGCCTTTTACCTGGACTCCCAGTTAAGTGTCAGCCCAGGAATCAAACACCTGGTGAACTAAAGCTAGGCGCAATATACCTGTTTACCAATAAGAGCCCCAGTACTAGAAAAAACTATTTTTGCTTTGAGGAGGCTCAGGGAAAAAAAGTTGGAATCTCTGTACCAAATGTTCAGAAACATATTTTAAACACTATACCATAAAAACATATTATTGGAATAAATAAACTTAAAATTGTTCAAGACAGGAGCCCAAGTTGTACTATGAAACAAAGCTCATTTCTGCTGTGCATGGTCTCAGTAGGCAGAGGGGAACATCCTTTACGACGCGGATGATACCCCGCGCTACCATTACGACGCATCTCTTACAACGCAAGTCGTAACCACGACTTGCGCTGGAGGGCGCTCAAGGACAAGGAATAGTTAATTTACTATTCCAACACCTTCCCTACTATCCACGGGGACTGGTGTTGGAATAGTAAATCAAACTATTCCTAAGTCCGCACCTTACAGAGCAAGTCGTGGTAACGACTTGTGTTGTAAAACATGAGTTGTAACGGTATGCGTGGTAATAGCCCGTGTCGTACCATCATACATCCGTAGGCAGAGTGTATAGATCTGTCATCTACAGCACAATGACATTTAAAAAAAACCTGCATCACAGTTCCCAGTCATTTAGGGTGATAATCAAAATGATAAACCAAAGTATGCAATGTTATTATTTACCTTAAATTGCCTAATCATGGTTTGCTGTCAAGGGCTAGATGCTTGGAAGGTCTGTCGAGTTTACTTCTTGAGTGCTGGAGGAAAGCGTGACTCTCCCAGTAACCGCAGTGCTACCCGGCACTTAATAGTAAACGAGAAAGGTGTCAAGTGTCTCCTTAAGAGAATCCCATTAGATAAGAAATACACAAAACCCTCCCCAGCACCACAGTAGAGAAGGAGCCAATCAAGGACTTACAGAAGGCAATACTAAGTGACTCTTGCTGCAAAGGAGCAACATCATAAACAATGCCAGTAGCAATGGGGATGAAGATTTAGTCCTGGAATTGGTGATAGCGATACCCTAGAAATTCAAGGTGGTGTGCATACCTGTGGTATCCTAGAAACTAAAGGTGGTGAGTGTCTTGGTGAAGTCTGAAAAATGCATTAGGAGACGCATTTGGTGTGTGTCTGGGAAATAACTGTGCTAAGGGGATCTTATAGCATGAATCCACAGAGCGGTGTCGTTACAACGCATGCCATTACCCCGCATGCTGTTGCAACTCCAAACTTTACCCCGACTTGCTGTCGGGGGAGCACTGGAAGTTGAATTGATTAATTTTCTATTCCATATCCAGTGTGTGCGACAGTAGGGAAGGTGTTAAATCCAACACCTTCTACCCACTGTTACACACCTTTTTCGTTGCAACGGCATGCGGGGAAAATGCATGCGTTGTAACGGTTGCGGTGTAAAGGCTGTTTCCCAAATCCACAGCACTCTCTTCCTGAGTTCCTACCATGGTTCACTCCCCAGAGTCAAATACAGCCTCATCCTTTTCACCCAGTATTTCAAACTGGCCCCTAATGAAATTAGCAAAGACCTCTCTGTCCCTACTACTGGGAATCATCCAGCCTCTGACCCTACATAAATCTTTCATCTGCTCTATGAACATGGTGCTAAGGACGATTCCCAACCCTATGTTCTCAATTGCTTATGTGTGTCGCCTTCGTTCTTGGTGCCAAGAAGAAGAAAAAAACTGGACTTTTTGCAGTACTGACGCAGATTGGAATTGGCCAATGCCACCTCTGTGTCAAGGCTCCTAAACTTTTTGGCACCCCACCACTGTCCCCAATTGTAAGAACCCCTTTCAGCAGGCCATCAGGCATTCTGTGGCTACTGGGCCCACCTGTGGTGCATGAGGACTCTTACTCCTGATGTCCTAAGGCCCAAGCTACTATGGACCCTGAGCAACTGGGCCAAGTGCCTCTTCTGCACTTGACTCTCAGTGGTAGTTGTGGACGAGCAGTCAAAGGCTCCCTTCTGGGGAGGAAGTGTAGATACAGGTTAGTTAACATGAGTCATAACTCAAAGTGCAATCAGCAATGTCAATAAATCAATGTCCAGTCAAGTACTTGTTTTTCTATGCATTCAAAAAGATAATGACATTTGTAAGCAATACCACAATACTCTTGAGGCTCTGGTGTTTATCTGGCAGAGCCCTGTACCACCCTCTTCCTTGCAATTTGGTCAGGGTGCTTTCCCATTCACTAGTGGCCACATCTAGGGAATGCTCACCAGTAGGCCTACTCAAAACTCTTACTTTGACTCTTCGTAAATAGTCAAAAGTATCTATGGTGCTGCAGCACCTTCAGCATTGAGTCACCCAGAGCCCACTCAGGCCTGATTCCTGTAGCACAGAAGTGTTCAGGATTCAGCGGGTTCTCTCACCGCGGACACTTGCAAGCTCTGATCCCATTTGGAGAAGTCAGTTTGCTCGCGTTACACACCCCTGCAGCCAGCAGGCGCACGTTCTCTCCCAAGCCGCGCTGCTTGTTTCCTTCGAGATCTGAGATGCTCCCAGCTTCCATTGGGGCAGTAAGTCTGTTTTCCCCACATGGGGGGATGTTTTGATCTTCAGGCCCCTTACCAGATCCAATGATGGTGCGACGTCCTCCACGGGGGTCATCTAAACTCCTTGGGGTCTGTCAGGGGCAGTTCTTGATGCACAAGCGCGACTCGTAAGCCGTAGCTTCTACTTTCTCGGGCAACGGCCGACAATTTTGGCAAAACTCTGTATCAGCAGCCCCTCCTGGCATACGGGATTGCCATTGCATTGCACGTTTCTGAATAAAAAAACATAGCAACTTCTGAACAACATAATTGAAGAGGTACTGTGAGGTTTTGACAAATAAGTACAAATCTGTAAGATCATTTGCAAAATAAAATAAATACTTGGAATGCGGACTAAACAACTCAGAGGACCCTGCATGGATAAGAGAAATTACAGACATAGGCTTTGTTATTTCTATGCTTGAGCAATCAATCAATCAAAGTGTTAAATTCCCAAGATGTTACAGGAAGGCAGACCACAAAGACAATCCGTGACAGGGAGTAAAGCAAAATCCACAAACCCACACAAGGAGAAACACTATTCCACAAACCTATAGTAAGCAGTAACCTCTAATAAGAAGACAAGTGAATACGTTTAAAACACTGACTGTTTGTACCAGGTGCTTAGGTTTCAGGCGTTCACACACACACACAATTGGAGAGGATGTGGCCTAACAGCCAGAGCTAACGACTTTGGAGCTGGGGAACCAGGGGGCATATTATCAACAACTATTGATATTTATCGCTAAATAAGCTTAGCGTCATTTTTTCTATTGCCGTGCATCGCCAGATTTTATCGCAGAGATAACGTGCTATTAGCAACGTTTATCTCAAATGCGATAAAATATCCGGCGATAGCGGCGAAATGCGTGAATATCGCTGGAAATCCAGGGATATTCAGGCATTATCGCTAATAGGGTCTTAACCTGAATATCCACCTCACCCCATTGGATATACAGGTTAAGAAGTGGTCTGAGCAGGCGTTAGGTTTTGGCGAAATTCGCGCTTAGCGCAAAAAAAGAATTATCGCTATGTCTGCATTGATAATAGGCGATATCGATGTTAGCGACTGCTTTCAGTCGCTAACAGGTTGGGTACGCCCACTTTGCATGTCATTAGCGATAAATATCGCTGACATGCAAAGCGGGCCCCAAACGGCTTGCTATCAACTAAAAGCTGTCGCTAGCTGATGTTAGCGACAGCTTGCTAATAGGGCGTTGAAATTATCGCTGCTTAGCGGGCGAAAACGGCCGCAAAAGCGGCGATGATCTCATATCGCCTGCCTTGATAATATGCCCCCAGGTTGCAGCCTCCGCGTCGGCTTCAACATCCTGTGATTCTGGGCAGTTCACTTATTCTCCCTGTGCACACCAAAAGGATTGTGTAAAAAATTAATGTTTCCTTGTGTAAGGTAACTGGTGCCAGCGGCGTAGCTAGGGAGGGGCAGGGGGGGGCGGACCGCCCCGGGCAGCACTATCTAGTGGGCGGCAGCCACGTGGCACTGGTGGCCTGTTGCGCCGGCCTTTATCATTTATTTGGGGAGTGTCAGTGTCCCCAAATAAATGATTAAGGCCGCCGCAACGGGCTGCCAATGCTAAGCGGCCGCCGGCCCATTTCTTGAAGTGCACGGTCGCAACTGCTGGCTGCAGCGCCGCGACCGACGTCAGAGGCCCTCTGAATTTCGGGGAACAGGGGGAATCAAAAGAGAGAATGCATTACTGCCTCAGGGTCAGCCGAGGAGCAGACTGTAAAACTTTCCGCCGCATATCGCGCTCACCTCGCTTCATAAAAATAGTGCTCTCGGACTCGAGCCATCTTTTCATGCTTTCTAAGAAAAGAGTCGGAGAAAAGCCTTCTTAATCACCAGGAAAGTGGTATGTATTCATCCTAGAAGTAGCAGGGGGGCTCCTAGTCATATAACTTGAACTGCTAAATGGAGGAAAAGGAAAAATTAACTTTTCACTCTAATTCAGCAGCATGTGTGAAGGGATTTACTTTTGCAGCAGTAGATGTACATTTAATTATGCCAATATTTAAGTTTTCATTTTAATCCATACAAAAGAAAACATTGGAGAAATTAGTTACTCACATCCAATGTGGGGTGCATCAGTGGTGTAATATTATCCCGGGGCCCCTGCGGTACAGGTGGGTCCCACAGCTCCAGGGGGCCAGAGGGGCTCAGCAAAAGCGGCAGGTGGGCTGGGGAGGGTTCCGTGTACTTAGCAGGGCAGCTCCCTAAAGTTTTGATACGCCACTAAGTGGCATGTGATGTGGCGGGCAAGCGCTAGCCCCTGCTGCACCCTCACTCATAAAAGGAACTCTGGAGGATGTTGTTCTGGTTGTGGATTTGAGGTCCTGTAGAGCAGAGGGTCTCCAGTCACTTGGAGGCACGATAGTGATACTGACAGTGTTGCTTAGTCAGTGCCTGGTCCTCTCTGCCGGTCACTTGCCTAGAGGGTCTAGTACAGTGCTTTAAATGGGCCGGTACTCACCGGTACTGAGTTCCGGCACTTTTTCCTTTTCTCCCCTGAGTACCGGCACTTTTCCTAGAAGGAAGAGAGTACCGGTACTCATGGGACCTGACTTCACCCCAGGCAGCACTTCCTTCATCCCTCCAGTGATACCTCTGCAGCACCTTTAACAAGCACTGCAGGGAATTAATCACGGACACTGAAGCGCTTGTCACCAGGAACCAGCGTGAGGAAGTTTGGAAGTCTTCAGAGCGGCGGAGGGAGGGGGGTCTGCCGAGTGGTTATCAGATCCATTGTTCTTTTCACAGTGGGGCTGAGAGGGGGGCTGTAAAATCAAATGGGTGGTGGTAGGAGGCACTGCTCAGGATTGAATAATCTGTGGACAGAACAGATTTAAAAGTGGGTTTATGGCTGTAAGAGTGATGTCCACTGAGTGTTATCTAACAGTGGCACATTAAGTGCACCGGGGGACAGGCGCCCGCTAGCCTGCCCGTCTCGGCCTTGGATCCCTCCCGGGTACAGGCCTCGCTGGCCTGCCCTGGGTGTATGATCGAGGGGGGAGGGGGCACCGTTCTTCAGCTTTTATTAAGCAAGTGCTTCCCTGGCTGCCATTACAACTTGATTTATATTTCCAGAGTCCCTCTTCATTCTAAAACCCTATCTTGTTGTGAAATGTGTTATTACTGTAAAGTATGATAATGCCTCATACGAGTAACAGTAACTCCTTCCAGAATGAGTACACTCACATAGAGGGACGCCGAGGCACAGCTTTTGAAATTACAAACGTGTTTCTTTATATCGGATAAATACCAAGTGTTTGTGTACCTGGTTGAGAAAACAAGTTGGAGGAAGGCACTGAACTCTGGCTGCTGTTTCAGAATGAGTAACAGGAATGAACACAGCCAGGGTTGAATTGGGAATGAAAATCGGCCCGGGCACGGAAAAAAAAAAAAAAATCGGCCCACATTTGCATAAACACTCCTCATATCACTGCGTTGGTGTAATCATCTTTAAAAATAATTTAGGAGGGGGGGAAATGCACGTGTTAGTTTACACTGGTGAAACAAGTGAGGCCACTTCTACTCAGGCCCCCTGCCCCTTATGTGCACCCATTAATGGGCCGGCCAGCGAGACAAAGGGAGTGACACCTTTTGCTAAATGGAGGTAATGAGCGCCCATCTGCCTCTAGAAAGGCCACTCCTACTCCCACTGGGCCGCTGGCTGTATTCGAACAATAGAGACAGCACCTAAACAGGCCCCCAGACTGCTCAAAAAAGCAGCCCACAGCAGAACTCGGACACCGGCCCCTCGGGCATTGCCCGAGTGCCCGTGTTACCAATCGGACGCTGAATACAGCTCATTCAGAAGAACACACTCTTCGGATACCCTTGAATTTTACGTACTTTTTTTTTAAACAAATGTTCATGAAATGCTCGATTTCACTGTTGCACAAATTAAATACACACTCCACAAATAGACAAGCACCGTAGGCAAACACAGTAGTGACGCACACAACACAGTAACGGATACATGCACACAAACGATAATGCACAGATATAGAGGAGTACATACTGCACAGATGTACTTGCACCAAAGATTCATGCCCAAGCACGCACACTAAAACACTTGCCAAAACCACAAGCACGGACACACAGTACACACATTCCATTGTTAGACACACACATACAACATGCACACATACAATTAAACACATACCAAATACATACAAACTCACAAAAGAAACTATGGAGCTTCTACTGGTCACCTTACAGTATCTTGCTGCGCCTTTCTTCACAGCATAACATTTGATGACGTCACATTTCATTTATGGTTATCTTGATAAATAACTACCATCTATAGTGTGTGCTGTACAAACTGAACAAAATACACACAATTGATGGACGGAATGCAGAACGTATCAAAACATTACTGTTTTTGCTGCATAGAACCTTGTGTTACCTGCAGGCCAAAAGTTAAGATCCTTGTAATATAGCTTAGGGAGTTATGACCCTGAAGCATGGACCTGCCTGCAAATAAGAAGGCATATGTTTAGAACCTCACTGTTATTTCCTCAATCTTTTCTGATTTTAAAGATGCTAAAAAAGGCTACTTTGAGTAGTAAGAATCACTTGTTAGTAAGTGCCATATATATAGTTATTAGTGAGATAACTAATGGACATTTACATCCGACATTCTAACAATGCGGGCAGATTTTGCACATACAACCGTGGCAAATTCAAAATGCTAACCCCGCCCCTTGTCCCACCTTAGCTCCTCCCTTAACTCCGCCCACTGCTCCTTTTGGTGAGTACCTGCACTTATATTTTTCCATTTAAAGCACTGGTCTAGTAGAAGTTAACCTGACCAGCCCCTGCTTAAGTTGGTGGAGCGGGGGCCTCAGGACGCCACTGCCGTGTCATACTATGCAGCAATACACCCTTAGCCCATGATGGACCCTAAATGTTTCTCTAGGTTGTTTGTGGCGTTTAATGGCCCAACATCTGCCTAGCCCCTTAGTATTCCTCACCCTTTGCTATGCATTAAATTTGAGCAAATATGCACAACCTTAGGAACCATGTTACCTTGCGGCCAAAAAGGACACGCTGACCGTATTTATTTCTCAAAATCCATACTGTACTTTTTTCTTAAAAATATTTACAATACAAATTGTACACGTGTGTATCTGAAGTTTAAATAGGTTTAATGCATCAACAGTGGTTCAAAATGCGTGTTTGCACATTTATTTATTTAAACTGTTTTTCGTAGTAGATATCAACAGTTTCAGGCAAGTGGTAATTTAAACGTTCTTATTATATTACACTCTTAAAAACGGGCTGATGTATGAAAACGGAAGTGAACTACTAGAGCAAATATTTTGTTTCCATTACTGGACCAACAAGGCTTACTCAATCTATCTCTTCGTCTTTTGCCCCCCACCCCTCCCCCCAGTTTCCCACGTCCAGATCTTTCACTCACGGCTGCATGGCCTCGGTGTATTTTGGAAAATCTCAGTCAGCCCTGAATTCATTTCATGCCAATTGGTTGTTCGTAGGTTCTGGGACGCACATACTGGGGGTGAGCAAAGTATTTTTTACCCTGACAAAGTTTCAGATTTTTTCACATCGGATTTTGTTTTGTACATTGTTAGATTATGCAGATTGTTTTGCAAGTTACTGTACCTAACCCAACTAAGCCAAAATTCGTGAGACTAAATTCTCCCTCCCTCCTTACATACTCTGCAGTGATTACTGCAGAGTATGTATGGGCGGTGAGTGGTGTTTGGCCGCACTATTTTGTTATCGCATAATGCATCCATTTTTGGATGCAAGGGTGCATTTTGCACTAGAAAATAGCACCAAACGTCCACTCTGCCCGTCATGGAATTTCGTGGAATCTCACAGAATTTTTATATAATACCGCACAATCCCGCAGAATCAAATTGTGCCAATTCCACCCATCCCTAGTTGAAATTAACTTTGTGAATTGAGGTTGTAGGCTGCTAATGAAACATTTTTTAGGTTCTGTCATTATCCAAGTGCAACTTTCTGTCAAATATTCCCTTTGCTCATGATAGGCCTAGGCAATCTGGAAGCAACTGTCACAGTAGGTAAACCTGGCAATCAGTGACCTCAAAAGATTTTTCTTTATGTTTGTTTCAATTAGAATTTTTCATTGAACTTGGCACCCCTTAATTTGTCACCTCAAGTGGCTGCTAGCTGTCTCTGTGGAAAGGCCATCTGGAATTTGGGAGTATTTAGAATAAAATTACCTTCTGGCCCTGAGAGGTATGTATGTGCAAATGTATTTGGTAACTGTATAGTGCAAATCTAACCAAAAGGCAGTGGAGAACTATGATGGCTAAAAATAAAAATACAATCAGCAAGTGATTAGAGAGGTAGCGGGGTTCTGGGAGCAGAAGTGCACTGTTACTCTATTGTGATGTAATGTTCTTTAAAGAGGAGTGTGTTAGACTATTTCCTAAACTAGAGCATGAGTGGGTCATTCCTGATGGAAATGGCGATGTTGTTCAAAATCCTGGATACATAGATGAAGGCTTGTTGCCTTGCTTTCTTGTTTTTCATACTCCTTTGCATCTATTTTGATGGTGTCTGACTGAGTATATGTGTAGAGCCAGAAGAGATGGCGAACTATGCAAGGGTGCTGGCTACGACAGCTTTGTAAATGATGCAGCTGGTTTTTAAGATGGTGCAGGCTGACAATGGAGTTCCGTCAGGATGGGGGAGTGACAGTGGCGTATTGAAACTTGAGGGGGCCCCCCTGCAAGATATGAGGAGGGGCCCCCACCGGACTATATCAGTAGCTATTCGGCTGAAGTGCTGTGCTGAGGGGACCTCCTGGAGTTTGGGGACCCCTACACAGCGGGGGCTGTAGGGGCCTGTGTTATGCCCCTGCTTCGAGCTGACTTTACCGCCACCAGAAAAAACCACCTGCCAAGTCTGAAGGTGCAGTCCCATACACGATGGAGATACAAACTGGGTGTACTGAAGAGCCTACAGAACCAGACGTAAAGTACAGGAGGGGCACACCACCTGAGGGAATGGACGTAGAATGAACGACCTCTCTAAGAACCTGGAGACAGTCCCAGAGCAACCACCAGACCCCCTTCAAGTGGACCAGAAAGTCTGAAAAGCCCATCTTGGAGGAATGAGGTAACGAAAGAGAAAATGGAACCACATTCATTCGAACGCACCAAACCCCAAACAACTTCCAGTGTCAAACAGAAGAATACCTGGCAGACACCCTGTGGACGCCAGCACAAAAGAGGAGATGGAAGCCGAGAGACACTGCCACATGATGCCACCCCAATCAATCCCCAAGACACCAACTTGGAAATCGCCAGAGAGGGCACCAAGAAACTTTGAAACCACAGGGCAGAGCAAACCAGTGGAACCCGCCACTCCAGACACACCACAGATTACATCAACAGAGGAAATCAAATAGAACTGGCCACACTGGAGCCACCACAACAACCTCAGCCTTCCCCTCCGAACCGGAAACAGAAACCTTAGGAAAAAGAAAACGGAGGGAAACAAACATTAGGCCCACAGGCCAAGGAACCATCAGGTCATCCAATCTCAAAACCAATGCTCCCTACTTCCGGGGAAAAAAACAGGGAAGAAGTGTCAAGGCACGTAAATAGGCCCACCCAGGGGCGACCCCACAACCAACACACCTTGGCAAACGTGAGGAGAAGGGCACAAGTCCAGAGAGGATGAAACTCCCTTCACAGGTGAACAGACTGACAGTCCAGAACTTGCTGAGCAGGAAAGCCCAGAAGAACTTAACAATGACTGAGCCCATAGATACAACTGCCCTGCAAAGACTAAAAAGTCATGAGACAAAAGAACAGCCATCAGTGGAGCCAACATCATGGCAAAAATCAGTAGATCAGCCTACAACCCGAACGGCAGCACCAGGAACTGGAAAAGCCTCGATCCCTCCTCCTTCCCCCCCCCCCCCCCCCCCACACACACAGCGAACCCCAGAAACCACTTAAGACACAGACATACAGCAACATGTAGGGACACTACCTGCAAAACGATCGCAGCCATGAGGACCCCAGGAGACCTTGGGGGTAGTAGCTGCTGTAAGGATACAAGTTGAATGGAATGAGCTTCACCCATTAAATGAAGCACCACAGACCTAACCCCTGACTGAAATTCCCCCGGTAACCTTCGGTACCAGGAAAAGGGACAGCATACACCCCACATCGATCAAACAGATCGAAACTGGGATGATCCACCTTGGAACAAGGGCAGGGAGGTACCCCGTAACTGGAGGAAGGAAGATGAAGTTGATAAGATGGCAGCTCCAAGCGAAGCTCCACACCCACTAGATGGAAAGTCAAGCACTCATGCAGGAAGGAACGCAGAATTTTACCTTCCACAGATCATACAGTACGACCGTACAGCCCAAGGCCCGAGGGACCCACAACGGGAAAGATATCCTGCCCCCTACCCACCTGAGCAGAGACAGCCCTTATGGAAGGAATTGGAATGGGGGTCCGCACGTGGGAAAGTCCTGGGCCCCCCGGCAGCCAAGCAAGAAGAATCATTAGAAGAGGACCAGGCGTTCAACCAATCCATGAAGGACAGGCAGACCACCCAAACGTTCACCGAACAGCCAGACACTGCCAACGGCAGCCTAAGAAACGAAGAGGTTGCAGCCATATCCGCCTACCAGTCCCGCAACCAGAGAAACCATCAGGCCATGATAGCAGAGGAGGACGCCACAAACTCCATTAACAGGAACTGCCGACGCAACAGCCAGTCAATCCATATGAACCCAGACATCAAAGACACTCACCCCCTCTGTAATAGCCCCTGCCATTGCCACAAAATCCCTCCCTAAGGATTTCCCTGTCAATACCCCACATGAGGCTGCCCTTAGCACCCAATCAGAGACCGTGAAAGACTACGTCAGGCCACCATCCTCCCTGTGATTCACATGAACCAAAGGCCCTAACCTCATTGAATTAATGAAGCTCTGCCAACAAGAGGGAACCAATCAGGTGGAATGGGGCAACAGCATCACCTGTACCTCTAAGGCACAGATTAATCACGAATCAGAGACCATCGCCTCACCAAGCGGCAGAAAATGCTTTAAGTCCAAACTAAACAAAAGAAGACCACGAAACACAGTACAACAGAGTAAAAGGAGATCAGCACAATAAAAGGGCGTAGTTGGAGGCCCATACACAATAAGATGTAACCTAATCAGTTGTTATGTTGATTTGTATAGCACACTAATAACCTGGGAGGGCATCCAGGTGCAAGTAAGCCCTGCAAAGTGTAATGCGGAAAAAACTGATTCTGTTTTTGGTACTTTAAGTCTCAAATTGGGTCAGTGGTGGGCACTTGTTTTGGGGTCCTACGTTCTCTTGAGGACATTTCTATATTCCCTATTTTTCCCAACTGTAATTCAGACCCTAATAACGTCAAGACTAGACTATGGCAATGCATTATACTTTGGATTACCAGAGTGGCTGGTGGGTAAGCTGCAAGTTGTCCAAAATGCCCCTGCTCGTCTGCTTCTGAATCTACCAATCAGAACGCAGATGTCCTCGAATCTGCGAGATAACCTCTGGCTCCCCATTAAGTAAAGGATTTTGTTCAGAGCACTAGTTTTAGTGCATGTCGTCTTAGTGCATGGGGCTTTTTATCAAGCGGGTGCAGCGTACCTTATAGTAAGATTTAGCTTTTACTGCCCACAAAAAAACCCTGAGATTGGTTAATAAACTGTTGGCGGCGGTGCCCAAAAAAAAATGGCTCGAACAGGAAGAAGTTCAGTGACCTACCTAAGAGCAGCAGCATGGAATAAGACCCCTCAGGAGCTTCAAGCCACAAGGAACAGTACAACATTTAAAAAGAACGTTGAAAACGTGACTTTTTGTGCAGGATTAGTGATGGTTTTAGATCTTCAGACGTTTTGCCACGTGCGAGGACAGTCTTAGGAGTGGCTGTTGCGCAAAACAAATTTATTTATTATTATCAACCCTCTTTTTTATTTTTTTTAACGATCCTGAGCTCAAGCACCAGGATATCAGAAGGCAGCCATGGCATCCCAAACATACTCACCCCGGCCCGAGAGATGCCGGGGTGAGTATGTTTCACCAGATGGGCGAACAGAATAGCAGAGCAAGCAAAACTTCACTTGCTGGCCCCTGGAACAGCAACACAAAACGTACCATAATGCTTGCACCCGCACCAGCATGGTAGACTCCCAACCAAAATTGCCCATGGCCAGCAATATAGCTTCACATGTTGCTATCAATAGATCAACTCACAAACCCATAACACAATAACACATAGAAAAGGGAGTTACCCGGCCAATTTCCAACAGGCTTGCCCAGTATCTCAATGTGCCTGCTGGCAGAAACAGGAGACCCGACATAATAAACTTTCTCACCACCCTGCCTGCCCTCTATGTTGCCTGCCACTGCACCCTCCCTCACAGCAGTCAGGTAATTCAATGTGTGATGTGTAATCTAAACATGGTAAATGGTAATATCAATCTAAGAAAAAAGCTGGTGAACTAAAACTAATTGACAGAATACAAATCTAAACAAGGTGCTCTGGAAAAAGGAACTTTCAAAAGTGGCCAAATGACTAGTAGAACAAGACACCAGCAGAAAGAGCATTTTCGCAATTAAAACACTTAAAATGGAGAGTAGGCCACATGTGTACAAGGATTAACAAAGCCAAACATGGACACTTCATTTAAACATGTATTGGCAAAGACAATTGATCTTGCCTACATGGGAGCTAATTACATTGTCATTTTTTAAGCCATGTTGCACAGCAGCGTATGTCTGCAAGTAAAATAAAAGCACTGTAAAATAAAAGCGCTATGTCGCAGCCAGAGCTGACCGCATTATAGCACTTTAGTTTTACTTTCACCCATGTTACACTCTCTAACAGCAAAGTATCAGGGACATTCAGATCAATCAATCAATCAATCAAAGCATTTATATAGCGCACTACTCACCCGGAGGGTCTCAAGGCGCTGGGGGAGAGAGGGTACGCTACTGCTCGAACAGCCAGGTCTTGAGCTGCTTCCTGAAGGCGAGGTGGTCCTGGGTCAGGCGGAGGTGGGTCGGAAGGGAGTTCCAAGTCTTGGCGGCTAGGTAGGAGAAGGACCTTCCTCCTGTGGTGGCTCTTCGGATGCGGGGGACGGCGGCGAGGGCGTGGCTGGTCGATCGAAGTTGGCGTTTGGGAGCGTAGAAGTTGAGGCGGCTGTTGAGGTATCCTGGGCCTTGGTTGTGTAGGGCTTTGTGTGCGTGGGTGAGGAGCCGGAAGGTGATTCTTTTGTTGACCGGGAGCCAGTGCAGGTCTCTCAGGTGTCCGGAGATGTGGCTGCGGCGGGGTATGTCCAGGATGAGTCGTGCTGAGGTGTTCTGGATACGCTGGAGTTTCTTCTGGAGTTTGGCGGTGGTTCCGGCGTAGAGGGAGTTGCCGTAGTCCAGACGGCTGGTGACGAGGCCTGGGTGACCGTCTTTCTGGTCTCGGTGGGGATCCATCGGAAGATCTTACATAGCATGCGCAGGATGTTGAAGCACGACGAGGAGACGGCGTTGACCTGTCTGGTCATGGACAGGGAGGAGTCCAGGATGAAGCCCAGGTTGCGTGCGTGGTCTGTGGGTTTGGGTGCGCTGCCCAGGGCGGGGGGCCACCAGGAGTCGTCCCAGGCGGAGGGTGATGATCCCAGGATGAGGACTTCCGTCTTGTCCGAGTTCAGTTTCAGGCGGCTGTTCGACATCCATTTGGCTACGTCTGTCATCCCTTCGTGCAGGTTGGCTCTGGCTGTGGCGGGGTCGTTGGTGAGGGAGAGGATCAGCTGGGTGTCGTCGGCGTAGGAGATGATGTTGAGGTTGTGCTGGCGTGCGATGGCTGCGAGGGGGCTCATGTAGACGTTGAAGAGTGTTGGGCTGAGCGAGGAGCCTTGAGGAACGCCGCAGATGACTTCGGTGGCCTCCGATCTGAACGGGGGGAGGCGGACTCTCTGTGTTCTTCCGGCGAGGAAGGAGGTGATCCACTCCAGTGCCTTCTCCTGGATTCCGACGTTGCTGAGGCGCTGTACTAGGGTACGGTGGCAGACAGTGTCGAAGGCCGCGGAGAGGTCCAGGAGGATGAGGGCCGCTGTTTCTCCGTTGTCGAGCAGGGCTCGGATGTCATCGGTAGCTGCGATCAGGGCGGTCTCGGTGCTGTGGTTGGCCCAGAAGCCAGACTGCGAGAGGTCGAGGGAACCATTCGTCTCGAGGAAGGCGGCCAGTTGCTTGTTGACGGTCTTCTCGATGACTTTTGCCGGAAACGGGAGCAGCGAGATGGGGCGGTAGTTCTTGAGGTCGGTGGGGTCGGCTGATGGTTTCTTAAGTAGAGCGTTGAGTTCGGCGTGCTTCCAGCTCTCCGGGAAGGTCGCAGTGTCGAAGGAGGTGTTGATGATGTCCCGCAGGTGGGGTGCGATGACAGCGTCGGCTTTGTTGAAGACGTGGTGAGGGCAGGGGTCTGTCGGAGATCCGGAGTGGATGGAGTTCATCGTGTGGACGGTGTCTTCGGTGCTGATCGGGGTCCAGGCGCGGAGGGTGGTGGTGGGGGGCGGTGGTTCGGTCGTGGCGTGCGTCGGTTGAGTGCTGAAGCTGTTGTGTATGTCTGCGATCTTGTTGTGGAAGTAGGAGGCGAGGGAGTTGCAGAGGTCTTGCGAAGGGGTGATGTCGTTGTTTCCGGCGTTGGGGTTGGAGAGCTCTTTCACGATGTTGAAGAGTTCCTTGCTGTTGTGTGCGTTGTTGTCCAGTCGTTCCTTGAATGCGGTTTTCTTGGTGGCGTGGATCAGTTGGTGGTGTTTTCGGGTGGCGAGCTTGAGGGCTGTCATGTTGTCTGGTGTTGGGTTTCTGCGCCAGGTTTTCTCGAGTGCTCTGCAGTTCTTCTTGGAGCTCTTGAGTTCGTCGTTGCACATTGGATTACATATATAGTTTTTTGGCTCAACTTGCAATCTGGTTCTTGTGGTTGTGTATCGTTTTGTGTTTGAACAACACTTGGTTCAAACCTAACATATTCAGAAATATATATATGTGCATTTAAAAGGGCACTTCTGAAACTTAATGTAGTTAGATTTGTAGAAGAAGTTTCTGAGGCAAAAGTTGTGTCCGGTTCGGCCCAAGTTCTCGCATTGTAGTTTCCCATCCATGCTTCCCCATAGGTAACTAACATCAAAATAATCAAATTATTATTAGTTGATTTAAACATTAAAATTAAACTACGTTATTTCATCAAGTAATTTTGCATTATTTGTGTGAAAAACAGACAGTTTTTCTCTTCAATTGGAAAGCCATTACTTCCACTGGGCCTGTTTTACGTGTCAGCAGATATTGATGGAGTTAAATTATGTATTTAATTTAATTTCTATTTAGCAGCAGATTTTCAAACTAGATTTTTTGTTACCTACCAGTACTATTCTATCTTCAGGGCGGCTGGGCCTGCTACTTTCTCTGATGCTCGAGTCCCACAAGGTCCCAATCGCTGCTGGCATTGCAAGATGCAGGCGTAAGATAAACCAACCCAGTACTTGATCCCAATAAGCACTTTGCGTAGCTGCCAAGGTTTCTGATTGCTTATGTGTCAAATTTTTATAATTTCAGTGGAATTATGAGTGACATTCAACTACTATGAGTGACACTTTCGCGCAAGCAAAATCAAGTCCTAAAGACCAGCGAACCATTTAAATATCAGAAATTTCACCCAACTGACATAAGAAACTCTAAGAAGATCTTAAAACTGCTAAAAAAAATCAGAAATGGAAGGGCTTTTAGTGTTGCCAGTGAACTGCCAAATGTGTGACACTTGCCAGGACATTTTCTCTCAAGTAAAACGAAGCAATGAAGTGCATGGAAAGAGATAAATATTCAAATATCAGACACTTTTTATCAACGAGAAACCCTAAAATACCTTGAAACTGCTTCAAAACACTTGAAATAGAAAATTAAGATACTGATACGAAATGATTTGTCTGCATAAAAGATATGAAAGTAAAGAAAATATTATAAAACCTTTCACATCCTCATGCCATTGCACTTTATTTCGGCCTAATAAGGGTAAGTACATGCTGCAGAAATCAAATCAACTCAGGGCACATATGTTATTCCGGCATGTAAAAAAGTAAGCAAATTCACCTAAAGCTGGTAAATATTTGCAACCTTTAACTGAACATACTACAAAGAAGTAATGCAAATAGAAAGCACTTTAAACGTGTTCTAGCGCTGATCCATGACTATTACTTAGAGTTACCAAACACAGAAATAGAACGTTACAAATGAATAAATCTGATGTTGTTTCCAGTTCTGATCTGATCTGATAAATCTTTATTTCGGCATGAATACCATAAAAGAACGATTACATGAATACAATAAAACATTTCTTTTAAAATACACAACTTGCTGTATAATTTCATTCAATTTTCATGTCGATTCTCAACTAAAAACCAAAGGTTTAAAACATTCATAATAACTATTCAATCTAGTAGAAACAGTTTATGGACGGCAGGAATAAAATTCCATCAACTATCCCTCTGTTATTCGTAAGCAATAATTTTAACATATCAACATTTTACAATTTATAACCCAATTTTCTTCTTTGGAAAAAGATACTATGCAAAAATCTGCTGACACTAAATACAATAGGTTGGCTAGTGTTAGTCAAGAGAATCCTTAAAGCCTGGAAACATGATCTTACACCTAATGTTAAACATATTGGTTTAATCCATCTTTTTCTGGCCTGTGCACATACTGGGCAGAAGAAGAGGATATGTAACTCATTTTCTTTTTGGTTACATCCACACATGGTACATAATTCATCTTCTACATGGTTTGCCGAGTTTATACCGCCAGACCAACGCGCCAATGTTGAACCGATTTGGAGATTACCATATCTGAATTTCAAAAATAAGGTCTTTGCTAAAGGTGGTTCTATTTCATCCAAAAAGGTCTCGAAGAATGGATCATCTTTAAAGGTAAGAAACCTTGTCACCAGTGACCCACTAGATAAAGCGTTTTTGGTCATGTCCATAATGTATGACCAAAAGCACTTTTTTACCATAGTTTTTGAATGAGGTGGAAGTAAATCTGGATGTTCCCAGTAAAGCATCAGACCTAGTAGGGAAAACCAGAATTTAACATGTTTAAACCAGGGTATCACCTTGAAGCTATCAAGCTCCATGATTTCTATGAGCCCATCTCTATATACTTGCAACTCGGGTACACGCCACAGCCTGATCCATAACAGTAAAGGACGTAGAATAATATGATGGTCCGTTCTACGAAAATTTAAATCAAGCTGGAGTTGAACCATAGGAGTACTTCTAGGGACTCTGACCAAACTTCTCAGAAAGTTATTATCCAAGACCCTGAAAGTATCTTTAGACCATGGGCCCCAGATTTCTGAACCGTATAGCACTGCAGGTTGAACCTTGAATTTAAAAAGTTCGACTGCAGGGGACACGGCCTTACTGGTACTTTGGCCTTGCTCTCTAAGAATGGGTTTTGTGTTCTGACTAAACGTCATCTTACATTTTTCCAATTGGGCTTTCCATGTAAAATTGGAATCCAATGTTACCCCCAGATAACCAAAATACGGAACTGATTCCAGTCTCAATCCATTTAAAGTTAGACAGCCCTTGTCAGTTTTGGTTGGATTTAGGACCATACACTTTGTCTTTTTCCCATTTATCTCCAATCCTTTCTTATTGCAGTAATCGTTAAAAGAATTTAAGAGAGCTTGGAGACCTTTTTTTGTCTGGGAAATCAAAATGGTATCGTCCGCAAACAATAAGGAAGTAACTTTTTCGCCATTCAACTTGGGAGAGTCGTTTTTGCATTTCTCCAAATATAGAGGAATGTCATTCACAAATAGCGAAAACAATGTTGGGGCCAGTACGCACCCCTGGCGCACACCACGTTCGATAGGGATTTTAGGTGTTAGTTCGCCTTTTGGGCCCCAGCGTACTCTCGCAAAGTTACCTCTATGGAGCTCTTGTATTTGCGCTATCAGGGTGGGTGGCATCCCTACTAGGCTCAATGTTTCCCACAGTAAATTACGTGGGACTAAATCGAACGCCGCCCTTAAGTCGACAAACGCGACATGTAGTTGGCCCTTTTTAATCTTAATGTATTTCCAATAGAGGCAACAAAAGCGGAAAATTTGGTCAATTGTACTAACTTTGGGTCTAAATCCCGCTTGGTATCTTGACAAAATTGCTTTTTCCTCCAACCAATCATTAACACGAAATAGGATATGTTTTGTATAAATTTTTTGTAATATATCCATTAAGCTTATTGGACGATAATTTGACGGGTCCATCCTATCACCTTTCTTATAAATTAAAAAAATTTCAGCCCCCTTCCAGCTCTCTGGGAAGTCTAGATTCCGGGATAACACGTTACACAGATGGTTGATATAGGGAGCCCATATTTTTAATTCATGTTTATACAGGTCTCCCGGAATTTTGTCTAACCCAGGGGCTTTACCAGACTTAATCTGGGTTATTGCCAATTCTGTTTCTCCTAGAGTAAAATCCAAGGTATCCCTCGAGGTGGCATAGCTTGGAATCCTGTCTATAAAGGGTTCCTCATATTCCTTATAAAGCTTTGAAAAATGGGTTACCCAGGTCTGTTCATCTAAATAGACGTCCTTGACCACTCTACCTTGGTGGTTCCCATTCGCTATCAACCTCCAGAAGGCTGTGTTATCACGTGTTTTTGCTGCGTGCAGCAGATCTGCCCATTTTGCTTCCTCCCATGCCATTTTACATGTCTTTTGGATCATTTTATAATTATTCCTGGCTGACATAATGTCTAGTTGTGTCTTTGATTTAATCGCGGTTAAAAGTACCCTCTTGGACTCCCTGCAATCCTTATTGTACCAGGGTTTGCTGTGTGGCAAATTATGTGTCTTCTGCTGCCCTTTCCTCGGCATCTTGGTGACTAAAGGCTTTAAGACATCAAAAATTTTTGGGTGTAGCTTCATAAAATGGCTATCATTCTCCTCCTTTGGCATATCATTTAGATATGCTCCAAAGATACTAGCAAAGAGCTTATAAATTTCTGATATAATTTCACCATTGCCCAGTATTAGTGGCCATTTAAGAGAATGTCTATTGTTGCTAATTTGAATCTCGTTTTGGTCACCATTGGTTGCTTCTCCAATCGAGAAGGAAACTATATCTCCAAATAAGGAGTCCTCAATCTGAAGGACTAGAGGGAAATGATCACTTTCTAATCTTTCTATTACCTCCATGTCAAGAAGGAATTCCCATGATGACACCGAGGCAATAATAAAATCTATGTTACTTGTGTGTTTCCCTCTGTAAAAGGTATGCTTTTTCACAATATCTGATGGTAGCCGTCCATTGCATGCCCTAGTGCAATGTTCTGCACATAGTCTCGTCATTTGGAGGGCCAGGGGGGAACATTTGACTGGTTTGATATTATCTAAAACAGGGATCCCATTTGCCTCGTCTTCTTCTGAGAAGATGTCACTAAACCCCACGATGGGCTCAAAATTGCAATTAAAATCACCTGCCATGATAACATAATTCTCTCTAGTGTCCAAATTACCCAATAGTAGATCTAGATGGGTTAATAAAGGAGATTCTCTTGAGATGGGTGTTGGTCTGTTGTAGACATTCACCAAGTAGAGTTTTTTCCCTTTACAAACAGTGATTTTCAAAATCAGTATGTCAGGGGAGTTGGTGTCCATTACTTCTATATCCACTCTTAGGTTAACTTTTACCCAGATCAACAACCCTCCCGAAGGTCTTCCACTCCTAGAGGGTATTGCACTGATGCCATAAGATTTGTATCCTAGCCTATGTATAATTTCAACTGACCAGGTCTCTTGCAGCATACAAAAATCAAAGGTGTCAATGAAGCTTGCCCATTCCGGATCCCTTAGATTTTTTAATACCCCAGCTATATTCCAGGAAACCAGTTGTATGGGCTGACATGCTTCCAAGGTTTTTTGCATCAGTACATTTCCCACCTCCCCAGGCACTATAATGTGGCATTCTGGGCTAATTACATCAGATTCTAAAGACATCAAATCATCTTGGAATACAACACTTTCCCTCGGTGATGGGCTATCCCCAGTTATTGGTACTAACACGGGCAATGAACTTGCATTCCCCAAATGTTTAGTTTCATTGATGTTAACACCAACTCTTTGTAAACAAAGTTCACTTCCTACTCCCCCCCCCCCCCCCAACAAATTAATTGTTTCCAGTTGTATTTAGCAGACTTGATAAAACAAATAAAATTCTCTTGGGAATGTGACAACCCTAGTCAGAGTGCTTGACTCACCTGACTACTGACTGCTGTCCATTCCTCCACTGCCTGGGTCAAGAGTGGGTCTGAAGGCTGAGTGCTTCGCCAGCTAACTTTTTTTTCACACTGTTGTCGGCACGACGTGTCTCGGTGAGTCGCAGGGAACAGAGAGCCACATGCAGCTCTCCTTAAGATTGTCCTGATCTAATTGGCAGCAGTTTTTTTGATACAGAACCCCGAGCATGTTATTTTCGGGCGGGCCCGCCTGAGCACCAGTGATGCCTTCCTGGTGGCTGGCAGGATAATAAAGTTAAAAACATCCTGCCAGTCATGAGCGCTAACGACCCTCTCAGGCAGGTTTGAGGTCAGCACACAGTGCATTGCCAATTAAGTGCCATTTGGACAAGAGGGCGCCAGCCTCATACTCTCTCTCTCTCTCTGCTTCCGAAAAAGAAACTTTTAATTTGCCCGCCGCCGCCGTCACTCATTACTTCATTTGGCCATAATCCCAACACTGCATTTGTGCTGTTAACAAGACTGCAGCTGGCTAAAAACACTGGCGCTCAGACCTGAACCGAAAGCAGTTCCTCCACCACGGTACCATTGAGTTTTACTGCGACTGCGCAGTGCTGCTTAATAGGAGGTGTGGTACCAGGCAATCTAAGTAGGCGCAGCAAAACACTCTGCGTAGGAGTGTAGACACAATTTACAGCCACGTTAACTTTAAAATGGAAGGTTATGACTGTAGTATTCTCCTTCCCGCCGGTGACGCGACCCACGCGTTTCTGGAAATTGCGTGAAACGCTACTTTACCGTAAGGACGTAGTGGTGAAGATCAAAGGGGTCATCGCGGATTACTTATTACATAACAGCACTACAGACACCTTGGCGACGCATTGGGCGGCACTGAAGGCGGTATTACGTGGCGCGTTCATCGCGGTCTCGTCGGCGGAGAATGTGGAGAGGGCGCGTAAGAGGAAGGAACTCACACAGAGGACGAAGGAGCACGAACATATACACCAAAGGACCGGCGCGCCCAGGGTATGGAGACAGCTGCGTTTGGTAAGGCAGCAGCTAATTGCGTTGGACCAAGATCAGGCGGAATACGCAGCCTTAAGAGTGAGGCATATGTATTATACCGGGGGGGGACAGGTGCGGGCGTTTATTGGGTCGTGCTCTCCGAGAAAACAGACAGCGGCAAATGGTGAAGGAGATTAACACGCGGGATGTGGGACTGGCCACTGTAGACGCCGAGATAGCGATAGAGTTTTGTGATTTCTATACTTCCCTATACACCGGGTCCTCGCTCGACCTTGCTGCTGGTGAATCTTTCCTGGCTTCCGTTCTCCTTCCCGTTTTGAATACGGAGCAGGTAGATCTCCTGGACCGCAGCATTAGGCCGGAAGAAGTAATTGCGGCTATATCGAGGCTCAAGTTGGCGAAGGCGCCAGGGCCTGATGGCTTCTCGGCGAGTTTTTACAAGACGTTTTGCCCTCAGGTCACCCCTTTGTTAACCGCCCTTTTTAACTCATTCTCAGACCCGGGTGCGATCCGGAGGGACCTCCTAGACGCCGCCATATCTGTTATTCCCAAGCCAGGGAAGGACCACACACAGTGTGAGGCTTACCGGCCCATATCACTTCTCAATGTTGACCTTAAAATCTATACGAGCATCTTGGCGGCTAGGCTCGCCCCGCTTATGCCCGGGCTGATTGACCCAGACCAGGCTGGGTTCATCCCGGAACGCCAAACCACGGACAACACTAAGAGGGCTTTACACCTGATAGAAGAGGTGATGCGGCAGACCGGCGAATACATGATGCTCGCGATCGACGCTGAAAAAGCGTTCGATCGGGTCCACTGGCTGTATTTGGAACAGGTTTTAGTGAGGGCGTGGAAGTTTGGTGCATTCCTGCACACAATCAGCTTATATGCAGACAATGTCCTCCTTTCCTTATCTTCTCCTAGAGAATCGTTGCCGGCGTGTGTCGATATCCTGGATGCATTTGCGCAAGCGGCGGGCTTTAAAGTTAATATGAGTAAATCAGTGGCATTGGACCTCTCGTTAGATGGGCATACCCGGGCCTACTTGCAGGAGCACTTCCCCTTTCGCTGGGCGTCGGACGCCATCCCATACCTGGGAATCCAGTTAGCGGCCACACTGCAGGACACGGTAAGAATTAACTATGCTCGGATTCGTCAGACGGTTCGTTTAGAACTGAGTAGATGGAAACACCTTCCTCTGTCTTGGTTAGGCAAAGTGGCTGCCATAAAAATGACAATTCTCCCGCAGATTCTTTACCTATTTCGTGCTATACCGTTGCGGCCCCCAGACGGCTGGATTTGCCAGACCCAATCTGAGCTTGATCAGTTTATTTGGGATGGCAGGCGGCCTAGAATGAAGCTCCGATTAGCGATGTTGCCCCCCGAGAGGGGCGGACTGGGTGTCCCAGACTTGCTGTTATATTATCAGGCTGCCCAGCTGCGAACCCTCGTGGAATGGAGCAGGTGGGAAACATTGGCTCTTCTAGGACCAGGCAGTTGCGGGTCGGCCGCTCCAGGAGATTCCCTTCCTTCGCAAGCAACATCGACCCCCCAATCTTTACGCCTTGCATATTACGAGAGTCCCATTGGAGGTGTGAGATCTCACCAGTGTTAAAACACGAGCTAACGACCTTTCCGTCTCCGCTTACGCCTTTTGCTGGATAATCCTGATTTTGGGCCCAGGCAGGAAGCTTCGGCCTTTGTGCGGTGGCGTCCGGCAGGGTGTAGAGTTTTGTTCCATTGATATACGAACGAGGGGGTAATTCCGTTTAAAGCCTTTAGACGGGAGTATGGCCTGCCAGAATCGGAACGACTCAGATACCTTCAGGCGCGACATTGGGCAATCAATGGCCAGATTAGGGAGGGGGCGGATCGACGCCTACGATCATATGAATACTGGCTGATCACACGAATGGCAGATAAAAAGCACATATCGGGTTTGTACCGCATGCTTCTAGAGCTATATACATACACCTACAACTCGGGGAAGGCGCTTTGGGAAAAGGACCTGGGGCGAATGCTCAGCAGCAAGGATTGGGAGGGCATTTACTATTGTGCGCGACACTCTGCTTACCATATGGGATTGACTGATACCCTCACTAAAATTGTATCATATTGGTATTACACTCCTGAGAGACTACACGAAATTGACCACACGAGGGAGGTGTCCTGTTGGCGTGGGTGTGGTGAAAGGGGCTCTCTGGTCCATTTATTCTGGGATTGTGCCCAGATCCAGGGGTATTGGAAGTTAGTCCTTGATGAGGTAGATTCACATTTTGATACGGAAATCCCGCAATTCCCTTCCTATGTACTGTTGGGATTACCTAACCCTGTCACCTACCCATTGCGATCACGCAGGGGCCGATTAATTGCCATTTCTCTGGGTTCGGCACTACAGAACATTATTTCCCATTGGCATACCCCACACGTTCCCACATTTCAAGGATGGTTGCATCGCTTATGGCATGTGCTGGGCATGGAAAAGCTGTCTTTGATTAGGGCGTGGGAGGGCTCCAAGTATTCGGAGCTCTGGCAGCAGTTTTTGTCCCTACTCGCTACTGAATTTAGGGAGGTGACTTGTCCCCGATATCTACGATTACTGCGCTTGTCACAGGGAGAGGGTTAAGACACACTACAGTGGTTCGTCATGTTGGCTTGAGGGGGTATTGAAACTGGAACGCGGGTGGTGGGTGATATTTAGGGGGGAGGTGGGGGTGGTGGGTTTGGGGGGTTGGTTATTGTTTTTTGCTTTCTTTATATTGTTGTTTGCTCATGCAGGATAGCCGGTTATGGCGTTGGCCCCACATTCAGGTCTCGCTCAACATGTGTTATCGCCTTTGCCTCCTTAAGTTGGCTCCTGATGTACTGCAAATGTGGACCCCTGTGAAAATATACTATACCTGTATGTTTGCTTATTTGCTAAGAAACAGATTTAATACTAAAATGGAAGGTTAGCAAAAATAAAAGAAACAAGTAATGTTATGTAAAGTTTTAAACTGCCGCACACCATTTAATTAATGAGGAGGCTTGCTAGCTCTGCTGAGTGAGGGGCCCCCTGGAGCACAGGGCCCCCTCCCCCCTGCAACGCGGGGGCTGCGGGGCCTGTGTTACGCCCCTGGGGAGTGATGTGAACAGAATTCTTCAGGCCCTGGATGAGGCATTATGCTGCATGTAGGATGCCCTTAAAGGGATGCAGTTGGCAGTCTGGGAGGCCATGGAGCAGGGAATAGGTACCATCCTGGTGCAAGAATGTGAGAACTCGAACAGCAGTTCCAAGTTGAATCCAAGTGGCTTGGAGATGGGTAGAATTTGGGATTTGAAGCTATCAAGGTTCATATCACTGAGCAAGATTTTCGCTGCTTGTTTCTCGCTGTTCTTGGCAAAGCCAAGGAATTCAGTCTTGGTGGGGTTGAGCATGAGGCAAGGTTTGTTGAACAGCCAAAAATTAAGCCAGTTAATTGGGAGGCCCATGATATTGTCAGCTGTAGATGATGGATCCCCGAACATTGTCATGTATGTGCATGTTTGCATTGTGCTGAGGGGATTACCGGGTATTTGTTCACGCAGCTCTCCGATGGATGTCACATGCGTTTTTTCTGAATCCCCAGATAGATCATGCAGTCTGTGTTTTCTCCTTTGTACTGCCGGTCACCGGTGTATTCAACTGTGTAGCCTTGTACCGTGTCATATTTGTGCAGGTAACTTGAATGATCGAGGTAGATATTAGCGGCGATATTACGTGTCTCTCGGACCTCTTTCAAGTGCTCGCAGTCCTTTTTCTCAGCCACCCCCCCAGGGGCGGCAATCTGAGGGATAGCCCCAGGCGCCACAAGCTCTAGCTACGCCTCTGACTGGTGCTCATAAAAAGCGTTCCAGTACCATTGGGTCCAGCTCGCGCAATATAAAACCGAAAAGAATAGGAAAGACGTCATGCCACATACTAGAACTTCCCCTTACAGCAGTTCCTTCCGGGACTTCCCGTCATTTGGCATAGGATAGACAGACCCCTTCCTATGAGCCTCTACCGTTTCCGTCAGAAGGAGCTCGAGCTCCTTGCACAAACCTCGAAAAAAGGGTTAGGTGGTGGTATAAAAAGAAGCCGTGTTCCTACAACTGAAAACACACCCAGATAGAGATACCGTGAATTTCTACGTAAGAAATCACGTTATCTTGACCATAGTTTATACACAGTGTAGTTGGGAGGGACAGGAGACTAGAACCCATTACCTCCTCGTCCTGTCTCCCCGTCCCATTCCTTACAAGTGAGCAGCTAGTCTGCCCCACAGAAACCCCTAGCCTAGCTGAGCTGTTTGCACTTCCCCCAGGATGACTTCACCCTCACGTGACTATAAAGGGGGAAGTGCATAAATCAAACATCCTGTTCTTTTTTTTCTGCACCGAGTGCCTGATGCCTGGCTGTGCTGGTCGGAGTTTGCCTCGTGATGGGGTAAGTTCCTTGTTGTTTGTTTTATGCTTTCGGCGGCCTGCTTTAGCGGCCGCCCTTTGATTCTCACTGTATGCTCCCCCCCCCCCCCGCGCTGCCTGGATTATTGTGCCTGCAGTCTGCTTTTGTGTATGCGGTTCGCGTTAGCGGCTGTTTCCAATTGTCCTCATTTACCTTGATGTTGGGCCTGCTTCAGCGGCCATTCCTGGGTGTTTCTCCATTCCCTCGGAGCCCTGCTTTAGCGGGCTGGGGTTTCTGGATGTTGAGGTTGCGGTGCAGTTGTTTCACAGTGCATTTGGGGGTGAATTCTGTCGGCTGGCTGGGTTTTTTATGCCGGCCCCCTTTTCCTACCTCTTGATGCCCTGAGCCTCATTGTTGATGAGGCTGTGGCTGCTGCTTTCCTGGCTAGGGACGTGGCTGGGCCTCCTCCCAAGGTGCCTCGTGTTTCTTCAGATCCACGCACTGCTCCTGCGGATGATGTTGGTCCTGATGAGGATGAGGGTGTCCGTGGTCGTTTTGTTCAGGGTGCTGAGCTCGCTGAAGTGTTCGCCAATGTGCGGTCCAATTTGGGCTTCTCTCCTCCTGCGGATGCGGTTTTGGGGGATGATTTCTTTACGCAGTATGTCCTGCCTGCTCCTGATTCTTTTTCCTTTGCACAGGGCGGTGCGCAATGTGCTGTCTCACGTATGGAAGGAGGTGAACGAGTCTTCTTTTCCTCGTTTCCTGTCCAGGCGTTACCCTCTTGAGGGTTTTGCTGCTGAGTTCCCTCAGGCGGTGAGGGTTGACGTTTTGATGGCTGGCCTTTCCTCTCAGGGTTTGGTCGTTTCTGAGGACGCCCTTCCTGCGGATGCTGTGGACAAGCGTGTTGAGGGGGCGGTGATGCCTTCCTGTGCTACTTCTAATTTTTCTGTCCAGGCGACTGCTTATTCTAACTCTATGGTTCAGTCGCTCCTCAAGGGTTTCCAGTCCCTGTCGGTTCTGCTGAACGACGGTGAGGATGCCACTCCTCTTTTGTCTTTGATGGAGTTGCAGGTGCGTTACCTGTCAGATCTTTCCTTCGTCATTTGGGGGCGGCGGCGGCTGCTTCTGGTGCTTCCATTGCTGCCCGTCGTCATATCTGGATGCGTTCCTGGAGGGTGTACTCTTCACAGAAGTCGGTCCTCCTTCAGTTGCCCTTTGGAGGTTCCAAGGTGTTCGGTCCTCAGCTGGAGGGTATGGTCAAGCAGTCTGCTGTGGGCCGCACGCTGGTGGCTCCGGTCCGCCCTCCTTCTCAGGGTCGTGGGTTTGGTTACCGTCACGCTTTTGGGCCTCCTGCTCGTGGAGCT
Organism: Lissotriton helveticus; assembly: GCF_964261635.1. NCBI lineage: Eukaryota > Metazoa > Chordata > Amphibia > Caudata > Salamandridae > Lissotriton > Lissotriton helveticus. The sequence continues at coordinate 1,892,401,398 of NC_136057.1, read as the reverse complement.
TCTCAGCCCTTTCGTGGCAGGGGTCGTGGCCGGGGGGCCCCTGGAGGTGCCAGTCCCCGGGCCGATGCCGGTGTTGCCACCCCCGCTTCTTCCTCTTCGCGATGACTGTCTGCCTTTGCCAGTTGGTGGTCGCCTCCGGTCCTTCCGCGCCCAGTGGTTGTCGGTTCCCGATGCCTGGGCAGTTCAGACTGTTTCGGACGGTTGCCGGATCGCATTTTCCTCTCCTCCTCCTCCGGGTTTTGTTCAGCCTACCCTGCCCCGTCTTCCTATGCGAAGGGATGCTTTGTTGGCAGGTGTGCAGCTCCTGTTGGAGAGGAGGGCTATTGTGGCGGTTCCTCCGCTGGAGAGGGGCCAGGGTTGCTATTTTATTCTCTTTCTGGTCTCCAAGAAGGTCACTTCGGATCTTCGTCCTGTTTTGGATCTGAAGCGGGTCAACCGCTTCGTCCTCCATCGTCCATTCAGGATGGTGACTCTGAAGTCCATCCTGCCTCTGGTCCTTCCGGGTGGCTTCCTGGCATCCCTGGATCTGATGGATGCGTATCTGCACGTTCCTGTCCATCCGGAGGACCAGTGGTTTCTCCGTTTTGCTGTGGGCGCCCTTCACTATCAGTTCCGGGTGCTCCCTTTCGGCCTGTCATCGGCGCCCAAGGTGTTCACCAAGCTCTTGGCCCCTCAGGTGGGTATTCTTCATTCCAGGGGGCTGCTGGTGTTTCCGTATCTGGATGACTGGTTGATTGTCTCTCCTGCTTTTTGGCAGGCTCTGTCAGATGTGGCACAGGTGTGTCTTCTGCTGGGTTCCTTTGGGTTCCTTTTCAACCACCGGAAGTCCTCCCTGGTGCCCTCCCAGTCCCTGTGATTCCTGGGGGCTCTCTTCCGCATGCCCTGGGCATGGTGTTCCTCTCCCAGGAGCGCCAGTTGCCTTTGTATCGTCACCTTTCCTGGCTTCTGTCCCAGTCCCGGGTGTCTGCCGGACTCTGGTTGCGGAGTCGGGGGAGATGGCGTCCACTTTGCATCTCCTTCCTTGGGCCAGGCTGCATCTGTACCCCCTGTTGCATCATGTCCTGTCGCACTGGGATCCCGCCTCCTTGGACCACGAGTCTCTCATCTCTATCACTCCAGGGATTCGGGCGGATCTCCGGTGGTGGTCCGGTGGTTCTATCTCCTTCCTCCTCAGTCTGTGGTCGTGTTGTCCACGGATGCCAGTGCTTTGGGGTGGGGTGCCGTTCTGGGTGCCTCCAAGGCTCAAGGTCGGTGGTCCGGTTTCGATTCCCTCCAGTCCTCGATCTGGAAGGAGTTGAGGACGGTTTGGTTGGCTCTTCTTTGTTTCGCTCCTCTCCTTCGGGGTCGGGCGGTCTCTGTGCAGACCGACGATCGGGTGGTTTGTTCTTATGTGTATTACATGGGGGGCATGTGTCGTGCTCTGTTTCTCCTGTTCCGGAAGATCTGCCTTTGGGCCGAGTCGTCTCTCTTGTCTCTGACGGCGGTCTATCTTCCAGGGAAGGGGAATAGGCCTGCGGATTCTTTGAGCAGGGTGTTCCCCTCCTCGGTGTCCCTCTGTCTGTCCCCGGATCTGTTCGATCTGATTGTCCTCAGGTTCCGTCTTCGTTGGCTGGATCTTCTGGCCTCGGAGGATTCCGCCCTTCTTCCTCTGTTTTGCAGCATCGTTCCCTCTCCGTTGGCGTGGGCCACCGATGCTTTCTCGATTCCGTGGTCGGTGGGTCTGCTGTTTGCCTTCCCTCCGTTTGCTTTGATTCCGCGGGTCCTCCGGAAGTTTCGGTTGGATCGGGCGGAGGTTCTCCTGGTGGTTCCGGAGTGGTCTCAGCAGTCTTGGTTCCCCCTTCTGCTGACCTTTTCTGTTTGCCCTCATTGGCGGTTTCCCCTGTCTCCCTCCCTGCTGCGGGCTCCTCTTCTCGGGGTTGCCTCCCTGCGTCGCCTCCGGCTGGGGGTTTGGCACTTGAGAGGTTGAGTTTGCTGGATCTGGGTTGCTCGGTGGAGGTTGCCCATTGTCTCCGGCTCTCCCGGAGTCCTTCCACCTTGAGGTCATATGCCCGTCACTGGAATAGTTTCTCCGCCTAGTGTCTTGGGAGGGTGTTGGACTTCTTGCGGGATGGTTTCGTCTTGGGGCTTGCGGTTTCTTCCCTGCGGGCGCAATGGGCAACCACTCTTGCTTTTCGGGGTTCATCTGTTTCCTCTGTCTCCCCGTTGGTGGCTCGCCTTCTGAGGAGTTTCTTGCTTCGACGTCTTGTCTCTCATTCTCCTGTGCCTCCTTGGGATCTTCCCTTGGTTCTGCGGGCTTTGACAGGTCCTCCTTTCATGCCTTCGGACTCCGTGGCCCTGAAATTCCTTTCTGCTAAGGTTATTTTCCCGGTTGCCATTGCTTCTGGGCGGAGGGTTGGTGAGATTGGGGCGCTGATAGCTTCTCCCCCCTTCTTGCGTTTTTGCACTGACAGGGTCTTTCTCCGTCCGAGTCAGTTCTTTCTTCCTAAGGTGGTGTCTTTTTTTCATTGTCCTCCCGGTGTTTTTTCTGGCTCCCACCTCTCCTGAGGGGGTGCTCCTTCATTCGTTGAATGTGCTGAGGGCTCTCCGCATCTACTTGGAGCGTACGGCTGGTTTTCCGTATGGTTGACTCCTTATTTGTCGCCTATGGACTCTCGGGGCTGGGTCTTCGGCCTTCTTTGTCCACCTTGTCTCGTTGGGTCAGGGGCGCTGTGGTTTCTGCTTACGATTCTGCCCACTGTCCTCTGCCTTATTCTGTTCGGGGCAGTCGACTCGGAGCATGTCTTCCTCCTGGGCCATGTTCGAGGGGGCCTCGTTGAGGGACATTTGCATTGCTGCTATGTGGGCTTCTCCCCATACTTTTGTTCCACGTTATCGTCTCCAATTGGGGATGGCGGCCTCTGCTGCCTTTGGGGCTAGTGTCCTGTCTGCGGTACATGATTTGTGGTATGTACTGTTTTCTGTTGATTAAAATGGACCTGTTTTTTTCTCGAACTTTCTGGTCTGTTTTTTTCTTACAATCACCGTGTGCTTGGGTATAGGCACACTTGTAAGGAATGGGACGGGGAGACAGGATGAGGAGGTAATGCCCGGTTACTCACCGGTAATATCCATTACTCCGAGTCCTGGTCTCCCCGTGCCATTCCTGAGCCCTTCCCTCCCTCCCTGGTTTGGGTATTCTTTGGGTGATTGTATGCTTTTCTTTCTGGTTTCTTTGGTATTCTCAGGATGTTTGGTTTATGCACTTCCCCCTTTATAGTCACGTGAGGGTGACGTCATCCTGGGGAAAGTGCAAACAGCTCAGCTAGGCTAGGGGTTTCTGTGGAGCAGACTAGCTGCTCCCTTGTAAGGAATGGGACGGGGAGACCAGGACTCGGAGTAATGGATATTACCGGTGAGTAACCGGGCATGATCTGCAACCCAAGAACACATGCTTGCTTCTTACAGGCTGGCTAAAAAATATAACCTTGCTGAGTCACTCTGCGGCTGCGCTGTCACCATCGTTGGTTTCACCTCAGCAGTCCACCATGGCCCTATGTTTCATCCAGACCGCGCTTCACATTGGCGCGCCAGAGACGCAAACATCCCGTTTTCCGACATGTTAACCAGGTTTTATGTTCCTCTTACTCTGTATTTTCCGTTCACTTTAAAATATATGAAACGTCATTAACGCGCCCCTCCAGCACCTTGGCTTTCCTCCCCTATTCCCATTTAGACATGTTGAAGGCGCCCTGAGTAAGAAGGTATGACGATGGCTCAGCAAACACCACACAGGAAGCACTTTGGCCTGATTCCAGCTGTGGGCAAAGGTCTGCCTCTAGGCTATTGGCATGTAGTGTTGGACTCTTGCCTTGTAGAAAGGTCAGTGACGTTCATTACAAAACAGGGTAAGTTTAATTGCTTTGCATGAACATAAGCCAGAAAGAAAGGTGCGAGCTGGGAAGGGTAGTGTTGTAACACGTGGAAGGGTCGAGGGAAAACAATCAAAAAATTCTGCTTGCATGGAGTAATATTTTATTTTATGACACCAGATTTGCCTGAAAATCTGCCATTTTATGGTGATATCTAGCCTTTGGAATTCTGCATTGATGGGAAGAGGCCATGCAAGGGGAAGCAAAACATGAAACAGCCCACCTATGTCCCGAGCGTGCCATAGTTGAGGGTAGCTGTCAAAGGTGGACCCAAAAGAATGGCGTGCAGAAAGAGTTATCTCGAGTGGATGCCATACAGGGAAGCAACTAGAATCAAATTACGAGGGAGGAGTGGTGGTTAATACTTCCAGCGATGTGGAGCCAAATTTGGGGGGGGGGCTCGGCTCATACTTCCAGCAATGTGTCCTTGTATAATGTAACTGGTGCCTTAATACCTTGGGGCGAAGTTCGAGCTGTATAAAACTGTAAAAAAACAAAGGCTTAGGTTACTTTTCAAGAAATGCATTCTCGCACTGTGACAGCAAAAGTAATTTATAGGCTGAGAATAGGCAGAGTAGAGATGCAGGGGCTCTAGGAACGGGTGAAAAAACAACAAAGCCTTGCTATCAAGTAAATGGTCTTTTAATGACCTGAAAAACAAGCATTTACAATGCAATGGTTTTGCCTTTGTTAAAGTTAGAGCTATTGGCATTGCTCTTGACATTATTTTTATTTATGTTTTTTTAAACAAATAAATTCAGCCTCTTGTGCTAAAGAAATGGCCAGGAAGGACACAATTTCAGATTCTCGCGTTTGTAACTCATTTACAGAGGTCCCAGCACTTCTAGACATCTGCGTGCTTCGTGCCATGACTTTAAGTGGCCTTCTGGTTTGAGGTGTAGGGCAACACCCGTAGTCAGACAGTTTTTACCAGTGTTATTAGACAGACCTTCCTAGCAGGCTGAAAGCCCCATTACAGATCTGTGATGGTCATGTTAGCGCTACACCTTGAACCATGAACCGAAGAACACAGATGCATGGCCTGAGGGTGGGAATACAGAGGACGCTGCCTACGACCTTCCAGATAAGGGGCTCTTGCAGAAAAAAACATTGATTGGAAGGTCTGTAGGATGGAACTGTACAAATATAGCACATACTTCCCGGAAATGTAAGTGACTCTTCCCCAGCCCTTCAGGAGAAACAAAGGCCTGTACCATACAGTAAACTCGAGATTCCCTGATTAGACATTACTTCTAAGCTGGTGGTTAAGTAGTGTCAGACTCGTATGTTGGGTACATATGTGAAAATTAGCTACAGTGTCTCCACTGTACTTGCTTGCTTAAAAAAAGCCACAGGAGTGACGGACTGCATTCTTGGTGACATTGAGTCATCTAGGATCCTTGTGTTGGATACTCAAGTTCTCAATACTTCATATAATACGTTAATGTTTTATTATACAAAATATCTAGGGTGACAGGTGGGACATGAGTTCTGGATTGATATTTGGGGGGGTCGTGTTAGGTGGAACCTGGTCAGACTGATGATCTGTTTGCTATCGTAAAAGTATGCATCACTGGTAATAACTGTGAGGGGGCGGTGAAACCTGCAGGATGTGCATATACATGACTGGTGGGCTCCAAGTGCAGACAGATAAAAGATATCAGACAACATCTGATGAGCAGATGTTGGGACGAACTCCCTAGGGTGGAGTGCCGCTGATATTGTGGTTACTTTGCATTCTGTGAAGTGTACTTTCAGATCACCGGCATATACGTTCCAGCGAGATGACGTGTGAGCACTTTCCATCTAAATACAGGTGAGTAATAATGGTCGGGTGTGTGGAATTCGGTTGTTAGAATGGTGTATAATTAAATATACACGGTAAGCAAGCGGGGAAATTGATAGAAATGCCCAGTCACAACTATATACTTCACTTGTCAAAATGTAATAACGGCCTTGAGAATCAGACATCGAACTACTCGTCCAACATTAACTCCTTGTTGAAACGTGCTGGTCCGGTTGCACATTTTGAAGGAATGTAACAAGCTGCTCATAGTTTAACAATGTACAGTTTGCGTCGATTAGAGAGCGATGGTGTCTGATTTATGGGTAACAACTGGGGGTGATGACCCAGGATAGGTATCCATGGGTGCAAGATATGAGGGTTGGTGATGCAGCCCTACTTTGCTATGTGTTCCCCGGCAACAGGATGCGGACAGGAAGACGGTTCACACCCTGCCACAACTCTCCCCTCTCACTCACCTCGGGAGCCACATAAGATATAAAAGTGGGTTTAGCAGGTTTCGGTCCTCCGACGGCTCCCAATGACCCCAACGTCTCGCAGGAAGCCAGGTGTATAGGATACCTTTTCCGCCACTACTCCTTCAGCCCCGCCCAACACAACCCACAATAAACAGACGGACCGTCCCCCACATGGACACAGAAAAGGGACAACAACGACAAAACTCCTGACAGCGTTGATTGTAATAGAAAACATCCTAAACGCCGAAGAAATCCGCCACACGGCACAAAAATAGCGGCCGTCTTAGACGTTTTAACTTCTGATCAGTGCGATGGAAGTTGGGATAAATTCGGAGCCACCTGGGGGATGGTTTTCACAGTGCTGTTTAGTGAAGTCCACTCTGAAGAAAGTGGTACCAAAGGGGAGGGGGGACAACTTACTACAGAGCTCACTTCTAAGCTTGAAGCTCGAGGCACTCCTTGTGTGGGAAGGTGCTGGTACTGCGAATTGTAATGAAGTTATCTGGAGGGCAGCTCCTCGGGCGGGTGAAGGCATATTTGTGCTTGTCTTGGAAGGAGGGTGCCGGCAATGCCGGACCAGATTCGGGGGCGTTCCCGAGAATCGGCTTTCGGCTGACGTAGCGTGACGTAGCCAAAAGGGAAAAATTCTCGGGAACGCCCCCGAATCTGGTCCGAGATTGACGGACAGAGGCTTCTCCCAATGGCTAGCCTCCATTTATGGAGCTAGCTAATGGGAGGAGGGGGCGGATACCCGACCCCACAGAGCAAAACATAATATTTTGCTAGCGCATGCGTACTTCGTACGCATTGCCAAGCAAAACCTAAAAAACGGGTGCAACTGCAATAAGACGCCAGACCAGCCAGCCCACAGTAGCTCAAGAACTGTCTGTGTGTGTGGGGAGAAGCGGTCTCAGCCCAGGCTGACACACTCAATGGGGGCCGAAGCCCTTTGAGCCCTATAGGCATTGCGTGCCTGAGGCCATATTACTGCAGTGCATTAAGAAATTGCTGCAGGAGTGCAATGGGTATTTGCACCTGTCCCGTGTAAGAGGATCAATTTGATATTACAGAAGAAGCTGAATGTTTTAGCCGAGTGCCATCCAGTGGTGAGACATTCACTGTGGCGGAGGAGCGTCACCCTCCCTGCCAGCAGCCAAAAAAATGAAAAATAAAACAAGAATGTACCTGTGTTTATTATCATTTTTTTTTTCTCCGTAGCATCGTCTAGGGGACGTGGCCATGGGAATGACAGGCAAAGGGGTAGTGGTAGGAGAACTGGCTGTCAGCGCGCATGATGGTTTCGCCGGATGTCTCAGGCCGGCCAAACCGTCATGCGCACTGAAGCTCTCTCCAACCCCAGCTGAGTTGCTGGGTTGTAGAAAGCAGACACAGGCTCTCAATCTACCTGGGAGCGCGAGTCCACTACGCACAGTCCAATCCTGAACATGCTTTCATGCAGCGTCAGGCTTAGCCATGGGGATTCAAGGAGTTACGAGTGCATACCCCATCCACAAGCCCGTCCGCCCGCTACAAGTGCGGGCCCCCCACCACAAGTGCGGAAGCCCTTTGTGAATCGGGCCCTCAATCGTAAACTTTGGCTGTTTGTTATTGTGTCTTAAAAATAACTACAAACAAGGTTAAAATACAAACTAAAGTAGCTACAGGCCTGCCACTTAAATAAAAAAATGGAAACATGTCAATCACAAATCCTTCCCAATTATAAAAGCTGATAATCAAATTTAAGTCCACCTTGGAACACATATTACCACATTATCAATTTTAGCCCCCTCAAACACCTTGGGAAATAGTTAACTGAAAAAGCTATACTAACTGCTGTTTGTAAGTAATAAAGGTTTTAAAGTTATAAAAAGAAGTCAAATTGATTGGTCCTTCAGGCCATAAAATGAAAGTCTTGGGGTGTGGCACCGCAGTCTATTTAAGCATCCGTGGCAACAGATCCTCTTGCAATCTAGGCCTCTGCAATGCAAATTAATGAGCTGATGATCCGAAATATGCAAACTGAATACTGTGGTCCATTCAGACAGCCATTGTAGGAGCAGCACAACATGAAAGGTCTTATGATTCAGAGGCTAAATCCGCGGGAACAGGTGACTGTAGTTGAGGTAAAAATGATGTCACTCAAGGTGAAAAAAATACTTCATGATAAGCCATAACAAAAAAGATCTTGCTGATGCAGTGTTCTTGATTCAAAATAATGTTGGAGTGTAAATAAACTCAAAGACAAATTTATTATATTCGAAAAACCGACCCCTATGGAAATAGCAAATGGTGGCGAAAACCTCGCTCTGTATATATTTAAAAGTAAAAGGCATACCATAGGCTTACTCATCCATATATGCCCTACGTACGTGATGGAAATACATAATTTTATATAAAAAAGGGAAGAATGAATGAAAGAAATTTCTGCTAAAATATAAAAAACAGATTATATTTGTGGACTTGCTAAAACACCACATGGATGTAGAAATCACATGATAAAAGAGAAATTAGATTCAGATTATATGTATCTACATGATTTTACCAAAATTAGAGTGTAATCTTGAGCAACATAAGGAGAATATTAGCTCTTGGAAACAGAGAAATGTTAATAAGGGTGGTAGAATGTATACATTTTGGATGAAAAAAGACAAAGAGAAACTGTAATCAGTATGTCTGAATTGGACTCCTCTGGTAATGGTGACACTGTCCCTTTAAATTGAGTGAGAGATGCAAGTTGGGCAAACGTGCGGCAGAGGTTGAGGTACAGGAAGTCCACTAATAATAGACTGCTGGAGAAAGAGGAAGAGACGGACACCTTATAATGTCAAGATCATTTAAGAATTGCACATTCCAAATAATGACAGCTCCCCCAGGTTTTTCCAGAGAGTGGCGCTGACCACCAAGATCAGGATAGAGACAGGCCAGTTAGAGGTCTGAGGGGGGGCAGGCCATGGAAGGTCAAAGTATTGAGTCAGCGCAGAGGTTAGCATTTTGTGCAAGATCCTTCCTAATTACTGGAAGTGGACAGCTTAGCTGTTCTTGCTAGGAAGGACTGGGATCAGTCTGAGGTTGGGTATCACTAATGTACTAACGCTGGGGTGCAAGGGGCACTTTTCAGGCTGGACAAGTGGAAATGATCTATAACAGGAGGATATTTCTGAAAAATTGGATAAATGTGTTTGGATACAGTGTGAGATGGACTTAGGGTGAAGAAAGGAAGAGTTTGGAACATCTTGGTGACCCAAAGGAGCAAAGACACTCCCAGGTAGGAGTCGCGTGGGGGTGAGACGGCAGGTGATCCTGGTATACAGGGGCATGGATGAGAGTCAGCCCCCAGTTAAGTATGGGGGTGCAGCTCAAGGGTACCAGCCTAAATGGAGGAAGAGGTACAGTGTGGCCCTTCCAACATCACAAAGGTGGACTGTTGCATTGTCTACTTTTCCACATTAAAATCGAATTTGTGGGATACGCATGATGGAGGAGTGGGAGATGGCGTGATGTCTGGAGTGAGTGTGTGTGAAAGGCTGGGCATTTGGTCTGAGGATGATGCAAGGCTGTTTAAGAAATAAAGATGATGATACTTGCTCAAGGGCAATAATGTTAGGGGCTGTGCTGACATGGGGCAGAGTATTGATTCCTTCCAGAAGCCAAATGTATGGGAGGACCAGGAGAAGGTGTGGGTGAAAGAGAAGAAGGAAAAAGACAGTGCATAGCCAGCTGCGGAAGGAGGCAGGCTGCGGGACTGAAGGTCTGTCAGCTTGGGACATGAGCAGGAAGGCTGCCATGGCAGAGGGTACCTGTTTTAAATCAATTGAAGTTGCTTTTTATTCACTTTGTGGGATAGAGGTTGAAGAGATGGCAACGGAAGCTGGCTTGGTAAACTTTATTCATAACTTCCAGCACAGAGAAAAGCCAGCGGCTACTGGCTCCCATGGGATATCCCACAGACGATTCCAGCTCCTGCCATGCTCCGATTCTCGTGACATAAACATTGGAACGATGACTGACCAGTCCCCAACACGGGTCTATGCGGGCACAGACGGTGCACACTGCTAGTAGCCTTCCTATTGAGTATCCGCCCTTTGTGGGTCATTCCATCCAAGTTGGGGTGGGAGGGTTTGCCAGGGAACAGCTTGTTAACGAAGGGCCATTTTGGGGTCTAAAAGAGGATCCTGTAGCAGGGCATTGTGAAAATGTAAACACAAGTGCCTTGTGTGTAGCAGAAACGCCCTATTATCCACTGTTTCATTCAGGTGCTGCAGGGAGGCAATGGCAGCAGGGAGGGATCAGCAGCAGCCTGTGGCAAATATCACTGACAGCAATTGATGTTAAGTGATTGGATGAATGGTTGGCTTTCTCTCTGAGCAGCAATGCTGCAAACATTCTGCAGTGGGTCTTTACGGAGGGCTTTGAGCTAGGTTAACAAGGTAGAAGGTTTGCAGAAAGTTTAAAGTCGGTTAAAGTTGTGTGTCAAACTGTGAGAGTGGGCAGAACTTTCTGCAGGGAAATTATTTTTGCACTGTAAATGGCTATGATACAACATCACAGAGTACGATTTTGAGCAGGATTGTAGACTAACTTGAGCTTTGGAGAAATGTTTACATCACTTTTTTGTAGTGAACATGTTGGAGATTGATGATAAGATGCTGCGGCAAGTGCAAATCTTTTCAGATGCCACAGGGGAAGATGACGTTGATCCGTTCGGAGATGTGAGTTGTGTTTCCACACACTCACCTTATCACTGGTTGCAGCATTGGAGGAACATTGCTTTCCTAAGGTTTTTTTCTGTTGTTGGTGGCTCTTGTCTTGTGGGATGAGGATTAAGCAGGCAAAAAAAGTTAACTTCAGCTTTAATAATCAGGGGGTGGTGGTTCTGGTGAATGGGTAGAAAGTTAAGGACTTGTGATTGCTCAAATTGTTGCAAATGTTCATGCTTCCCTTTTAGCTGACTCTAAGTTTATGGGCTAGGACTGGGAGTGGACTTGGAGAAGACCAGCCTGTCCTAAGAAATATGGGTTTGAGGAGAAGAGATTGCTTGAGCTGGTAGACAACACACGAAGGCTTCCACATGGAGTAGTTATACACAAGCTTGGCAGAAATGTCTGGACAGTGGTGGAAGGCTGAGTTGGGGTTCTTTGTTATACTTGTTTAGCAGATGTGATGATACAGTTAGTTCTACCTCTGGCTAAACAAGAATTTATCAGCAGACAAGCGTGCAAGCGTATCCCTTTACAAGAAATACTTCTGGGGGTATGAACCAGTCAGTCAAAAATACTTTATTCGGTTCATTGCAATAACCATAAAAGTGGGGGTATGAACCATCTGTGGGCAAGGTTGGTAAGAGAATTTTGATGAGATGGGTTAAGGGACGAGGTCATAATGGTAGGTGTCTGGTTTCAGGGACGTTTTTCTGTTATTTTTGTTTCGAAGTTTGGTTGTGTAGCCTTTGTTTGGTTTAGTTAATTTTAGGGTCCTTCAGGATTTCCACGTAACTAGAATCCAAGAATAAAGCAGTGCTCTTACACCAAAAAATTGAGAGTGAGGAATGTATGGCATTGTGATTGCTGCTGTCAAAGACTGACCAGCAAGGAACTGGATGGTGGTTTTCCTTTACTGCAGTGGTTAGGGAATATTTGTGTCCACTAGCAGCATGGCTACATTTTTGCAGGCAAAAGGTGAATTTCAGGGTGCAGTATTTCGACATGATAAGAGCAGAGTGAGATGGTGGCCTTCCAGTTTCCTTAGATTTTAAGGAAGACTTTGGCGAACTTGTGTTTGCTGGCTGAGCAGTTTAGCTCACATTCCTTTAAGATGGCGGCAGTCGCACAAGCAAATAGGTTGGGTGTTTTGTTTGTAGGTTGTGTTTGAGGACCATTAGCTGATAAATCCATCATTTGTGTTGGTGGGCAGCAACGCAAGCAGAGACAAGGCCGTTTAGAAAGCAGCTTGAATTTTATGTCAGTAACAATGTCGTGCACCGGTTTGGCAAGGGCATCCTGGTGTGGTGCCAGCTGTCGTTGCCTTTGTTCGTTTGCGGACTTTGTGGCGCCTGGTTTTTTTTTTGCCAATGGACACTTCACCGCCTGAACTACAACGCCAAATTAAACAGCGCCGCAGTTGGAGGTGGCGTAATGCCCGTTGGCGGGGTGGGGTGGGGAGGGGAGCGGAGTTACTGGGTGGGGGTGGGGAGGGCGGCACCAGTGTAAAAGTCAATCACCGCAAGACAAAAAACGGTGACAAGTGTTAGTGTTTGCCCCGTGGTGAAATATCTGCTAAGCGCCATTGTTGTTAAAGTTACCAGTAAGGGTTTTCCTGGTCTATTGTTGCTCCATTTAGGAGAACATTAGTGAGGCTGATGAGATTAGCACTACTGAAGCTCGTTGAAGGTAAATATGTTAAGGCTCAAATGGTTGTGTGCTGGCACTTTAATTGTTTGGACAGAGCTGGTTCAAAGGATGTGGTGTAAAGGCTAGCGGCTCACTTTGAAGCTGAGGAACCAGGTTTGAGTCTGGCGGGAGGATTAAAGATCCTGTGATTCTGGGCAAACACTTAATCTCCCCGTGCCTAAAAAAAACATGAATGTGTCTGTCTGTAATGCAACTGGTGCTCGTGTAAAGCGCTCTGACACTTTCGGTTAAAAAAAAATGTTAGACTGCCCCGGGTCCACAAAGGGGGCCCCCCTAAGAGGGCGGCCACCCTTAGTGCCACAAGATGGCACATTCGCCAGCGTTGGAGTGTTTGGGGGGACCCGAGTGGGTCTCCCTGTGACGTCACTTCCGGAAGGAGGGGGTGAGGTACTTATACCTCTCCCGCCCTCCGAGCGCACTCTTTGCCTGTTTCGGGTCGGCGGTGCCCCTCCTGCCTATCTGCCCGATCGCTGTTTTTGACGTCTGGTTTTGCGTTGGTCGGCGTGGTTGCGGTCTCCTTTGCCCCCGCTGGACACGCTGTGTCTGCAGCGCGCCTCGGGTGTTGTGTGCCCAGGACCAAGTGGTGGTCGTCGCGTGCGGTGAGTTTGGGGGGGGGGGCAGGGTGTCCCTTTTGGGTCTTTCTTCGCCCCAGAGCATTTTTGCCAGAGGCGAGTCAGGCCTGCCAGTCGGGTGCAGGGCTCCGATCCTTGGGCCTGGCTGAGAAGGGGGTTTGAGGGGTAGCGTAGGGCTGTTGCACAGTCCAGCGTTGAGTGGAGTGGGCCTCGAGGTCTGCGCTGTCTGGTCAGGCCCTCTAGTACCGCACACGCGTCGGGTCAGTGGTTGCCTTCGGCAGTGTGTTCCCCCCCTCCCCTTTGTGGGTGCCATTGTCTGCAGGTCATATTGGCATGCCCCCTTCAGGCGCAGGTTGGTTGCGGTGAGTGCGGGCTATTATTCCCCCTGTTATGTACCCCTTGGCTCCGATCCGGTGGTTTCCTCACCCATCGGCACGCTCCCAGTGTTGGCTGGCTCTAAGGGATGTTGGGCCGGTGGGCAGGAGGAGGCAGTGCTTGGCCGGCATCAGGGGCCGGGATTTGCACCCGGCAACTAGACGGTCAGGTAATGCCCAGCTGCGGGAACTAGGAGTAAGCCCTGCCGCATTTAGTCCCGCGATACTGACTCAGACTATTTTGAGTTTAGGTTAAACTAGGCATATCGGTTGTGGGGCGTGCCCGACCTGTGTGAGCATCATGGAAAGTGGCCTTGGCCTTTGTGGAATCCGGAGCTCCGTCTTGTTGTTGGGAGGTGCCATGGATGGACTGCCTCTTGGGCATAAAGGTGCAGCGTAGGAGCCAGGCGTGTCGCTCTGGGGCTGGGGGCTTGAGTTGTGTTGGGGTGCGAGCTTGGGGACATCGATCCTGAGGCCTGTGTGTACTGCATGCTCACTGTGCGCCTTTGGAAGTCCTTACTCAGCGGGTGCATGGCTCGAGAACAATGTGAGGAGCGGGTGCAGGGCTTCATTGCCTTAACACAGCACTACTTTAACCGCTTCGCTCTCTGTTCTGCAGCTTTCCTTTCTAGTACAAACAGGCGATGTAGTGGGTTATCAGGCGCATTATTAAATAAGAAATAAACGAGTTCACGAGACCTCATCCCCCGCTGGGAGCTTGTGGACAGGCAGTCTGAGCATTTTGTGTGACCGACGGTCCAATTTTGATGCCTTGGAAAGTGTCTATCAGCCCGGACGAGGCTCTCGCTATCTCTAGGCCCTCTACCCCGTGGCTGCGGCCCACCGCAATCGTTTTATGCCGGTGTCCATAAATATAAATATGTCGCCCCCTTATTGTACCGACGCGGCCAAGAGGCTATTTGAATACTGGTGTAAATGCCGGGTCTCGAGAGTCTGTTCTTGCTGTGCTTTGAGACTGTGTGCCTTTTGTCTGCGTCGCTTCGATTCTATGGCATTCTAATTTTGTTTGTTCTATTCCTGCAACGGTTCTCTTATGTAACGTAACTGGTTCTATTGTACAGTGCTGTCACCGTGGGGTAATGTCCACGCTTTATAAAAATGCATTATATAAATAATTAATACATAAAATAAACGTGTGCCCCCCCCCCCCTTTTTTTTCATCTGCGGGGACCCAGACCGGCTCAGCTGCACTCCCGGCCTGACACGCCAATTTCTTTTTTCATGCATCGGTTTTACATGCCTATATACACTCCTTTATGCTGCTTGTCTGGTTTAGATTTGTATGCCAAACCAAGGGTTCCTTCGGAAGCGCTTTGATGTTGTGACAGTTTTTCTCGGTTCGGTTTATTGGGAACACCTAGATTCCCAGCTCGTCAGCTCTTGGCATGGGACTAGCAGTGTGGGGGCATTGATGGACCCTGTCCCATTGCAGAGAATCCATATTTGTATATGAGGGGGGCAGGGCTTCTAATGGATGTTTTTTGTCTCAAATGCTGGAACAGCGCTGGAGAACCGCCCTACTCACATGGGGCCACCTGAAGTATCAACAGGTATTAGGGTCATAGCACACTGGGGTTAGTGTGCTAGGGTCTGGGACAACCAGGCTCAGGATATTGGCTAACTTGAGTGTCTGCCATTTGAGGCAGTATTTCACCTCTGCTGGTACTTTGTTCACTTGTGGTTGTCTCCCCAGGTGTCATTACTGTTCCTGTTGTGGGGCGCTCTAACGGAGACCGCGCTATGTAGAAACACAGGCATCTTGGTGCTCTCTTGGTGCTTTGGGGGGGCGCGCAAATGTTTTGTTCTTCCGTGCGCCTCGTGCGGGGGGCACAGGTTACATTGCCTATGGTGGTGAAGGCTCTCATAAGACAGGGGTTCGAATCCTGCCATTGCTGTCATGGAAGCCTAGTGTGGTAAATTTTCAAACTGCTTTTATGCAACGGGGGGTGGGTGCGAACATTCCATTCTCCTTGCGCCTCGCCTGGGGGGCATGCGCAGGTTCCACCCCATGGGAGTAATACAAGTGTAGGCAACTGGTGAGTCTGAGCATAGCAGGTATCTCCTGTGCAATAATTGGATGTTTTCTCTTGTAAAACAACTGTTGAGTCTGGGCAATTTGTTTATTTCCTGGACAATAATTGGTGTGTTCTCTTGGAAAGCAATGGCTGAGTGTGGGCAAATCATGCACCCCCTGTGCCATAATTGAAATGTGTTTTCTTTCAAACAAATGGTGAGTCGGGGCAAATCGTGCATCCCCCGTGCAATAATGGAATGTGTTCTTTTGTACAGCAACTGGTGCACAAGTAAGGGACTCGGATCCTGGCGATCGAGTTAGCAATATGTTTACCTGTCAATGCTGGTTATGGGCTGTTTTCATGGATTTGTTCTCTCTTCCAGAAAAGCACGGGTTTCGTTCTATGATGGTTAAACCATGCCTAGCAGACTGGCCTGCCAGGGCTCAGAGCAGGTACAGGGGAAAAACACACTGGGGCCAGTGTGTGGGGTTCTGTGTCAGCACGTCCAGGAATGGAGTGTAACCTTTTTTCTAATATCAGGACAATCGGATCAAGCACACAGGCACCACTCTGAGAAGGACAGGTGGGAGGAAGCAGGAATGGCCAGGGCATGCTCTGGACTCGGAGCCTGAAATCTGTTCCTTGTTAGGTGCTCTTGGGGGTCCTGGGTGCTGGACACCCCGGGGAGGGGTCGCAGGACGCGACTGGGTGCTTTTGTTAACATTCTACCTTTTCACA
This sequence comes from Lissotriton helveticus, assembly GCF_964261635.1. Classification (NCBI taxonomy): domain Eukaryota; kingdom Metazoa; phylum Chordata; class Amphibia; order Caudata; family Salamandridae; genus Lissotriton; species Lissotriton helveticus. The sequence continues at coordinate 1,892,385,101 of NC_136057.1, read as the reverse complement.
CACGCAGAGTTACATATTGTCACTCGATCGCACCAAGCTCAAAAGTCTGACACCTTGCCTGTATAAGTAAGTACCGTGATCGGGAGCTGAGTAGCGCGAGATGTTGGAGTCATTGAGGCAACCCAGACTCAGGGGAAATAATGGGTTTTCTGACATGTAATTTCTCTCCGTAGGGATTCGGGGGATGTCAGTCAAGCCTGATTGGCCAGGGTTCTTCCCCCCCGGCACGTGGATACTATTTGCTACTTGATTACAGTCTACTAGCACTTGTTCTTGTGCAGCATATGCTGCGGCACTCTAGTAGTTAAGTTAGGACGGTATTTCGGGGTACCTCATATACACAGTGCCCCATGCCGTCCAGAACGTGTGCACCGCTGTGTGATGGTTTCGAGTAATGGCTCAGGGTTGGTCTCCCGTTTCATGTAAAAATATTGTAGTGGCATGCAGTCCTGTTTTTCATACCACTACTGTGTGTTTCGCTGATCGATTTTGGCTTGTGAGTCCACCATGGGGTGGTGGCGCGGGTCGTCAGACAGGACACAGGCGCACTGGGCGCCCATTCTAATCTCCAACAGCAAGGAGGTTTGGGCCCCCTGAGCAGGGGAAAGGTGTCCACATTTCCACTGTCACGGCTCCACCACATCTGGGGGTTTGGGAGACACGGGCCGTGGAGGAAAGGGGGCGGGCCAGGAGTCAGCTCATTAGGCGATTCACCTGTGGATATGCTTAAAATTGTTGTCTATGCCTGGCATTTTCGGTGCCATGGAACGCTTATGATGCATATTGGTAATTAGATTTTATTGCTGCTACGTCTGGTCGTAGCTTGCATTATACGAACAGGGACGTGAGACATGCGTGTGTACATGAATGCATGTTGTCATTACTCGCTAACACCGTTCAGGGGTATGGCTCTATGGTTTCCAGCAGTTAGATCAAAGTTGTTCGACAGTCCTTGGAGTCAATCGCAAGTCCATCACTATGTCATTATCGACTGGTGATACGAGTCTAGGATAGGCCACTTGGGGGATTTGCAGCGCGAACGGAGAGGCGGACAACGTAGGCAGAAGCACAACTTGGTGCTTTTGTTTGCCAGGTTTTTGTTTTACAGGTAGTAAGCGTGTTGACGGGGCACGGACAGATTTAAGTGAATAGGTCGAGAATGCCAAATCAAGCCGAGCTAGTTGGATTGGATTTTCCTCTTATTGTTTGTAGACAAAATACCCGAAGTTTGGACGGACACTGTCTGTTATAGGGGATTGGGGGCCATGTCACCCACATAGAGTTTATATTGGGGGGCAAGGTGACAACCCGGTTCAGACCTCTCGTAGGGGAGAGTAGAAGCATTAAGTGTAGCGGTTTTGCAGTCACCATGACATCCTTACACATCAGCCCCAGTTATGCTTAATGTCATTATGCAACTACTGGCCTCAGCTCATAGGTGACAGGAGGAGTAACCACATTTGTAGATGGGCAGAAGACTTGTATGATACTCATTGGGGGTGCCAGGGGACTTTTCCAGAAGTTATCTGAAGATCAGTACTCGTAACACACTAGGGGGTTTGCACACAGTAGGGGAAAGGGACTGTCCAGGTAGTCACGGGCAACGGTATTGTCCCTTGCGTACCTTGTTTAATCCCTCAAGGCGAGAAAGTCATGTCTGGACTTCTGTAGCACGGTAAGGGCTCTCCACAAATTTTCAGCAACAAGTTGTCCTTGGCTATATTTGACTAGGTGGTTTAATAAGGTTGTTTCACTCAGTAAGTCAAGATCATGGTTGACAATTGCCTTCGGCCCAGGCCATCCTTTTAGCCTTATTGGGGCCTGGTTCTCTTCATTTGACACACTTCGAGTTGGATACAGATGGGTCAGTTCTGTTGGGACGAGTGCTCCATTGGGAAGAGCTCCTTAGGTTAAGGCGTGTGCAGCATGGACCTCGGGTAACCAGCTCAGGCTTGCTCCTGGGTTTATAAAGTTGATGTGAAGGGCCAATTGGTGCTGCACCATGCGTATGTCAGTTGCCACAGTGAATTCGAGCACAGGTCGTGCTTTATCGAGATTTAGAGTTATGGTTATTAACACATGCCCTAGGCACAGTTACTATTAGGTTCTGATTCCCCTACTACAGCAGAACACCACATATATTGGACATTCATGTGCTCATGTTATACGTTCCACCGACCTCGATGAGGGGTAACCACACATCTTCAGCGGTGCAAGCATTGCGGGTCAGGTGGGGCGAGTAGGGGTCGCAACTAGACTCCTGCAGCAGGGAGTGCCGCAAGGCGGCAAGGATTTGGTGTAAATTAGGACTGACAGGTACCACTGGGTGCCTGCCGCCTGGTCACTGCTGGGGTTTATGGTGATGTCAGGGTCTGGATAAGGGCCATGGCAAAGGAAACCTGGGCTGCATCACATGAGGGGTGTGGTGGTCCCGACCTCATTTCATAGGATCACTCCACATTGGGTCGAGCTAACAATCATCTCAGCTATATTAAAATTTTCAGCCCCTCGTTTTACCATCTGTGACTAGGTTGGCCACGGAAATTAATAAAGCGATGTCAGGCATGTCCAAGTAAGGGTTAGAGGCCAGAAGGCGGCTCTGGGTTTCAAGTTCACGGGCCTGTTGAGCGGCAGAACTGTTAGGACTTGTGTTCGACCTCCTGGTCACAGGTTCGGATCCTGATAGGTCCACTACGCATTTCATTTGGCTGAGGTCAATAAATCAAGTACCCCATAGTCACAGAAAATAGGGGTGTGGTTTTATCCGGTTTGGGTTACTGCACACCGAATCCACAAGGTGTTCGAACCCAGATGGGATACACCTGTCCAAAGGGGGATTGGATCCCTTTCTTGCTTGATCTGGGGGAGTCTTTGGAATCAGCAGGGTGTAGGTAACTAGGTCTACTAAGGTGGGGGTCCTGCGGTGACGGTGGCCACACCCAGTGCTGTGGCGGAGTTACAGGGCGATCCAAAGGCTGTAAGGTACAGAAGGGTACCCTCTACAGGAGCACAGTAAGGGTGCTAAAGCCAATTATCCCCAGGGAGGTCCTCGCGTGGGATCCTGGAGGAGCGACGGCGCCCCGTTAGTCCTACGAGCGGTTGTGGACCTGAGCAACCGGGGATTGCCTGCAACTCTCCGCCCCCCGTAGTGGGGAGGGGCGTGAGTAAGGGGTGGACTGGCGGTCCGCAAGAGGAAGGGGCTATCTCCTCCCCCAAAATTACAATACCGGTTGGTTAGGGCCACTGGGTTTTATGGCTCATCAGGTGGGCAGGTGGCGAGGGGCGGCCTGCCCTCGGATCGCCCGTAAGTTAACCCACCATGTTGGCATATTGTTATGCAAATAAACCTGCAGCAATTTTCTCCACCAAAATTGTGTTGTGTCTATTTATTATATTTATTGCTGTGGGAGGGCTGGGGAGTGTGCCGATATTGGCACTATATTAGACTGCCCCGGGCCCACAAAGGGGGCCCTCCTAAGAGGGCGGCCACCCTTAGTGCCACAAGATGGCACATTCGCCAGCGTTGGAGTGTTTGGGGGGACCCGAGTGGGTCTCCCTGTGACGTCACTTCCGGGAGGGGGGGGGGGGACTTATACCTCTCCCACCCTCCGAGCGCCCTCTTTGTCTGTTTCGGGTCGGCGGTGCCCCTCCTGCCTATCTGCCCGATCGCTGTTTTCCCTCCCCACCGCATACCCGGCTCACGGGCAAGGGAGGTTGTTTCAACTAAACCTTTTTACTTTGTGTTGCAGGCGGAGTTAGGGGCGATCCAAAGGCTGTAAGGTACAGAAGGGTACCCTCTACAGGAGCACAGTAAGGGTGCTAAAGCCAATTATCCCGAGGGAGGCCTTCGAGTGGGATCCTGGAGGAGCGACGGCGCCCCGTTAGTCCTACGGGCAGTTGTGGACCTGAGCAACCAGGGGTTGCCTGTAACTCTCCGCCCCCCGTAGCGGGGAGGGGCGTGAGTAAGGGATGGACTGGCGGTCCGCAAGAGGGAGGGGCTATCTCCTCCCCCAAAATGACAATACCGGTTGGTTAGGGCCACTGGATTTTATGGCTCATCAGGTGGGCAGGTGGCGAGGGGCGGCCTGCCCTGGGATCGCCCGTAAGTCAACCCACCATGTTGGCATATTGTTATGCAAATAAACCTGCAGCAATTTTCTCCACCAAAATTGTGTTGTGTCTATTTATTATATTTATTGCTGTGGGAGGGCTGGGGAGTGTGCCAATATTGGCACTATGTTAGACTGCCCCGGGCCCACGAAGGGGGCCCTCCTAAGAGGGCGGCCACCCGTAATGCCACAAGATGGCACATTCACCAGCGTTGGAGTGTTTGGGGGGACCCGAGTGGGTCTCCCTGTGATGTCACTTCCGGGGGGGGAAGGGGAAGAGGTACTTATACCTCTCCCTCCCTCCGAGCGCCCTCTTTGCCTGTTTCGGGTCGGCGGTGCCCCTCCTGCCTATCTGCCCGATCGCTGTTTTCCCTCCCCACCGCATACCCGGCTCATGGGCAAGGGGGGTTGTTTCAACTAAACCTTTTTACTTTATGTTGCAGGCGGAGTTACAGGGCGATCCAAAGGCTGTAAGGTACAGAAGGGTACCCTCTACAGGAGCACAGTAAGGGTGCTAAAGCCAATTATTCCCAGGGAGGCCCTCGAGTGGGATCCTGGAGGAGCGACGGCGCCCCGTTAGTCCTACGGGCAGTTGTGGACCTGAGCAACCAGGGGTTGCCTGTAACTCTCCGCCCCCCCGTAGCGGGGAGGGGCGTGAGTAAGGGGTGGACTGGTGGTCCACCAGAGGGAGGGGCTATCTCATCCCCCAAAATGACAATACCGGTTGGTTAGGGCCACCGGGTTTTATGGCTCATCAGGTGGGCAGGCAGTGAGGGGCGGCCTGCCCGTCAATTAACCCACCATGTTGGCATATTGTTATGCAAATAAACCTGCAGCAATTTTCTCCAACAAAATTGTGTTGTGTCTATTTATTATATTTATTGCTGTGGAAGGGCTGGGGAGTGTGCCGATATTGGCACTAAGGCGTTTGTGGCGTGGAGATCTGAAGCTAAGTGCATACAGAGGGCCTGCAGGAAGCTAAATAGAGAATTTGTAAGAGCCAAAAATATGTGTGTGTTTCAGTACAGAAGTATCGCAAAGGAGGATTTTTCATTGTTTCTTTCGAATGGAGTTGATGGGTTCTCTTTTAGTAAACCAGCTGTTGTGGCAGGGGCTCGTAGGATGAGTGATGATTCACTATTTGAAGAGGGTTGCTTCATTTCTGAGTGGCCATATCTAGCTCATGGGCATGGGTTGTTTGGGGATGTTTAGGTCAAAGGGAGCCTTAAAGGTAAAGTGAGACAATTGGAACTTTATCTATATTTGTAATGTGGGGCATTATAATGGTTGTGTAGTGTTATATGTGATTGTTTAAAGACTTGTCCGATTAAAGTGGCGTTTTGCACTGTAATTTCTTGGCCTATGGTTCTTTGCATCTTCTCACACGAAAATAGATTGCTGCAACTATTACTCGCTTCCCCTTCGGTGTTCAAGAGAAATGCTAAGCTATTGCACTCTAAATGGGAACAAGAGTGAGGTATGAGATTTTCATTTAAAACTTACACAAGGATCAGTGGAGGAAATGGCAATCTTTTACATAATTCAAAGTGCACATAGTACAATTAATAAATCAATGTCCAGTCCGATACTTACTTTTATAAGAAAATACGTATTTAATTTCTAACTCTACACATGCTGAGGAATAATGACATTCAGAAGCAACAACTTGAGTTCAGGGGTCTAGTAGTTGGCAGGCAAACCCCTGTTCCAACCTCTTTGTGTAATGTGTTCAGGTTTATTCCTCATTCACTGGTGTCCGCATGCAAGTAATGCTTAGCAGTAGTAATCCTCCTTCTGAGCCACAACCCGAACACTTGGTCCACAGTGGTACCGGCCACCTCTCCTGGCATACAGGGTTGCCGCATTACTCACTATCTGGGCGCAGACTCTTCTGATGCAAACGCTGTCATTACAGCAGCTACTCCTGACATATAAGGTCACCCATCATGGCGGAACAAGTCTCACATTGCTGGCCCACATAAGTTCAACTGTGGCCCCTTTGGGCATTTGGGGTCATGCAGCAAGGGGGTGCAGGCCTAGCACTTCCTGCATGGCGCTCCTTACACGGCTGAGATAATGGCAACCCTATCTTGGCATATAGGGGCCGCCGGACTGTTCCTGCACACAGGCAATGCCCTGATCGGTGCACAGCTGTTCTTCCTCACACCTCACTCGATAGGGCTTCCCACTAGACCTTGATGCTTCCAACGCCCTCCTCTTCCTCACAGGGCACACTGATCTTGGACTGAAAGCAGATGCTGGTGCTCCAGGCTCCAGGGCAGGTGATCTTGGTTTTCCCTGGGTGACGTCCCCTATGCAGCAGGGAGACAAGCAGACCTTGGCCCCTAGTGTTGGTCACAGGCAGAAGTCTTGCAGAGATTCCCATCCACACACAGCCCGGCTGCTTGACAGATGACAACGTTTGGGTTTCAACCTCCCCTTCTTATAATCAATTTCCAGACACCAAAATGTGATTTAGAGTCTGTGTATGTGAATTTTTATATTGGGTTTGTGCTTCTTTTGAAGTGTCCACATCTCTTTTTTTTTTTACCATTGAATGGATGTCTGTCACAGTATTTAAAACTCCAAGACTCCAAAGTTGATTGACCCACAACACAACTCATGCGAGTGACCAGAGTTTATACCTGGAAGCCAGCCACAGTGATAAGTGCATCAAAAGGTTAATCCCAGATATCCAGCCCTACTCTTTATGACTCCCTTATCAGCCCCACATCTTTTCCTAAGCTTTATCCATGCCCCTTCCTTGTAATCTATCACTGAATCAAAGAGCGGCCTTTTAAAATTTAAAGAGAGGGACCCTTCCTCCAGTGTGTCCAACCCAGCTTAAAGGAATACAGCAGTACACAAATCTGTCTGGGGGTTAACTCTACTCCTCATGTCTTCACCAGGCAGGCCTGGGTTTCCCAAAATGCAACCCAGGGTCTTCCATATAATGTAACAATTTGCAGGCGCACTTGCACTCAGTGTACATTCACAACACACTTACTCTCCAGTACTGTCACAACCATGCATTGTACCACTACAGACACACATGCATTCAGCACACATTCAGTCTGCACGCGCAGCTCAGTATTGTAGCCTTTTTGAATTGTACCATGGTGTTCGCAAACACACACTCTGCCAGCACACACACTCACTATGTATGTGCTGCACAACACTTCACCCTTCATGTATAATACTTCACATAAGCACTAGGCCTGGGCGTAGTGCGCGTAGTCGCGCTACGCGAAGCTATGCAGAGATGTTCTTGCGCTAAGACAGCTTACTTCTTTCTTTAAGCTCCTACTTCTTCCCCCTAACTTTATTTTTTCCTTCTTTTCTTCTCCACCTCCACCCCAGAACCATGGCCAAGGGCAGCAGTACTGGCTCCAAGGGCAAGGCACCTGCACCCAAGAGCAGGCTGCCTTGCGGCAGAATGCGTCCTGCAGGGGTGCAGGCCCGTCAGCTTTTCGGCGAGACGGAGGTGGCCGCCCTTGTTTTTTTCATCCGGCGCCACCTCCACTTGACCTTGACAGCAGGCGGCAGGCCAGGCTCCGGGTACCTTACCCAGGAGCATCACCGCTGGTGGGCGAAGGTGCGCTGGGCAGTGTTTCGCTGCTCCTGGATCTGGCGCACCCACAACCAGCTGGCCCACCAGTGGTCAGACATTCTGGACCGGGAGCAGGACCTGTTGGACCTGCTAGGTTTCGAGGTCATGGGGCTTGGTGAGTAGCTAATATTTAGTAGTATAAGTATTGTGTATAATTTTTTGACGAATAATAATGCTTAGTTACATTGAAGGTAATTACGTTTTAAAATCTGTGATTGTAGGACACAGGTGCTGCTCGGCACTACTCTTACTTGTTTGCAACTTTGCGCTAGCTTGGGCTGATTAATGATGTAAGAGTTTACTTTAGAGAACTGAAGTTACTTAATGCTATTGCTAGAGAGTCCAGTCCTTTCACTGTCCTGTGAAATAGTGGTGGATGGATAATAGGTTTACTTAGTATTAGTTCATATTTTTTTACGGTCTGCGTGACGCCTCCTCTGTCACTGACTGCTGCTTACCCCACTCCTCCTTAGAACCTTTTGTAGTTTGTTTACTGAGTGGTATGCTTAGCATTTTCAGTCAGTAGCAGAACAACAGATACTGCAACCAACCAACAATTTGGTGTATGCACAAATTTATGCATGTGTCCTCCATCTCATCTATGCATTTTTCAAGGCAAAAATAAAATGGAAATGCAGACCTACTGAACAATTGGCCCGTCTGGAATAGGTGGTGTAGGTCAGGTGGTACTTAGGCTTCATTAGTATTCTGGAATCAGAATGATTATGGAACATTTGATTAGTGTTCATAATAAGTAGACGGTCCGTAAATCCTGCAAGCCAGTAGTCGTTTTGATTAGGTAGGTCAATTTTATTGCTATTGCTGTTTCCTAAAAAGTTTTTGGAGCGTTTTTTTTTTAATGATATATTTGTTTCACAGTACTCATTAATGTTTGTCTCTTTCTTTATTATTTCTTACATGATCAGCACCCAGGGGCAAGAAGACGGGGTCCGAGTCAGCGGGACAACCACCAGAAGACCGCTCCTCTACAGAGGGTCCTGCTGCCGACCCCAGTAAGTCCTCCAGTGGTTATATGAACAATTATTTTTCCCTAACTTTTAACGCACCTTCTTTTTTCCGAACTAATAATTACAGTTCCACTTCCTAAATCAAATTTTTTACAAATGCTTCTTTGACCTTGACTATCTGTTTCCAAATTCTGGTTATCCCTGCCTTTAAGTTCCTTATAACTGCCTCTGCTATGACTCTCTGTACTACTACTATTAGTCTGTCTATATCCAAGCTTGCCCAGTTGGCCATTCTTTATTTAAGGTTTTCTTTTGAATAAAGCTCAGATAGACCAATAGCTCTAGCCACTGGTTCCACTCCTGTCCTTTGGGTTGTCCTCTTTAATCTCGAGATTTTGACAATGCCTACCAACAAAATGCCGAACAAGATGTTTGACTAGTATTTTTGTTAGGATAGTAGTACATACTACTACTATTGTGGGGATTCTGCACAGCCACATACAGAACTATGCACAAGAAAATAGGATGTTGGTGATGGGAGGTTGGACCTTACTCACACCTCAGTCAGAACTCAGAACCCACAATCCCCTCACCGACTACCCCACACGAAGGGTAAGTCCACAACGCCACACCAAATACCACTGAGTCTATGTGTAAGTTCAAAAGGTTTATTTATTTGCAAACAACAAACTTTGGACGTTGTTCTATGAAATTACTACAGCCAGCTCCAACATGCAAAAATGCGTAAGATTTAAAACAGTAAACATTTGTTACAAGTGCATGATAGGAGAAGACAAAAGATCTGTGTAAATTCTGGGAGACCCCTCACCATTGAACGTAGAAATACTGATTACATGCATCGTCGCGTAACTCTGCAAATGTCTGGTTTACTTTGTAGAAGGGAATCTTCTGCCTATTATAAGAAAAATGGTGGGCATTAGATAGTATAATGCAATTATGCAAGCATTGCGCAGTCATGCCAAAAAGTGTAACATTATGGCTAAGCAATAGAGACTAACTGAACCCCATAAAAAAAAGTCGATTGTTTTTCGACCTCTTCACTTGCACGCAACATTCATGTGACCTCAAAGGCGTCTCACTGCACAACAAGCTGCAAGGTAACATGCGCAAAAGAGTAGACATGAATCTAAAATGGTTACTAGCTGGAAGGGGAACACTTCACTCACTGTACTGTGAGACTTATTAATTAAGTATGAACTTGAAGTTGTAGTGAACAATATACAACGGTTGAAGAAGACACCCTTCACTTAGCATTACCAATGCATTAGCAATAGCATTACCAGCGTGAGTTGATTAACCAATGGCCTCTTCTATCTGACTCAAACGCAGCTGTGAAAGTTTTTGGAGAGGACTAAAAGTCAGCTCAGATGACCTTGTGTTGAACAAAAGGGAAAGGAAGGGTTGAAGGAGAAAGGACGGGCGAGATGTGATACGACTAGCAGAGAAGGATACTTTGGAAGCAGCATGCAGGTGGCTGATAGGAATCAGATGCATGCGTTGTTGAAAGATGGGTGGAAGGTGAAAGAAGATGGCTGCCTGGGTGGGCTACACAGTATGGGTGGATAGTGGATAGCAAGAATCATCAGCTGTGTTTGTGTCAAGCTCCAAGGCAAGGAAGGAAGGAGTGGACGCATGGGTAGTTGTTGGTGAAACCAGCTAAGGTTTGTTAAGCGATATATAACAAAAGAATGTTAGACATTTACTTTTAATGGATGGATGCCTGGATGTATTCATCATAGACAGCAAAGGTGGAGACTGCCACTGGATGCAGATTAGAGTCTTACTTTGAAGAGAATGTAAAAGAAACTGTGCCAAAGTAGCAAAGCAGAGGGTAATATATATATATATATATAAAAGTAGGATTTTATTTCAGAATACAGTTGATGACTCAGTAGTTTGCAAGCACATCATATATATATTATCAAGCGCCTTCCTCTGACTCCAAGGACCACTTCCTACCTATGTTATTTTTTTTCGCTTGTGTCAGCCAGCCTGCAAAGGGTGGCCTATCTGTTGGTTACACAAACAATGAGTAAAGTACCTTATGCAGTAGCGGTCAGAGGTGGGAGTGCTGGCGGGCGGTGATGTAGGGAGGGGGGTAGTAAACTATGGATTATGAATGCAGTACGCGCAACTAAATTTGTTTTATTCATTTAAATGTTTACTCACCAGTAATTGTATGCAATTCATAGTTTGCTCCCCCCCACCCTGCCCCTCCCGTTCCCCACGTCACCGCCCACCAGCACTCCCACCACCGACCGCTACTGGACTCATATGTCGTTGTTCCATATAAGCAATGATCATTGGATCAGAAATATAGTAGAGTAATCTGCCTTTTTGTTAGAGCCAGGGTACAGTGAAAGTGAAATTGAGCAATTGCCCTTCATGTAACAGAGAGGGTATGGCCAGTGCCACCCTTAATCGAAAAATACGAGCTTCCCCACCTGCAAAGTAGTAAATAAAAGTAACGGGAGTCTGCGTATTGACTAGTATGTTGGTCGCAAGCTTAGCTGACTGAGCTGGCATGCCGGCTACAACAAGGTTATGTAATTTAGCTAAACTAGAGATAAGAAAAAGACTGTTGTTCTGTGTACTGGAGTCCATCCATAGTACTAGGGCAAGTATAATGCCGGAAAAAAACCTCCAACAAATGTTAGAGGCAGAGGAAGCGGGAGGATAGATACTTACCACAAATGTTATGTACTGCGCTTGCTAGTGCTACTGTGACACTATGTGTTGAATTCATTTTGTGTTACTGTTTTGCTAAGAGTATTGGTTACAATTCTGTTTCTTTCTTCCCAAAAACCAATGCTGAAGGAGTTGGCAGCCAGGGTACAGCGCTGGAAATTGGAGGCCATCTGTGAAGAATACCGCCGGCTGGTGGCTCAGGCAGAGGAGGAGGAGGCGTCGCAGCTGCATCCTCTTCCAATGCCCCGGGTCCCAGCCAGGCCCCGCCTCCAGTAGTACGGCACCGCGGTCAGGCAGCCCCCCACGCCGCCCTTTTTCAACAACTGCTGCCCCACCATATGGATGCAAATGTAAGTGCCGGGCATTTCGCCAGAAACTTCTCCTCCGGATAGCACAGCTCGAGGACCAATTAGAGGAGCGAGTGATAATCTTGGTGGACAAACACCTGAAAGCCAGCCGATGGTAGATGGACCCTGTTAATTTGCCCCTTTTTTAGTACTTTTGTTGGTGGGTGGGAATTGGGTGTTTGGGTTTCTTATTTTTTGGACATTGGTTGGACCTGGACAATGGTTGGGGTTAGGGAGATGGGTGGGTGAGGTGTGGGATAGTTTATTTCTGTTAGGGAAATAAATGGTATTTATTTATACTTACACATACGATGTTAATGTTTTGTGGGGGAGTTACTGTTTCACAAATGTATGCACGTCACAAGGTTTCCTTGCTGATGCAGGGCAGCAGCCAGTGTTGGATTTAAATAATCTGCCAATTTTGTAACATGCAAACAGATAGATGCGGTACCCCTCACTGAGTTACTAGTAGTGCCAGTCACTCCTCCTAGTCCATTATACCTCCCAGCAAACCTATCTTACCTGTGATTGATGAGGATTAAGTTTGGAACAGCAATGGCTGCATGGTTTCCCAAGAGAATGGAGAAGATGCCATGGTTGTGGTGGTAGTAGTAGACACTAGCACTAGCATTTGCAAACTAAAAAAAGAGACAGTCGCTTGCCTGAGAGAGACTGTAGGAGTAATAGAAAAGTATGGTACAGAAGAAAACTGCCAAACAAACAATATTGCAACTGCTAAAGTAAAAGAAAACATAATGGTGGCGGGGACAGTCTAGTACAAGAAGCTAAGTAGTTAAACTGTAGTTGTGTCGAAGGAGTGACTTAACACAATTGTAATTCGTAAACTTTAATGCTGTGAATCCAATCAATGCCGGCAATTAATTATGATGTATTAGGTGGGTCCCTTGGAAAATTAACTGGCTTGTACATAGACTGAGCATGGGTGGGCAAGCAGAAAAAGACCCTTGCCCTGCCTCGCTGACATTGAATTAGTGTTGCTTTCACCACATCTGCCCCAGCAAGCGTGTGATCAATTGTTGGTGTACATTTAATGTAGTCACATCACACCTCAATATAAAATCACACAGCCCGGGGGAAGAGGGTTAGGGTTTGATGAATGGATGGGAAGGGGGGTTTGGGGAAATATTTGACAAAGAAAAACAGTACTCATGGAGACAACAAAAGCAAAACAATCTTTGAAGACGACGATGATCCATTATCCAATAAATCTATAAACGGAGAAAAATGAAATGCGTGCATGATGAAGAGGAGCTCGTCCTCAAACTCTGGTGGTTCGGACAGAAGTAGGTCATGTAACCCACTACTTATGTCTTCGGAGTCGCTCTCCTCTTCCTGCTGTGATTCACGTATTTTGTAGTCCGGTGGTATGAGGTGCTGATTAATTTTGATCATGGTTAACCTCTCCACGCTTTTGGGCGAGAGACTGGTCCTTTTCACAGTTCGAATGGCACCAGCAGCATTGAAAACACGCTCAGAAGAAACACCTGCTACAGAGCAAGCCAGATACATTATCACCAGCCTGCTGAGCTCTGCCCATTGGCTTCTTTTCCCATACCAATACACCAATGTGCTATGCTCCATGAAGACCTCTGTTGGGTCATCCAGATAGGCCTGGACCACCCGCTCAATGTTCAGGGGTGCTCCGATTTGCTTGGTATCTTTTGACTTTGCATCAGCAACGGACTTAGCCATCCCTTTCCGTAGAAACCAATCCGTTATCATTTGGTTTGGTGTGTCTGATGGATCTGATCCTGTTGGTGCTGTTGTTGTTGTTCTTGGTAGTGTTGGTGACTGCTGGGAAGCAAACGCACTGCTCTCATCTTCTGAAGTAGAACTTGACTCTGCATGCCCTGTAGTACTTGCTCTGGCCTGGGTTGGCACTGGCAGGCCTCTAATTGAGAGCCGTTCGTTTTCTAAATCAGTGGCTTCCTCAGCTATTAAAGTTTTGTACTTGGCAATATCCACTTCTGAAAAAGGAATTACTGCATTACTGTACAGAAATAATTTGTACCGTGGATCCAAAATTGTGGCAGTAATGTAATGTCGATGTGACACAATCTTATTTTGAATCCTTGTATTTTCAGATAAGCGAATGGCTATGGTATTCACCACATAACATGCGTCTACTTTGTCTTCCACACCTTCGTACGTTTCAGACACCTCCTTCAGCTGTTGCCCTAGCATGTACTACAATGGAATAGCTTGGCCCATAGTACAGTCCTCCCTGCTGACTGCACGTGTGAAGACCTCAAAATGAAGTAGCATCTCTGTCAGGCATTTAACGAGGTCCCATTGCCCCATCTCAACGGTCATGGCTTTCACAGTAGGATCCCCTAATCTTCTTTTCATGACATAAGCATTAAGTAAGTGGTATGTACTGCTCAAGCAGACGATCAAGCATGTAATAAGTTGAGTTCCAACGTGTTGGCACCTCCTGGATGAGTGCTTTCACTGGCATTTTATGCTCACATTGAATGACCATCAGCTGCTTCCGGGCTTTAAAAGAATGGTTGAAAAGTGTGCATATTCTTCTGTAGGTGGTCAATAAGTTGCTGACTATGCTTTCATTTTTCAGGAAGTCTTGAACAACAATGTTAATGCAGTGTGCCAAACATGAGACCCTGAAATAGCCACCATCTTTCATGACCTTAACTACATTACTGCCATTGCCCTTGGCACCAAAACCAATGTTAAGCCCTCTTGGTCGCAGCCACTCAAAGACCTTGCTGTTAAACTCATCCAAAATTTTTCCAGCAGTCTGAGATTTCTCCAGAGCAAACGTGGCTACAGTTGGATGTTTGCGAGTGTCATGAAAAATCTCAGCAGTGTCAGAGTCTGCAGATATCTTTTCTCTAACACCCGAAAAAGAGATCCAGTGTGCAGTGATGCACATGTAATCAGTGGCTTGGCAACTGGTCCACATGTCTGTTGTCAGGTGGATACTCTGAACAGCACTCTGTTTTAAGGCTTTTCCAAGCAATTCCAGCACGTCGTGATGTAGTTGTGGAACAGCAACTCTGGCGAAATAGTAGCGGCTGGGAACCTTCCATTTTGGGCAGATGGTTGTCACAAATTCCAGAAAACCCACCCCTTCAACAAAAGAAAAAGGGAGTATGTCCAGTGCTAACATTTTAGCCAGCTTCGCATTATACAAATGTGCTATTGGGTGGTTGCGTTCGTACTGTCCCTCCTGTCTAGTAAACATGCTAAGAATGGTACGCTGCATGGTATTCCTTTCTGTTCGGCTCGACGCAGCACTTTTTTGCATCGCAGTACTCCTTGGTATCTCAGGCTGACTCTTACTCATGTGCCACTGAGATGCTGCTGATGCTGAGGATGTGGGCGGTACCACTGCAGTGCTGGGGACAGGGCTACTTGGTGTACCACTACCAGAGAAAATGTATCCCTCTTTTTCTTCTTCCTGTTCCACCGTGAGCGGATCTTCTACTCCTTTATCCCCACCAAAAGCAATTGTTCCAGTTTTTATGCAACGAAGGTGGTCCTCCCAGATGATTGCGTGGTGTTTTTTCAGATGGGTCATTTGGCCTCTGATACCATAGTTTGTACTAAGCTTACCACGACCTACAGAGGTATGACAAATGGAGCATATAGCACTGTTCTCCTCCTTTATGCTAACCGTAAAGAAGTCCCACACTGGGGAGCTTTAACTTTTGTCTCCTGCTAGAGGTGCCACTTCCAATGCCGGATGAGCTCAAGGGTGTCTGTTGAATTTGACTCTGTTGCTGTGCAGTACCACTACCTACTTCTGCTGAGGTGGTGCTTGTGCTGGCTATTGGACACTGCCGGCCCTTTGCTAATGTAAATATGGAAGCTGGTGGTCATGTTGGTGTTGCCTGTGTTGGAGGTATGCGTGCTACATCCCTAGTCGCACTCACAGCCATTCTGGGCATGTTAATGATGTTGGTCTCCTTGTCCTCGGGGCCGGGAGTGATCTTCGTGATAACTGGATCTTCAACATCATTATCATTATCCTGCTGTTCTACATTGTCCTCCATAAGTCTAAGGCTTTCTGGAACCTTCCTTTTCCCTAGCCTGGTCTTGGGATGTGTCTCCCTCTCATGCTCAGATTGTTGTGGCTCCCAAGTGAGATCTAGATCATCAGAAGGGATGCTTGGAGAAGAACTCGATGGACTAACCCTCCTTTTCCTTGCTTGGGATTTGGGAGACAATGGATCTCCTGAATGAGTGGCTTCCTCTTCTTCCTCTGCATGAGGCTCAATTTCCTGAACTGCCCCTACTTCGAGAGGAACAACAACTACTATTGCGGGCGGTTGTTGTTGTTCACCACTTATCTGCCGTGTTCCCTCATGTGTTGATTGTGTACTACTTTGAGATAGGTCAGGCTCAGCATCACTGCTTTCCACCATTAGGTTGGTTACCTCTTCCACACTCCTCTGTTTGGGCCTGGGTTAGTGGGTTGGGCCCACTGATGCGGAGGTGCTGCCCCCAGCTTGCCCCCCCGGACACCGCTGCTGCAGGTGTACTCTTTGGTTTCCCAAAAAAGGTTTTGCGGTCAACACCAGACTTAAGTGTCACTTCCTTCTTCTGTTCTTCCTTCTTCTCAGCAACTTTCTTGGTCTTGGAGGACCTGGTACCTGCTTTCTTTGGGCCCATCTTCTTCAGATGTCAGCAGCACTCAGTTGCACAAGTTGAAAGAGATGTCTGGACAGGTCACACCACACGTCACGTACAACAGCAGGATATCTGTCTGGCAGAACAACGGGTGATGATGACAGACACCTCCTCCTCAGACTTTTGTGCACCTACAAGCAAAGAAGGCAGAAGAACATCAGTCAAACATGGAATTTGACGTGCTTTAATTTTAATTACTACTAGTGTATACTCAGTAAGAGTAAGAATAGCAAAGAACTAAAATACAAATGTAGGGGAAGTGGAACCTGTTTGTCCTTAATTTGTGCATTATGTGGGATGGATGCAGCATCAGGGACCTGCAGCTGGCAATGGGGATGGAAGCAGTAAGCCAAAAGGGACAATGGAAAGACACACAGGCCTATGTGGCAAAAACAAAACAGCACACTACTACTACCACCAGAAAATGGCCCCCAGCCACATGGTCACTCATCATCACATGCACAAGGGTAAGGCCTGGAAAACAATGATCTCAAGCAGGCCTATATCCCTATATGGCCAGACAAAGGAGGATGCCTGTTACACATTACAGCTTTAATGCAAAAGAGAAAATCTGCATGGCTAAAAAGGTTGGAAAGGTACACAACAACAACACATACACACGCAACAAAAGCATTTTTTAACACACATCCAAAAAGTTAACTATAACCCAAAGACCACATTTTGGAATTCACTCCAATGCCATCCATGCCCTAAATGATGTTTAACTTCAACAGACAACATAGAAACAGTTACATCAAGCACCCCCAATGGGTACCTCTGGGAGTCTGGGCCTACTGGAAGAATAGGCCACAAGTTTGGAGGCCTATGGCAATAGCACAGTGTAAGGTCCCACAAAATGGCCGCCACCACATGGCCTGGCCACCCACAACAGCATGAAAAGGAAGAGAAGACAGACAATGCAGGCCTATGGCAAAAGCACAATGCTTGGCTTCACAAAATGGCCACCACCCACATGGTCAGCCCACCCAAAACAAGAAAGTTCATACAAAGGGTAGGAACAGGAAGTTGGAGTCTCTGGAGAACTTCCTTCCTCTTTTAAAAAAAATGTGAAAACAGAAAAATGACTCCATGCTCCAAAAACTACAACCAAATGACAACCTGAGGAGTTTTTTTAGCAAATTGAACAAAATCATCATTTTCGGGAAGGTTTTATGAAGCTCGAGACATGTTGCTCGCCAGATTGCAAATTCGGCGTGTTGGGCATTGCGAAGTGTAAAAAAAGTCGTTATCGCGTGCGCGAACACGCAGATTGAGCGCGCGAAGAAGACAAAAACTGTAAGTTTGCTTCGTTGCGCTGTGCAAAGTTACAAAAAGTACACGAGCCGAACTCCTAGGGTTACCTACTGGCAGAAAAGCCCTATTTATTTTACACACATCCAAAAACTCAGATTCCACCCCAAAAACACATTTTGCAAATCAATCCAAAGCCATCCATGCCATACATGATGTTAAAATTCAACAGACAACAAATAAACAAAAGGGAGAGTAAGGGAATCTATTCACAAAAGTGAATGGAGAGTACTCCTGGTCCCCTGGACTAAATATCTGAATAACATGAGAGGAGTACCACCAGAATGAGCTCAAAGAGCAGTCTGAGTGGGATGAGTACAGCTGAAAAAAGAAGAAAGTCCTTCTTTGGTTTTTTATAAACCCCTCACTCACCAACCTGGTTGGTGACATGCTTCATCATCGGGGTTCACCCTGATAGCCGAGTGCCATCAGGGTGTGCTTCGACACCTGGATTACAGTGGAGCTGGTATTTGTGTGAGTGGTGCAATAAAATAATGTTAAAAATTGTCCTGGTATGACTTATGTGAAAAATTACTTTATTCTAAGACTACTGGACAATATTAAAATGGTGTGTAGATACGGTTAAGTTTTATTATGACCATGTGTATCTGTATGTGATAGGTCTACATGTTTCAACCCGTGGTTGGAAAATGCCGGGTTTTCTTCAGGACCAGAGGAAAATGGGTAGTAAGGGCAATCTAACGCACTGCCAGTCCTAGATTCCTTTAAACCTACTAACAAAAATCTGTTGTAGGACAGTGTCTCATTCCCAAATGGGCGAGAAAAATACAAAAAGACCTGTGGGAGAAAAAGGAAATAGTCACAAAAAGACCAGTTACGTGCCTGTAACGTAGTGAAGTGCTGACTCTCACAAATCTGCTTGCTCTGTGAACATCCCAATCAGAACTATTGCGAACTGGTCATGTGTAGTGGCGTCGCCAAGCAATAGTAACTATTTGTGTTGGCGCTTACAAGTCTTTTAAAATAAGAAAAAGAACTGGCACACCTATCAATGTTGGCATGCTCAGTGATCAAATCATTGTTAGTCTCTCACACTCATCGATTATTGGTGCGTGGCTCGACTTCACTCACTGACATTAGCGTGAGTAAAAAAATTACGTGCGACCTATTCTTTATCCTTTCATACAAGACAGTACTATACAAACACACATAGAACACACATAAAAAGACCGGGCTTACTCCTGTTCTGGGTCTTAAGGCTTCACGGGGTGGAGGGAAAGTTGGCATCTGTAAGGGACATATTCTGTGAGGAGAGGGAGGAGGGGTTAGGACTCGTCAGAAGCCGAGCTGTGTAAAAAACGGACGGAAAAGCGGGAAAGCCGCTTAGCGGTATCACGTCCTAAGAGCTAAGTTTCTACTTATAGTTTTGCAGAGGAATTTCTGGCTAGGTACCTACTTGCCTCTCCATGCCGCCCCGCAAAATTAGCAGTTAGCATGCCCCACTACGATATTTACCCAATGCAGAACAGCATTCAAAAATAATACAATTTGATGCTTGCCCACATAATGGCTGTGTGCGGTTTTCCCCGTCTCAAACATGTCCTATTTCTAATTTTTAACATTTGCGCCTTCATTTTAAGGTTTATACTCTGAATTGCAAGCCCGTTTGTTTTAATTTACCAACGGAGCATTACTCGTTGCTTAGTAACGAACACACTTAGCCCCATAGCCTTTGTATCCAAATTCACTTCCCGTAGCGAGGATCGGGCGGTATTCTGGCCCCGCGTCACTACGCACGCACCTGACTCTGCCTACCCCGGAAGCCGTTGGCAGCATACTAAACACGCCGGTCGGCACTGTAATTTTGCGGGGCGGCATGGAGAGGCGAGTAGGTACCTAGCCAGAAATTCCTCTGCAAAACTATAAGTAGAAACTTAGCTCTTAGGACGTGATACCGCTAAGCGGCTTTCCCGCTTTTCCGTCCGTTTTTTACACAGCTCGGCTTCTGACGAGTCCTAACCCCTCCTCCCTCTCCTCACAGAATATGTCCCTTACAGAGGCCAACCATCCCTCCACCCCGTGAAGCCTTAAGACCCAGAACAGGAGTAAGCCCGGTCTTTTTATGTGTGTTCTATGTGTGTTTGTATAGTACTGTCTTGTATGAAAGGATAAAGAATAGGTCACACCTTGTTTTTTTACCCACGCTAATGTCAGTGAGTGAAGTCGAGCCACGCACCAATAATCGATGAGTGTGAGAGACTAATGATGATTTGATCACTGAGCACGCCAAATTTAATAGGTGTGCCAGTTCTTTTTCTTATTTTAAAAGACTTGTAAGCGCCAACACAAGTAGTTACTATTGCTTGGCGACGCCACTACACATGACCAGTCCGCAATAGTTCTGATTGGGATGCTCACAGAGCAAGCAGATTTGTGAGAGTCAGCACTTCACTACGTTACAGGCACGTAACGGGTCTTTTTGTGACTATTTCCTTTTTCTCCCACAGGTCTTTTTGTATTTTTCTCGCCCATTTGGGAATGAGACACTGTCCTACAACAGATTTTTGTTAGTAGGTTTAAAGGAATCTAGGACTGGCAGTGCGTTAGTGTGTCCTGACCACCCATTTTCCTCTGGTCCTAAAGAAAACCCGGCATTTTCCAACCATGGGTTGAAACATTCAGACCTATCACATACAGATACACATGGTCATAATAAACCGTAACCGTATCTACACACCATTTTAATATTGTCCAGTAGTCTTAGAATAAAGTTATTTTTCACATAAGTCATACCAGGACAATTTTTAACATTATTTTTTGCACCACTCACACGAATACCAGCTCCACTGTAATCCAGGTATCGAAGCACACCCTGATGGCACTCGGCTATCAGGGTGGACCCCGATGATGAAGCATGTCACCAACCAGGTTGGTGAGTGAGGGGTTTATAAAAACCAAAGAAGGACTTTCTTCTTTTTTCAGCTGTAGTCATCCCACTCAGACTGCTCTTTGAGCTCATTCTGGTGGTACTCCTCTCATGTTATTTAAAAATTCAACAGACAACACAAAACTAGTTGTTTAACTTTCATGCACCCATGATGACTGATGATGAGTACCTCTGGGCCTACTGGCAGAGTAGGCCACAAGCTTCAAGGCCTATGGCAAAAGCAAAAGCACAGTGGCTGGTCCCACAAAATGGCCGCCACCACATGGCCAGGCCACCCACAGAAAGTACATACAATGAACTCTTTTTTTTTTTTTTTTTATTGAAGCCAAGGTTTGTCAACATAAACATATACATAAAACACTATTAAAACAATTCATAAAGGGGGTGGTGATGGACAGAGTATCTGAATTAAGCAGAACACTCCTACCCAGTCAAAAGATCAGGGCTTGATCCATCAGCGTTTTTTAGCTCACTGCACCATCCCAGCTCAGAACCTGGCTACATGCAAATTAGTCTGACCCTGGCCCAGTGCATCATGGGAACAGGGCAGACCAAACTACCAAGCCAATTCTTTACTGGAAAGGAAACAAGCTTCCGGGGACCGGTTTCTGGCATTACAGCCGTCTTCGGCCCGGCTTGCTTGAATCCTGATGGTGCAGTGAGCAAGGGACTCACATCTGAGCATACCCTTCCACACTTGTGGTGGCCAAAACGATTCATAAAGGGGGTGGTGATGGACAGAGTATCTGAATTAAGCAGAACACTCCTACCCAGTCAAAAGATCAGGGCTTGATCCATCACCGTTTTTTAGCTCACTGCACCATCCCAGCTCAGAACCTGGCTACATGCAAATTAGTCTGACCCTGGCCCAGTGCATCATGGGAACAGGGCAGACCAAACTACCAAGCCAATTCTTTACTGGAAAGGAAACAAGCTTCCGGGGACCGGTTTCTGGCATTACAGCCGTCTTCGGCCCGGCTTGCTTGAATCCTGATGGTGCAGTGAGCAAGGGACTCACATCTGAGCATACCCTTCCACACTTGTGGTGGCCAAAACAATTCATAAAGGGGGTGGTGATGGACAGAGTATCTGAATTAAGCAGAACACTCCTACCCAGTCAAAAGATCAGGGCTTGATCCATCACCGTTTTTTAGCTCACTGCACCATCCCAGCTCAGAACCTGGCTACATGCAAATTAGTCTGACCCTGGCCCAGTGCATCATGGGAACAGGGCAGACCAAACTACCAAGCCAATTCTTTACTGGAAAGGAAACAAGCTTCCGGGGACCGGTTTCTGGCATTACAGCCGTCTTCGGCCCGGCTTGCTTGAATCCTGATGGTGCAGTGAGCAAGGGACTCACATCTGAGCATACCCTTCCACACTTGTGGTGGCCAAAACGATTCATAAAGGGGGTGGTGATGGACAGAGTATCTGAATTAAGCAGAACACTCCTACCCAGTCAAAAGATCAGGGCTTGATCCATCACCGTTTTTTAGCTCACTGCACCATCCCAGCTCAGAACCTGGCTACATGCAAATTAGTCTGACCCTGGCCCAGTGCATCATGGGAACAGGGCAGACCAAACTACCAAGCCAATTCTTTACTGGAAAGGAAACAAACTTCCGGGGACCGGTTTCTGGCATTACAGCCGTCTTCGGCCCGGCTTGCTTGAATCCTGATGGTGCAGTGAGCAAGGGACTCACATCTGAGCATACCCTTCCACACTTGTGGTGGCCAAAACGATTCATAAAGGGGGTGGTGATGGACAGAGTATCTGAATTAAGCAGAACACTCCTACCCAGTCAAAAGATCAGGGCTTGATCCATCACCGTTTTTTAACTCACTGCACCATCCCAGCTCAGAACCTGCTACATGCAAATTAGTCTGACCCTGGCCCAGTGCATCATGGGAACAGGGCAGACCAAACTACCAAGCCAATTCTTTACTGGAAAGGAAACAAGCTTCCGGGGACCGGTTTCTGGCATTACAGCCGTCTTCGGCCCGGCTTGCTTGAATCCTGATGGTGCAGTGAGCAAGGGACTCACATCTGAGCATACCCTTCCACACTTGTGGTGGCCAAAACGATTCATAAAGGGGGTGGTGATGGACAGAGTATCTGAATTAAGCAGAACACTCCTACCCAGTCAAAAGATCAGGGCTTGATCCATCACCGTTTTTTAGCTCACTGCACCATCCCAGCTCAGAACCTGGCTACATGCAAATTAGTCTGACCCTGGCCCAGTGCATCATGGGAACAGGGCAGACCAAACTACCAAGCCAATTCTTTACTGGAAAGGAAACAAGCTTCCGGGGACCGGTTTCTGGCATTACAGCCGTCTTCGGCCCGGCTTGCTTGAATCCTGATGGTGCAGTGAGCAAGGGACTCACATCTGAGCATACCCTTCCACACTTGTGGTGGCCAAAACGATTCATAAAGGGGGTGGTGATGGACAGAGTATCTGAATTAAGCAGAACACTCCTACCCAGTCAAAAGATCAGGGCTTGATCCATCACCGTTTTTTAGCTCACTGCACCATCCCAGCTCAGAACCTGGCTACATGCAAATTAGTCTGACCCTGGCCCAGTGCATCATGGGAACAGGGCAGACCAAGCTACCAAGCCAATTCTTTACCGGAAAGGAAACAAGCTTCCGGGGACCGGTTTCTGGCATTACAGCCGTCTTCGGCCCGGCTTGCTTGAATCCTGATGGTGCAGTGAGCAAGGGACTCACATCTGAGCATACCCTTCCACACTTGTGGTGGCCAAAACGATTCATAAAGGGGGTGGTGATGGACAGAGTATCTGAATTAAGCAGAACACTCCTACCCAGTCAAAAGATCAGGGCATGATCCATCACCGTTTTTTAGCTCACTGCACCATCCCAGCTCAGAACCTGGCTACATGCAAATTAGTCTGACCCTGGCCCAGTGCATCATGGGAACAGGGCAGACCAAACTACCAAGCCAATTCTTTACTGGAAAGGAAACAAGCTTCCGGGGACCGGTTTCTGGCATTACAGCCGTCTTCGGCCCGGCTTGCTTGAATCCTGATGGTGCAGTTATGTTATGTTATGTTATTTTAATTTATATAGTGCTCAGATGCCGCAGCCAAGAGGCGTCCCGGCGCTTTCCAGAGATGGTAAATACAACACAGCAAAGATGTAGGGGAGCAGATAAAATTAAACTGAGGAAAATAGGAAGGTTTTTAATGCCTTTCTAAAAGGGAGCAGATCAGGAATGGCACGGAGAGTGATGGGTAAAGAATTCCAAAGAGTAGCCGCCAACACTGAAAAAGAGCGACCGCCCAATCTAGCTCTTTTAAAACGGGGCACAATGGCGAGATTTGAGCCTAAGGATCGGAGGGTTCTGGACGGAACATAGTGTTGGATAGTCTGCGATAAAATAGGAGGAGAGGCAGATTTAAGAATTTTAAAAGTTAAGCACAGAGCTTTAAACTTAATTCTTTGCCCAACAGGCAGCCAGTGTAGATTTTGAATAGTGCGACGGGCAGAGACAAACTTCGGAAGGCCGACAAGCATCCTGGCCGCCGCATTTTGCACCCTCTGAAGGCGGGCCAGTTCTGCTTGATTCACACCCAAAAACAGAGAGCTGGCATAGTCCAATCTGGTAAGAACCAGAGCTTGGACTATATTCTGTCTGGTGTCCGCATCAAAAAACTTGAAGATGGGTCGGAGGCAATGCAGAGCACCAAAACAAGTACCGGCTACACGTTTGGTATGGGAGGAGAAGGAAAGTTTGTCATCGAGCCACACCCCGAGATTTCTGACTTCAGCAACGGGGGTGGGAACAAGGCCCAATTCAGATGGCCACCATTGATCTCCCCAGAGTCCACCTTCCCTACCAAAAATAATGACCTCGGTCTTAGAGGCATTAAGTTGTAGTCGATTGTTCGCCATCCAGCCTGCCACAGCTTTGAGGGCTGACTGAAAGGTAGGGGCATCCATATTGGAATCACCATTAAGTGCCACCGCCAACTGCGTGTCGTCGGCGTAAGACACCATGGTGAGACCAAAACTATGGGCTACCTCCGCCAAAGGCTGAACATATAAATTGAAAAGGGTAGGACTAAGGGCCGATCCCTGCGGGACACCCTGATGAATGGAACGAGCGGCCGAGACGAACGGAGGTGTAGAGACTTTGAAGGTTCGATCCGAAAGAAAGGATCGGAACCACTCAAGTGCCTTCTCTCCGACTCCAGCCTCCATGAGACGGTGCAAAAGGATCTGATGAGAAACCGTATCAAAGGCGGCACTTAGATCCAATAGGATCAGTGCCGCCGTCTGACCCTGGTCCAGCATCTTCCTAATGTGTTCCACCACAACCAAGAGCGCGGTCTCGGTGCTGTGGCCCGCACGGAACCCGTTCTGGGAGTTATCCAGAATATTAGATTCCTGCAGGTGAGAAGATAGAATCTGATTAGCATGGGACTCTGCTAATTTAGCTAGCCAGGGGAGAAGGGAAATAGGCCGGTAGTGTTCAGATTTAGTAGGGTCAAGGGCAGGCTTTTTAAGAATAGGGATGACAGTTGCCTGCTTCCATGCCCTGGGAACCGTACCGGTGTTAAAAGACAGATCCAGCAGACTGTGCATTGCAGGATAGCAACACTGGGCAAATTCCCGAAATTGCAAGGGTCTCATAGGGTCGTCGGGGGAGCCAGATTTAACTTTAGTCGTTAAGGCTTTAAACTCCTCCAGTGTGGGGCTGGGAATAATAAGCAGTGCTTTAGAAACTGCGGAGGCAATGATATTTTCCCTGTGGGGGGCTTGAGAGAAAGACCTGTAGATAGCTTCTACCTTTTCCACGAAGAACAAGGCCAGATCCTCACAATGGGCCAACGAGGCTTCGAGAGTGGTAGTGTTGGTCTTTTTACTAGTTAGGTCATTGCATACCCTGAATATGACCTTGATGGGGTTGGTGCTGTTCCTGATCTCCTGAGAATAGAAGGCAGCCCTAGCTGAACAAATAGCCCGATGGTAAACTCTGGTGCAGGCCCTGTAAGCCGACTTAAGGTCAGCATCGTATTTTTTCCGCCAAGCACGTTCAGCTTTTTTACAAGAGGCTTTAAGCTGTTTAAGGGATTCGTCATACCATGGACTAGAGAGACTAGATCTAGCCTTACTCCATCTAACTGGTATGAGAGAATCCAGAGATTGGTTTAACCACTCGCAAAAGTTGTCGTAACCAAGGGAAACTTCGGTAGGAGGTTGGGGATGATCTTTCATCAGGAGCTGGTGAAAGTGTTCAAGATCTAAATTTCGCCAGGGACGTTTAAGGATGCCGGGAGGATTATTTCTGGGGGGAGAATTAGGGGTCGAGATAAGGGTCTCGATCAAATAATGATCGGTCCAGGCCATGGGTCTGGGTTGAATCACTGAAATATTGGTGGTCAGATTTGTCAGGAAAGGATCTAACAAATGACCACCTATATGAGTCGATGACTGTACCAATTGGCTAAGTTGGAATGCTTCAAGATCCGCCAGCAGGCAGTGGACCGAATTATTAAATGGAACTTCCATGTGTAGATTCAGATCACCAATAATTGTAAAATTCACGGTTTTCATGACTAAAGAGGCGACTACTTCCGGAAGGCTAAGCCGGAAGGCACCTTCAGGGCCAGGAGGCCTGTAAATTAATAGTCCCGAGAAAGTAAAGTGGGGATTCACAGTAATATTAAAGTGAGCACTCTCACACCCTGCTATGGTAGTGGGTTTCCAGGCGCAAGGATAATGAGATTTTACCGCAACTGCGATGCCACCACCTCTGGCGTTACGATGATGGGAATACATAGTGTATCCCGCCGGAAGGGCTAAGTTAATAATTGCCGTGGATTGGTCATGAAGCCAGGTTTCTGTGAAGAAGAAGATATCCGGATTATCATCAGTAATCAACGAATAAACTTCTTGATGGTGACATGTTAGAGATCTAACATTGAGGTGGAAGATTTTCACGGTGGTTTGAATAGCTCCACCTGCAACTGGGCGAAGCTTATGAACCCCAGGCAGTCTAGGTTGAAGACTGACAATGAGCTGCGGTTTAGGAAGTTGAAACGAGCAGGAGGGGCAATGAAAAGGCCCACTAAGAGGGTCCAAGGTGCCATGACGGCAGTCTCTTACCTCGTGTCGCATCGAACGCAAGCTCTCAGCAGATAACATCCTGTGCCAGCCGGAGTCCCCTGCCCTAGCCCTGCCTTAGCGCTGATGGGCGCAGACGGGCAGGACTCTGGCGTAGCGAAGGCGCGACCGCTACGCTAGACCGCTACGTTCCAGGCGAGCATTAAAAAGGCGAGTGGCGGTGAGAGCGCTAGCGCGCTAACCCCCAAACAAAACAGGGAACAGCCTTCCTAAGATGGCGGTGTCACGTCGTAGTCACGTGACCACGATGCCCCCAGGAGCCCGGACCCGCAAAATAGCGGTGCTTAGGTAATTTTATGTGCAGTAAGGGCCAGGGGAGGGGTTACAAGAGGACAGTAAAAGCAGGGGAAAAAATTAAATAAATGAACACAAATACGAGAATAGGATATTTAAAAATAGCAGCGCGAGCCACAGCACAGCGCTGAGCGAATATAACCCAGCAGACGCTGTGAGCAGTGAGCAAGGGACTCACATCTGAGCATACCCTTCCAGACTTGTGGTGGCCAAAACGATTCATAAAGCTTGTTTCCTTTCCATTGAAGAATTGGCTTGTAGTTTGGTCTGCCCTGTTCCCATGATGCACTGGGCCAGGGACAGACTAATTTGCATATAGCCAGGTTCTGAACTGGGATGGTGCAGTGAGCTAAAAAACGGTGATGGATCAAGCCCTGATCTGTTGACTGGGTAGGAGTGTTCTGATTAACTCAGATACTCTGTCCATCACCACTCCTTTTTGAAATTATTTTGGCCACTATGAGTGTGGAAGGGTATGCTCAGACATGAGTCCCTTGCTCACTGCACCATCAGGATTCAAGCAAGCCGGGCCGAAGACGGCTGTAATGCCAGAAACCGGTCCCCGGAAGCTTGTTTCCTTTCCAGTGAAGAATTGGCTTGGTAGTTTGGTCTGCCCTGTTCCCATGATGCACTGGGCCAGGGACAGACTAATTTGCATATAGCCAGGTTCTGAACTGGGATGGTGCAGTGAGCTAAAAAACGGTGATGGATCAAGCCCTGATCTGTTGACTGGGTAGGAGTGTTCTGATTAACTCAGATACTCTGTCCATCACCACCCCCTTTTTGAAACTATTAAAACAACACAAATAATCTATTTAGAGTACTAAAGTCACCAAAAGTCACAGTCTCTGTTTACATCCTCTACACTTCATAAAAATAGCAGTTCAAGTATAAAAGCATCATATTCCCACAGAAAAAGCCCCCTATAAACATTTACCCAATAAATAGATACATAGATAAGTAAGTAACCAATTGACGAAAATTTATATCACATTTCCGCCCGCCACCAAACAAACTAACCACTGCGTCCTTTCCTTCTGTTTTAATCAAATCTCGTACCTCATATTTTATTAAATTTAATAAGTCCCCCATTTCTTGCAGCGAAGGTGTATTCACTTTTCTTAACCCTTCTCATCTTGCGCCCCATTACAAAACTGCCGGAATTGAGTCGGAGCGCCAATTTTGGAGAATCAGTGATCTCGCAATCGCCATAGCTATGTAAAGAAATCTAACCACTGAATCAACAAACTGGAGGTCAGGATCAAAGCCAAATAGAATTAACCTGTCATTTACTTCCAACTGTAAGTTACATTCTTTTTCGAGATACACAAAAACCTCTGCCCAGAATACATTAACCTTTGGACAGAGGAGCATGATATGTGACCAATTTGCAGCAGGAAAATTCAGGCATCTAAAACATTGGGAAGACTGATTGGGGTACATTTTCTCCAGGGCAGCTGGGGTTCGATACAGCAACCATTTACTAAAAAATAGCATCCTGCGCCAGTTTGCCCCTCTTAAGGAGCTAAAATTCAACCTGTTAATAGAGGTCCAGATATGGGTAGACATTTCACAGTTTTCCTGCTCTGACCATTTCCTTAAAGCTTTAGATTCAACATCCACCCCCTTTACCAAAGTCAAATATTTTTTCCAGGCACCAGGTTTCCTGTCTGAAACCTTGACTAACAGATCCTCCACCAGCTGATTCTGAGCCAACAAAGAAATAGTACTGATTTCAGCTAGATATAGGAATTCATTAAAATAAAATCACTGGTTAATAATTGACGCATATCTGCTATAGACACCCAGTTACCATCCCGTATAAAGTCAGAAATTTTAACAAATCCTGCTTCCGCCCATTTTACGGCCAGATATCTGGGTTGTCTAACACCTATAAGGGGGAGAATCTCTTCGAACAAGGAAGCAGAGTTGATTGCAGGTATAGAATATTTTTTTAAAAAGCCTGCCTTCTTTTAAAAAGCCATTGCAAGCTATTATAGCAGACCAACTTTGGCGATCTATACATGAACAGAGGAGAATGAATTTGGCTATCCTGACACATAAGAATAATAAAAAAGTTGATAAAATAATGAACTTGTGGTGCGGGCTTAAACCTGGATAAATATTGTGCAAAATACGCATCATAATAGGCTTTCAGATTGGGAAGTGCTAATCCGCCCTGATCGAAGTCTTCATATAAAGTGCTAAGTGCAAGGCGTGGGACTTTCTTTGCCCATATAAAAGTTGTAAACATTGACTCCACCTGAGAAAAGAAGGAATTTGATAAAGTGCACGGAATTGAGGCGAGCAAAAAGTTAAATAACGGTAAAACAGACATCTTTATCAGAGCCACTCGTCCCATGATAGATAAGGGAAGTATTTCCAAATGAGGTCGCACACTGCTCGTCCCATCAGCGTGTGACCCCGGAGCATGATGGTCGATGTAGTAGGTATCAGCGGGTGCGCTTCTACCAGAGTCTTGAATCTTGAGGGTGTTCACTGATGTGCTTGCCATCCCTGGACACGTGTTTCACGTTCATTAACGCTCGTCAGCAGGGATTAGGCGTGTGCACGGGGTTGCTGCATGGCGTGCCATGAGCGGTACCGGACCTGAGAACATTTTTTGGCAGCCTACGCAGCACCCCTACATATATACCTATTCCCTGCTGACGAGAGGCAACAACCTCGAAACACATGTCCAGGGATGGCCAACGCGACAGTGATTTTTTGCTCAAGACCCTGGCAGAAGCGCACCCGCTGATGCTTACTTCATGGACCATAATGCTTTGGGGCAACACGCTGGTAGGACAAGCAGTGTGCGACCAATTGGACTTTCTTAGATAAGGGAAGTAAATTCCATCGGGAGAACAGCCCTTTAACTTTCTTTATCAGGGGAACAAAATGTAATTTATAAAGATCATCAATTAGGTTTGAGAAAAATATTCCTAGATATCTCTTTGGATTAGAGTTAGCAGAGCCTCGAAGATCAGGGTGTAAATTTAGGGCAACACTCCCACACTGAATAATTTTCGTCTTGCCCTTATTAATACGGTACCCCCATAGAGCTTCAAAGTCTGCAAACAACTCAAAGACCTTGGATTGCACCTCGACTGTGGGCTTAATTAGAAGCATGATGTCATCGGCATACAGCTTTATTTTGGGCATTGCTGTAATTGGAGGGCAGATATCAACACAATTACGAATAGCTGTTGCTAAGGGTTCAATAAAAAACGCGAATAGCAACGGAGACAAAGGGCAACCTTGCCTCGTACCTCGTTTAATTTTAATAGATCCTGCCACTTCCGAATTAATAATTATATTGGCCGTTACATTCTCATATAGGCTCTGAATTAAAAATATCAATGACCTTGGGATATTAAAAGAATGTAAAATTAAGAATAACGTCTCCCAGACCACAAGGTCAAAGGCCTTTTCGGCATCTAATAATAAGATGAGAGCCGGAATCTTCCGACCCTCAAAATAATCCAGGGCCTCTGCAAGAAAGTGGGTGTTAGTGGCCATTTGTCTTCCAGCTAAAAACCCGTTCTGGTCGGTCTGGATTAAATGTGCTGCGAATGTATTGAACCGACAAGATAAAAGTTTTATTACGATTTTATAGTCCGAGTTCAGCAGCGTAATTGGACGATAGGAGCTAGGATCCATCGTATCCTTGCCTTTCTTCGGGAAACTTACAATATTCCCTTGCCTAAAAGATTCCGGGACAGGCCCTCCTTCCAATAAAGAATTAATCAAGACTAAAAGAAAATCTGATAGTGCTCCAAAAAAAACCTTAAAAAATTCTGCAGGCAATCGGTCTGGGCCGCAGGCCTTGCCATTCGCCAAATTCCTTACAACTTCCTCCAGTTCAGTCAAAGAAAAAGGGCTCACCATAGATTGGTTATCTATTTCAGAGAGGGTTGAAGATGGATTTTCTTGAAGGAATTTGGCAAGCAGTTGGTCATCGATCCGTTGTGATTTACCATAGATAGCTTCATAGTGGGCCTTCATAATGTCCCCTATTTTCCCTGGATCTTCTGTGGGAACTGCTGTCATGGGGCATTTTAATGCTTTAATTTGATTTGCTGCGGCCTGCTCTTTGGCCTGCCACGCCAATAGCATGCCAGTGAAATTACTTTCTTCATAGACCTTCTGCTGAAAGCGTTGAAAAAAGATCTCGCTTTGGGTGTTATAAGCAGTGCAGAGCTCACGTTTAGCCTGATCAAGAAGTTTTCTATTAGAAATAGTAGGGGCTTCCAGGAATATCTCATTAAAGGGCATGGATCTTATCTTCGACCTGTAACTTTTCCAACCTAGCCTTCTTGGACATGGCTGCATCTTTCCCTATTAATAGCCCCCGTACAAATGCTTTCAGTGAGTCCCAAACTAAGGGGCCGATTAGGATGGAGGATTTTCCGCCTCCTCCGGGACGGCGGAAGCCACCGCCGGCCCGGAGGAGGTGGAAAATCCTCTGCGGAGTCACCAAAGACCCACCGCCGCATTACGATGGCTGGTGGGTCTTGGTTTCTGTCCGCTGCTTTTCCGCCGCGGTCGGATTACAACCGCGGCGGAAAAGCTCTCATTTGGCTGGCAGTGTCTATCAGACACCGCCAGCCAAATTAGGATGCATTAGTAAACATGCTTTTCCGCTGCGGTTTTTCCGCCGTGGAAAAGCATGTGTACTTTTGATTTTGGGGGCCCGTTGCGGGCCCCCAGGGTGTAGGCGGGTGGGGGGTGCACATGGGGGGTACCTATGGTACCCCCCAGTATTTACATGCACAAAGCGGCAGGCACTACGCGGTGCCTGCCGCTTTGTGCATGTAAATGTAAAACATGCACTTTTAACATTGCGGCGGGTGCTGCTTGAAGCAGCACCCACCGCAATGTTAAATATCCAGGATGTGACCGCCAGGGTGGCGGTCACATCCTAATTGCCATGGAGGGACCGCCGCTGCCCATGCGGACGGTCCCTCCTACTCAGGGGTGGCGGACGGACGCAAGTCCGTCCGCCATCCTAATCGGCCCCTATATGTGGAGCAGCAGAGGTGGTATTCTGAGATAAAAATTGCCTAATCTCCAAGTCCATGGACTTTACCCAATCTTTATCATTAAAATATTGCTTATTAAAGGCCCACCGTTTGGGGATTCTCAACCCTTCCCCCAGATGAATTTCTAAAGTCAGCATTGCGTGGTCCGTAAATGCATTAAAGAAACATTTTTGCTGCCTAAACTCTAATCCCAGGGAGATAAGAAAAAAATCAATGCGAGAGGAGGAACAGAATCGACCAGATCCACACCTATATCTCCTTTGAGAAGGAAACGCTAAACGCCATGGATCATGTAAGTTCAGTACAGATTCATAGTTTTTCAAAACTTCCAAAGATCTGGGCTTTGTCTGCCTCCTCCCTTGTACTGTGGAATCTAACCGTTGATCCATCAAAATATTGAAATCCCCTCCTAAAATCCCCCGGAATACTGATCAATGCTAGAAAGAGATCTTCATAAGGTTTCATATTGTCCTCTACAGGTGCATAAAAACTCACGAATGTAAGAGGGTGAGGTTTTGATCTAAACGAAAAGGAGGCCCAGCACCATCTCCCGGATGGATCGCTCCCAGAATGAATATATTCCGCTTGTAAATTCTTATTAACAAAAATGGCAGTCCCTCTATGGGATGCCGAAGAGGATGAGAGCCCCCTATAAGCTTCCCATGCTCTGAACATAGAAAATTCAGAAGCCATAATGGTCGCAATATGAGTTTCCTGTAAAAGAATAACCCCTGGATTTTCTGTTTTTAACCATGCTTCAATAGTCCGTATCTTTCTTTTATTATTAATCCCATTAACATTAAATGAAACAACCTTTAAAATTGACGTATTAGCCATGCATAAGCAGTAGCAGTAGTGACTTTTCTAACGAATTTCATGGAACAAAATGGACAAAAAACAATTAAATATGGAAAAACAACCGGCTTCATTTTTTCCCCTTTGCAAACCTCACCCCACCCAAGAAAGTGGACTACCCCCCTCCACCACACCCACCACTTTCCCCTACCCCAACTCAATTCGGGTGTCATGTTTTTACACCCTGGTAATCTCAAACCCCCCCCTCCCGGGACAGTGTACTACCTGTTCCCCATAACACCTGGCACCCAATGCTAGCCAGTCTAGCGATCTAGCTATTGGACGCTATGTGATGACAAAAAAAAAACAAACAAGAAATGAACATTTAAACCATTTACTGTCATTGCCAAATATCCAAAAAAATCCTAACAATAAGGTACTAGGGTAAATGACAATTTAAATGACAATCCTGACACTCAACTATTCTAACCTTAAACGCTCTGAGAGATCTGATCTAGAAGTCCCTGGGCTTCCTCAACGTCTGTAAACATAAAAACTTCCCCTTCAACAGAACTCTTAGCTTGGATTGCTGAGCTATAGAAGCCTGTGCACCCTTTGCCTTGAATAATTGCAGCATTTTGACGAATTCCTTCCTGCGGCGAGCCGCAGAAGCAGACATATCTGAAAAGATACGACATTTTGTAGTCTCGTTCACGGGGAATTGTCTTTGTTGAAAAGCTTTTGTTAGAACTGCCTCCTTGATGCGGAAATCTGCAAAATTGATCAAGATCGTACGAGGAAGTGTTGAGTTGGGAAAAGGTTAAGATGGAACACGATGAGCTCTCGTAATCGTGATGTCCCCTTGGAAGTCAGGCATGACTTTTTGTTTGATGAATTTGTTGACCCAACTCAGGGGTTGGGGCCCTTCCAAACCCTCGGGTACACCAACCAAACGGAGATTCGATCTATGAGAATGGTTTTCCAACTCTTCCAGTTTCAATTCCATTATCTGCTTACTTTCAGCCGCAACTTTAACCTCTTTCAAAACAGAGACAAGTTGATCTTCTAAGAGAGAGATTCTTTCCTCTGCCTCTTGAAGCTTAATTGGAAAGCTCCCCATTGTACTTTCTATTTTCTCCAAACGTAGGCTGAGGGAGGCCAATTCTGTTTTGTGAACCCTTTTCAAGTCCCGCACCTCATCCAGGATTAAATTCAGCATATCCTTAACACTCATCTAAAAATTCTCCCGTGGAATCCATCAGTATATTAGAGTCGGTGTCGATATTGACATTAACATTGGCATTGGCGTTGACGTTGGTGTGAGGGGGAGAAATAGAAAAAAATGAAGATTGTGGTAGAGGCATGACAAGAGGGGGAGCTCTCAGATCTACTGCCGCTACGTCCTCTTGCTGGCCAGTAGGTGATAAGGCAGTTGATGCTGATAAAACAAGCTCAGGATTTTCCACAGAGTCTGGCTGTTGCCCTCTTGATTGATCCTTCCCAGAATTTGGTAGATTGGGTGAATTGGGCGTTGGCCTTGTAATCTGGTTATCAGAGCTAGAGCTGGTGTCATCATGTATATTGGAGGAAGCTGGTAGGTTAGACAGAGAGGTTTGAGCGACGCAGTGCGCCCTGTTAAGTTTGTCTTGCGGGGTTAAGTCCGAGCCCGGGCTCTCTGATCTGGCTGACGTGTCACCATTAACTGTATGATGACTGTTCTTAATATTCTGGGTACCTGGTGAGGGACTAGACAAGGAGACCTACGGCATAGGTTTTTTCAAAAATAATGGGAATTGCTTAATCCCATTAGTACTCCTCTTCTTCTGCGCATCCATTTCTTTATCCAGATTACCTTCTTCTTGCTCCATACTTGGTGGACAGACAGCGGTAATAGTGGATATAGCTGTTACCACACCCGAGTCTTTACTGGAGTTTTCTACAGAGAGTACTGGCGGCTGAATGTTCATATCCGAGTTCTCTTGCTCCACTTCACCCTCAGAGCTCTCGGCTGCTGAGTCTACGATACAGGGCGGAGAGGTGCTGCCCAACCCTGCAAACTCTGCTATCGGCGTCGCTTTCTTAGCCTCCCTTGCTTCCTTAGCGAGCTGCCGTGCCTTGGCCTTTACGAGGCGGGTGTTCAGCTGTTTCCCCATCTTTGGAGTGCCCGGCATATAGACGGCCTAAAATGCTTATAGTGCCTCTGACTTTGTCTTCCGTGGCTCTTCCGTGGCTTTATCTGTGCAATACAATAAACTTTAAATGTGCTTTAATGTGTTTGCGATTCCTGAGCCCAGGATTGCCAGATTTGCAAAGTTTGCCAAAACAGCTTTTGGCTCCAAACTCCCGCTCCGCCTCTACCTCCGAGTTTTACCCCTGCCGCTCAAGAAATATGGGTAAAATACGCTCCTTTCTTTGATTTGCTTCCCTATGAAATGGATCCAAAAAATGAAAGACACTTTTGCCAAAAATCTCCTCACCTCTCCAGCCTCCTTTCCGTGTCTTTAACGGACACCAAAGCACCTTGTAGCCGTTTTTTTTCTCGTTTTTATTTCACCTCCTTCTTTCCCTTCCTCCCCCGCGAGTCTCGGCAACCTCGGCAGGGCTCCACCGGCAATCTCACCGCTTACTCTGTTTAACTGTTTTACTCTAATTTCAGCTGCAGATAGTCATTCCACAGGCCGTAAGCTGCCATAAGCTGCCTCCTTGACTGCCGAACACATCAGCAGGAGAAAACCGTCAATATCAAGAACAAATCTGCCCGGTGAAAAATCAGCAGCAATCCAAGCAGACGCTGTCAGGTAGACTCCACCATTCCCGGGGGCGTGGCCAGAGATCACCTGATGCTACTCGGAGGTGTGGTTCTCCATATTAGCCATCCCAGACCCACATACAATGAACTCAAGCAGGCCTACACTAAGTATATGAACTCCTAGGGTTACCTATTGGCTGAAAAACTCCAATTTTATTATCACACACCCAAAAAGTGAAACTCCACTCCCCGCGAGTCACCAACTTGCTCGGCTGCTGAATCCCGGAAGTCACTTCCGGGATTCAGCCGCCGAGCAAGTAGGTGACTCGCGGGGAGTCGCGGTGTTGCAAATCGCCATCGCGTGAAAATGTCCCGCGCTGACTTTCCCGACGGGGCATGATTCCATCTTCGATGCAGTTTTTCTCACTACTAATTGTAGTGATTATATCAAGATAATCTCTTGATCACTGTAATATATATCTTTTCACATTTTGAGCCTCCCGGGAGGGTGCACCTTAGGGCGTGCATACCACCGGAGGACTTTGGTGTAGGTCCTGATGAATGCTGAGCAAAACGCAATTAACAGCAGAAACATGTTGACCATTGTTTATTGACCAGGATCCCGGTTCCGTAATTCAGAACCTGTGGAATCCGCTCACTCTGTTTTTATACAATGCAGATTGGTCTATATTAAAAATTTTTGAAAAGACACAATCTTGCATTTTTTAATACACTCACAACCTCACAAATAGTCACTTCCTAATTTCGGCACTGTTACACTCACCACATCCTGCTCCGCTGTAATCAGGCGTTGTAGCACGCTGGGGGGACATTCGTTCACCCCAGCGGGGACCCGATGATGAAGCATGTTACCAACTAGTGGTGAGTGAGGGTCCTTCCTAACAAACAAGGCGACTCTTCTTTCCTTTTTTGTTTTCATTTTTTGTTTGGAACATAAGGTGAGTTGCAGGCCGTGTTTTGTTTCTCTCCTGTGGTACAGGAGTCACTTGGGCACACTAAGGGAGACAGTCTATTTTTCCTGCTGGATACCAAGATGTATGTGTGATCCTTGATCACACTTGCAACACCAAGCAGGAATATCACTTTTATCCCAGTCACTCCTTTGTTGTTAATTAATTATATACTCGGGGTATAGGAGTGTCCTTTCATGCCCTCCCTCTCTTGTTGTTACTGATTGTGTATTCCTCGCAGGCATACAGAGCCTCAGCATATCACTAATCCCACATGTACTACTCAGCGCTGCATCATCCCTTAACTGTAACCTACCCAGACACAAATACATCCAGCGCTGAGTCACTACGCTAGGGCTGCGCAGCACTTCACATCTACCTGATGTAGGCCAAGGGTGAGGTACGCACACAGCAGAAGCATAACCTGTTCACTACTACTGCTCGCTACATGGTATGCTGCCACCACTGCATTTTTTATGCTTAACTCTTGGTGAAGGTAGTAGCCTTCCACCACTATGAGGTTAGCACTTTAGGCACCCCTCCTGGTCCAACAAGACCACAATCCGTGAGACAGTCTGATGTCATGACGACCATGAACTATCAATGTTTACTTATGACACAAGAATCAGCCTTAGGCATCCAGACAACAGTACAATTGGGAACTCAGGACAGGGGTTCACATCTTTAACCATGCAGAGGACTTTTCCATCCCAACAGACCTTCTCTGGGCATGAAATTCAAATTTCTCCTGCTCTGAACTTTCCTGCCAAAAAACAACGGCTTAGACCGGAATGTGTCCAATGGCTATCTGACCTTGTGAAGCCATATTTGGCTACAGCCTGCTGCCTTGCCCTGCTAAAGATTTTTGGCTTCCAATTTTGAGTTTAAGTCCAAGTCAAAACCTCCAAAACGGCCGAACCTGGTTTCGGTATGCAGCAATCTCCATCAGCCTAAAAACTGTGTCTAGGTTCCCTTCTACCTTAACCAGTTGATCGTGGTTGATGTTTAACGCTTTTTAGCATTATTTTTAATATAAACTTTTTAATTTCATATTTGCAGTTCCCCTTGTTAGATTTTTGTTGTTTTAGGGGCATTTTATTTATTTAATTGGAGAAGTAGTTGAGGGGGAGAGAAATAATAATCAACCTTGCCAGGGTGAACTACTAAAGTCGCTCAGTAAACCTGTGCTTAACCCTCTGGTTACTTGGCACTGAGTAGTCAGATTTAACTAAGAGGCAATGTGTAAAGTGTTTACATAGTAATCATATAGTGATAAAGAGAAAAACCCCCACAAAAAATCCCCAATTTAGAAAAATGGAGAATATTTTAATAAAAAAAGACACCAAATTAAAACATCTAATAACCCGAGATATGAACTTTTAAAGTTGTGGGGAGAAATTGGTCGTCTATCCTGGTTTAATGCCAGGTAACTTGCTACATTGTCTAATAACTTACCTACATTGTGGACGGGGTCCTGTAAGTACGAGACAATAATTTGTGTAAATGGAAATTATGTTTTCTATCACCCACCTTGATTCTCAAACCCTTCAGCTTTCACATCTGGGACACAAAATATGATGAACCCATTTTTTTAAAATATCTTTATTACAGTTTTTATGTTTTCCAATACAATAGCATATAGGCATCCAATTATATTTCTCTACAGGAACATTAACAGTTGCTTGACAGCATTATACATATAAATCAGGATATTTCCGTCTCATTAGTTCCGTGTCTTGTTTAGTTGTGGCATAATGTTACACGTGTGTTTATAGGACACCTAGGGGTCCTACAGCCCGCACAATCTGTCATCTCCAATGGAGGGCCAGAGTAACGGTACACAAAATATGATGAACCCATGTTCAGGAATGGGCTGTGAGGATTGATAAATGAAAAACAAGGAGTGGTTGTGTGGCACAGTAACCAATACCTGATAAATACACCATGAAGAGCCCATGTGACAGCAATATATGTGCCGTAACCATGAAAGCAGTAGCATTAGATCCTCAGAGCTGATGATTTACTATTTTTGTACTATTATTATGCAAAATGGTGTTTGATCCTGTTAAGGTCCGCGGGCAAAGGGTCAATATAGTAAAATAAGAGCAGAAAGACACCCCAATTGCCATAAATCAAGCATTAATTAATATAGTACACAAGTAATTAAAATAATGTGCATTCATAAGCTACTTTGTGTTATTTAAAAAATGAATCACTTATTAAGCCCTCCCCGGACTGTAAATAGAAGTATATATAAATATATGACAAAGAAAAACCACTGTGAACATAGAGCATTGCTTCCTGGAGGGGGATAGGTATGCCTGTTCCAAGTAGAAGGATTTTTAACATCCAGGTGGTAACCAAAGCTATAGGTAATAACCCTACTGGCAAAGCTCTGCGCCAGACTTGATCCCTATGGACCTTAAAATGAACAACATAGTTTTCGGGGACCTATTGTTGCCAATGTACTGAATGCAGTTAGTAATTCAGCTTAAATGTTGTTGGATTCTTGAATAGTCCAAATATTTAACAAGCATTGGTAAATGCATTAGGTTTTGCCTAGGTGATTAATTGATTAATAATATGCAGTTTTTTGTAACCCTGGGCGTAGTACTTCGCTACGCCCACGGAGTGGGCGTAGTGTTGACTACTTTGCCATTTGCAAAGTAGGCGTAGCAGGCAACACTACGCCCACTCCGTGGGCGTAGCGAAGTTGCCCGCCACCCGCCTCCCTCCCGCCCTCCCTAAATACTTAAATAACCTTTTTAAAAAGAATAAAAACCACTTACCTTGTCGGCTGCGTCCCCGGGGCTCCCTCTCGTAACCGCGCCGCCGTCTCGGACACTATTGCGCATGCGCGGCCGCCCGCGCATGCGCATTTCTCACGAGAAATGCGCATGCGCGGGCGGCTGCGCATGCGCATTAGTATCCAAGATGGCGGCGCGATTACGAGAGGGAGCCCCGGAGATGCAGCGGACAAGGTAAGTGGTTTTTATTCTTTTTAAAAAGGTTATTTAAGGGGGGCGTGGCTAGCAGCCAAGCATGGCGGCCGCCTAGTGTGAGAGCTCCCGAGGGCACTGCAGCCTTTTAACATAGCCGTCACAGATATCCGTCACCACGCACGCCTGAAGCGGCGGCGTTCGAGTCCGGGACCCAAGCGGCGCCACCGGTCCAAGTTTCAAGAAAATCGATGCACCGGAGCCTGAGCTGCACCGTGTGACGAGTTGGGGCCTACAACCGGAGAAAAAGCACCGGCCTTGCGTAACACCCGGACCCCGCCGGAGGTGCGACGGAGCCGGCCAAAGGGAAGGATCGCACCCCGGTGCCTGCCATAACACTACAAACAAGCCTGAAACTCCTGGCTGCGTCCTCCGGTACTACTACGATCTCCTGGTGGGACCTGGACAGTGCGGAGGTCGGTGCAGACACAGCCTAGACCGCGCGGCACAGAGGCGGCGTCCTAAATCACCTGAATCACCTAAATCACCCGCTTCCCCCCCCCCCCCGCGAGTACTCACCTGGCGGCACAACACTGCGGGGGGCAACACCAGTCATCGCCGGGGAGACGGGGAACAGTGGGCTCGAATACTATCCCAGCACTGACGCCGGCTCGACGGTGCCCCAGGGGGACGACGATCTGCCGGACATATCCACGGGGGTGTGGGTACCCCCCCCAGGCCTGCGGCCGACTAGACGACATCGGCAGAGTCGGCGAAGTCGCCACAACGGCAGTATCCCAACACACAGCGGCCTAACCAGTGGGCAAGAGGGGCCAGCGGCCCGGGCCGGTGCAGTGCAGGAGAGCAAGGGGGGGACCGCAGTGACCGCCCCGTCCCAAAGAAGGACTACCGGAGGCGAAGGCTCGGAACGCATCTGTGGCTCCTAGACTCCCGCACACACAACCGGGGAGGCCAATCACTATCCGACTGACACCACCTGCCGGGGACCTCCATACACTCACAGGCCGCGGTCGCCTGGGAAATAATTCTGACACTCGAGGATCCCAGCACCATGGCGGGAAAAGGCCTCAGGAGCGGATCCACGCAAGCCAAGCTGGATAAATTCGCCTACGGACATCAGGGACAACAGCAAGCTACAGGGCGACCCTCTGCAGGCTATACCCAGGACGCAGACAAACCGACAAAAATAACGCTAGAAGACATAATGAAAACTCTCACGGAAGTGAAAACTACAGTGGGCGCCATCTCCTCAGAAGTGTCTCTGCTGCGAGCGGACTTTCACAAAATGGCGGAGAGAGTGACACAGGTAGAAGTGGTCACGAAATCACTCGTGGAAGACACCTCGGAGCTCCAATTGGCCATGGAAAGGATGCAAAAAGTTACCAAGCTCCTGCATGACAAGCTGGACGACCAGGAAGGGCGATCACGCCGTAACAACGTGCGCATCCTTGGACTTCCGGAGACAGAGGGGAAGGGGGCCATGGACCTCTATGTGGAAGACCTCATCAAGAGCAAACTCCAGCCCAAGGGCCTGTCGCATTTTTTTTCGGTGGAAAGAGCACACAGAGTTCCGGGAGGCCCACCAAAGACGGGGGCGGCTCCGAGGCCGGTGCTAGCCCGGCTCTTCAACTTCAGAGACAGGGATGCTATATTACAGGCTGCGAGGAATTCACCACCAGTGCGCATTCATAACGCAACATTAGCATTCTTCCCAGACTACACGGCAGAGGTGGCCAGGTGACGTAAGTCCTTCACGGAGGTTAAGAAGGCACTGCGCGACAGAGAACTGCCATACTCCATGATATTCCCAGCTAAACTGCGAATAGTGGCCGAGGGGAAGACCTGGTTTTTTGATACGCCGGAGGTGGCTCAAGAATGGCTGGAGGGCTGGAGACCGGCGGGGCAACGGCACCGCTCACAACGAGACCGCCCGAGAAACCAAACGACGCGAACACCACCACATCAATCCTCCCACTCGCCAAGCCAGGGAGAAGGGACGGAAATAGAATCGGACCTCGAGAAGGACCCGCTAGCCTCTGGGCGATTGACTCCGGTGTAACATTGAACTGTACGCATTATTAGAGTCTGTGTGGGCCGCGGGACTGTGGCTCGGACGTGGCTGAGTAGGGTGGGCACAGGCGGTGCCCAGAGGGGACTCACCAACCCTACGAGCAAGTAAGATGACTGAGGGAGGGATGAAGCACTCTGCACAGTTGGGGAAGCGGGCGGGGTTTTGTCCGTGGAGCAGGGTAGCAGGGAGGGGGGATGGGATTGAAGTTTATATGTTGAAATGTTTACTCTTGTTTATAGTCATCATTCACTGCCTACATTCTGATGTCACCCTGACACCTGCATGTCTCCTACGCAGTACGACACTAATCGAAGCATGGGTTAGGACACAGCACGCGCTGTGTGTTGAACTCCCTTACCAATCTAATGACCAGGCCACTTAATCACACGCCCCCCGAGGGCCACTCCACAGCTGGGAGGGCTCCCCCACTACGCATAATGACATGGAATGTCCGGGGTCTGGGTGACAAAATCAAGAGAGGCTTGGTCCTCCAGGCTATAAAGCGGCAAAACCCGGATGTGGTCCTCCTGCAAGAAACCCACCTCACGGGATCTACATGCAAAGCACTAGACAGACGTGGATACACAATGGCGGTCCACGCCGAATTTACTACTGGCTCCAGGGGGACAGGCATACTGGTTAGACGTTCTTCCCCCTTTATGGTGTCCCGCCGTGTGGCGGACGACCAGGGCCGCTTTGCCGCGATCCATGGGCAGTGGGAGGGCAGGGCCCTAAATGTGATTTCAGTATATATTCCTCCAGCCCTGCACTCTGTGGCCCTGCCGGCACTGGGCAGGTTCCTTCTTGATCTCCCTGATGGTGGCACGATTGTTGGGGGGGACTTTAACGCAGTCATGGATCCCCTTAAGGACACTTTTCCCTCCAGAACCCGACTGCGAGGTGCTACGCCACTGTGCGAATTCGCAGAAGCCCTAGGCCTAGTGGACCTCGGGCGGCAGCTGCACGCTGAGAACACCCACTACACTTACTACTCAGCGGTACACAATAGCTTATCTCGCATAGACTACTTCATGACGCTGGGGTTGGGCCTTGACATGTTCGAAACAGTGGACACACTTCCCAGGGGGGTCTCAGATCACTCTCCCGTTGTCCTATCACTGACCACTGGAGAGAATCGAAATGCTCGGCTCTACCCGATCTATCCCAATTTCTTGAAAATCCCCAAGATTCGGAAAAAACTCAAACTGGTGACGTCACTATATTTTGCTGAAAACACGGGCACAGTAGAATCGCCCTCCACCCTGTGGGAGGCATACAAGACTGTCCTCAGGGGGGCGGCCATTGCGGCAATTACGGGACACAAAAGGGACTCACGAAAGGAACTCATAGACCTGGAACTCGCACTTGACACAGCCAATAACGCTCATATGGCAGACCCCTCCCCGTCAGCGACACATACACTCATGCTCCGGCAGCAACAAT
Source organism: Lissotriton helveticus (assembly GCF_964261635.1). Classification (NCBI taxonomy): domain Eukaryota; kingdom Metazoa; phylum Chordata; class Amphibia; order Caudata; family Salamandridae; genus Lissotriton; species Lissotriton helveticus. The sequence continues at coordinate 1,892,341,985 of NC_136057.1, read as the reverse complement.
ACCTAACTCACCTCACAACGACAGAAAAGGGTAACATCGCAAACACCAGACATAGAATCTACGATGTGGGCGACAAAGCGGGTCGTATGTTGGCATGGCTGGACAAGAGAGGGAATGGAATACGAGGCATTCATAAGATCACCACAGAAGATGGGCGGACATTGGTACATCCTGAAGAAATAGTGGGCGAATTAGCACGACACTATCAGGCGATCTATACACCGAAAGGGAGGGTCACACAACGAATTGCGAAGGCAACACTCACAGACATTGCCATCCCCAGCATCACACAAGAGGATAGTGACATCCTAGAACTAGACCCAACGGAGGATGAAATCCAACTGGCAATCCAGGCGCTACAATCGGGTAAGGCACTGGGCCCTAATGGGATACCGATAGAGTGGTACAAGACCATGGCTGCTGACCTCGGTGCCCCATTACTGGCCATGTATTTAGAGAGTAGGGACAAACTGGAGCTGCCGCTAGATCAGCGCACGGCCACGATTGTAGCAATACCCAAGCCCGGGAAACCACCGACGGCGTGCACATCGTACCGCCCGATATCGTTACTGAACGTAGAGGCCAAAATTCTAGCTAAACTTTTAGCCACCCGCCTGCTGCCCCATCTCAGTGCCCTAATCCACCCTGATCAATCGGGCTTCATGCCCCACCGGAGCACTGCGCTGAATCTCAGAAGGGTCCATGGAGTGCTGGCCCGTTCGCACCTTCTTACGGAGCAGGCGGTGATTCTCTCTCTCGACGCCAAAATGGCATTCGACTTAGTAGAGTGGGAATACCTCTTCGTGGTACTGGAACGCATGGGCTTTGGGCCGAAGTACATATCATGGATACGGCTACTATATACGAAGCCCGTTGCACAAGTGGTAGCCAATGGCCACACATCGCAGAGATTCCCCCTGGGCAGAGGAACCAGGCAAGGCTGCCCTCTATCCCCCCTGCTCTTCGCGCTGGTGCTTGAACCATTGGCCATTCAAATCAGATCAACACCGCTTTTCGCGGGCATTAAGTGGGAGGAGGGATGGGAAGACAAAGTCTCGCTATACGCAGACGATATGCTCATATATATGACCGCACCCGAGACCGGCATCCCAGCCCTGCTAGATCTCTGTGACGCGCATGGGCGAGCGTCGGGATACACTCTCAACTGGTCGAAATCCACCATTTACACGTTAAAAGGCCCAGAGCCGCGGCTGCGGGGGAACTGTCCTATGCTTACGTCGTCGGTCTCTTTCAAATACCTAGGCATTGTCCTCGCGAGCGGAGAAGCAGACTTTTTTGTAAACAACCTAAAACCACCCATAGATCGTCTGCGAGCGGATGTCAAACATTGGGCGACCCTTCCCCTGACCTTATTGGGCAGGGCAGCGTTATACAAGATGATGGCCCTCCCAAGACTCCTCTACGTCCTGGAAAATACTCCGTATAGGGTACCACAACGTTACTTTCAACAGATTGTGGCGCTGGTCACTGTCCTGCTCTGGAACACAGGCCCGGCGCGTATAGCGTATGACAAGCTGGTAAAGAGCTGGTACGAGGGAGGCATAGCGCTCCCCAACATTCAGCTATACTACTGGGCGGCACAACTCAAGATTATAAACAGCTGGATCCATGCCCCGAAGGACGATCCGGCCTTTCGGGCAGACTGGTCACAACTTGGGACGGACTGTATGCTGTCCGTGCTTTACAATAAATCGCAACTGAAGGTCCTGATCGGCCCGACCAAACATACGGCAGCGCTATGGCATGTTGCACAGGCCCGTCTGGGATGGGCAGGCCGCCTCACTAAAATGACGCCCTTGTGGGATACGAAGGCGTTGGGGAACCTGAGAGGCTGTAAAGGGTTTGAACGGTGGGACTCAATAGGTATCTCTACAATAGGAGACCTCTGGGATACTGACACGGTAATATCATTTCCACAACTGCAACAACAATATCACCTTGGACCCACAGAAACGTTTAGGTATGTCCAAATTAGGCATGCATTGCTGCAGGCAATCCCTGCCGGCACCACACTGCCGGAATCCTCACCTTTGGAAGACAGACTGCTAACAGATTACATGCTCCAAAGCGCCACCTCCTTTACATACAAAAAGCTGATCAACAATCTTAAGGACCCGACGCTAAAGCTTAAGGGTAAATGGGAAGGGGAACTAGGTGAGGCAGACGAATCTGAATGGAACGAGGCCCTGGCCTCCCCGAGGGAGGTAGGAATCTCTAGTAAGCTCAGACTGGTACAACTTAAAATCCTACACCGCATATATTACACCAGGACACTGTTACACAAAATACAAAGAGCACCACACCCCTTCTGTTTGCGAGGCTGCGGAGAGGAAGGGACACTGTTCCACACACTATGGGAATGCCCACAAATACGCGAATTCTGGAGACAGGTGCTCCGATCCATCTCCCAGGCCCTCAACCTTTCCATTTTACCCGAACCACGTAAGTGCCTTCTAAACATCTGGGACCCAAACGATCTGGGTAGATATCAGCTGATTTGGGTGTCACTGGCAATGACAGTAGCAAAACGGGATATAGCACAGAAATGGGGGGCACCGGAAGTGCCCACCGCCAATAGATGGGCTAAAAACATGGACATCCTAATGGTGACAGAAAGAGCGGTCTATGTGATTCGAGCAGCGCCCCGGAAATGGAATAAGGTGTGGACGGCATGGAACGTGTACAGAGGGGAACTTTGTGAGCCCTTACCGGAGGAAGAGGACTCAGACTCAGAGGGGGAAGAAGAGTGACTAAACGGCTACGGGGCGATGGCCTCGGGGACATGGCAAGGCAACCTGGGAGACACTGCACTGGCCTTTTTACTACAATGCGAATGGCGACACAGGTTGTGTCAAGTTGTAAGGGAGAGCAAAGGGTGAAGATGACACAGGGATTGGGGGGAATGTTGGGGAGTTTATTGTTAATGGGTTAAATGGAAAGAAATGTAGCCATCTCTGGGGTTGGGAGGAAGGGTTATCAGGGGTATGCACTTTAAAAGGGAACGATGTTCCATATCAAGGGCTCAAAAGGAACTAATGCCGGAAAGGAAATACTGTCTTTGATGAGAGATTGTAGCCCGTAATTTACTGCGTTGCTAACTTGTACGAACTGTACTGTGTACCGATTGGATGTATGTAACTGATTAACCAATATTCCTTCCTCGAAAAAAGAAATAAAAGATTGTTAAAAAAAAAAAAAAGGTTATTTAAGTATTTAGGGAGGCGGGTAGTATTTAGGGAGGGCGGGAGGTAGGCGAGTGGTGCGTAGTGGGGCTACGCGAAGTGCGTAGGTGGACGTAGTTTCTTGCCCACTTCGCGTAGCTTCGCGTAGCCCCACTACGCCTACTACACCCGTAAGTTATAGCTTGCTGAGTAGATGTACAATATAAGTTACAGAAAGTCTGTTAAAGTGGTATGACTTGTTTATGTACGAAAACTCAATATATTGTGCTGTTACTAATGGGATAGTGCGGATAAGCAATAGCAACATTTTTGAAAAATGAAATGAAAGACGGAAATAATAGAATTATTGATGTAATAGCACAATTATGGCCCGATTACGATGTCGGATGGACCGCAACCGACTGACCGTCAGTAGCGGTCCACCCAACATCTGCCGTTGAGGTCAGCCCGTTTCATTATGATGCGGCAGATGGAGACATTAGGCAGAGGGACTGTCTTCTGTGCTTTCGACAGGCTCAAGGAGCCCATCGAGTGTCAGAAACACATATAATCCCATAATTATGTCATTTTCCGACACCCTTTCCATGTTGGCCTTTCTGACTTGGAAAGGCTGTTAGAAGGCGACTTTGGGGGCCACTAGCAGGCGTCCCTTCACCCTGGCCCTCCGCTATGGGGCCTGGGGGGCACCTATGGTGCCGCCCTAAATATCCCTGCACCGTGTGGCAGGCATCGCATAGTGGTGCCTGCTACTCGGTGCAGGGATGTTTAAAAACATGCATTTGTCAATGGCAGTTTATGCTGCGGGCCTTTCCTGCCTGTCGCACAAGCTGCCATTGAAAAATTTATGTTTCCGACCGCCCATTGGGCAGTCGCATCCAAATTATGAGATCCCCACCGCCCGAAATCGTAATCAGGCCCTATGTATTTAGAGGAGTTTTGCCAACTTTTGGGCCTGGTCGCACTGCACCTGCTGCACCATTCAAATTAAGTCCCTTTTAACTGCAAGGTCATTGCGATTGTGACTGCCTGTTTAGTAGTCAAATGTAGCAATATTATGTGTTTAGAGGACTTCTGACAACTTTTGGGCCTGATGCTACTGCACTTGCTGCACCATTCAAATCATGACCCTGTTTCCTGCAAGATAACTGCACTTGTGACTGTCTGGTAGTAGTAAAATATAGCATAGCTCTTGTATATTAACTTTATTCTTAACATGCAATGTTTATTTTTTTTTTTTTACTTTCCAATCTTTATTTCGACCATTTGGTCATAAAAGATACACAAACAATAAAATCACTTAAATTCTGTCACAGTCATTAAAACATCAATACATGATATTAAAATCAAAACCAGAAAGTACAATAATTGTTAAAAGTGAGCGATTCTACAGTCTACCCAGCATTTTTTAAAAGACGACTACGCGTATGCCAGACATTCGTAAAGAATTTGGAAAGTGCAAAAACAATTGGGCCGGAAACATCCCATTTTAAAATTCTGTACATCGGTGCATATTCCCTGCCACCCAAATTCTTAATCAAGGGCAGCAGCCAGTACTTTCTGGCTGCCTTGTATGCTGGGCAGAAAAAAATCACATGCAAATCATTTTCCTCTTTGTCAACGCAAAGAGGACAGAACTTGGTAGAAGGGACTTGTGACCAGGTGCTAGTAAAGGACCGTAAAGGCAATGTGCCGTATCTCCACTGGAGAAATAACTTTCTGGTGAATATGGGATAAACGGGATCAAGAGCTTTCTCAAATATATAAAGATCCTTGATTTGCAGGAATGTGGAGGAAAGGGACCCCTCTGTCTGGGTAGCTATAACCCTTACCCTTTTGTGTTCGTGGAACAGATTCGCCAGTGCTCTCTTAGAGATTCTTGGTGCTGTATTTGCTGGTTCGGTCCACAATTCAGGGAGCCCCACATCTGTGCAAACTGACTGGATATTTTGGACCCAGGGAATACTGAGCGCCTTAGGGTGTTTTAGTAGTTCGACCAGTTCCGCCCTGTAATCGGCGAGATCGTCGCTGCTCCATAGCCTGCGCCAGAAGGCAATGGGTCTTAGACTTATCTCGTCGGCGAGTGGCCGTAGCCCTAAATCAAGCCTCAAAGGGAGAAGCGGGGTGCTAGGGGGCAGTGCGGTAATTTGTCTTAAAAACTTATTTTCTGTGCAAGACAAGTTCCGACATGGAATGTGGCCCCACAGTTCAGCCCCGTACAAGATCGCCCCCCTTGCCTGTGCCTTATATATTTGAATCAGGGCCCCCAATGGGCGATAGGTCGAACCGGTCATCATCCGGGAAATACCCCCGGTAATTTGTACTAATTTAAGGTTAGCCCTAGTTTGATGGCTCTCCCAGGTCATGTTTTCGTTGAGCGTCACGCCGAGGTATTCGAACGTGGCAACTCTTTCCAGTCTCGCTGCTCCCAGTAGGGGATTCGGGCGCTGTTTGGGGCTTGGGTTCAATACCATATATTTGGTTTTTGTGGCATTGATTTCCAGCCCTCTATCCTGACAGAAGGCCACAAAGGCATCAAGTATCTTTTGAATGCCCATGGGCGTTTTGGATACCAACAGTGTGTCGTCCGCAAACATTATTGCGGGCACACTGTTGCCATTCAATTTAGGGGCATCTGTATAGTCGGTGGCGTTTAGATGAGCGATTATCCCGTTGACGAAGAGGCAAAACAGGGTCGGCGCCAGCACACAACCCTGTCTTACCCCTCTGCCCACGGGAAATCTATCAGTCAGCTCCCCCGACCTCCCACACCTCACCTGGGCATAATTATTATGATGCAGCCTCTGCAGGGTCAATAAAATATCTGGTGGAACGCCCATCCCTGCTAAGATGACCCAGAGTTTTCCCCTAGGCACGAGGTCGAAGGCGGCTCTTAGGTCCACGAAAATCGTGTACAGACTACCGCCCTCGAACCTCACTGTCCTCCAGTAGATCAAATTCAGTCTAAAGACCTGGTCCACAGTCGATACCCCTTTCCTAAAGCCTGCCTGATATGGACTGAGGGCGCCCACCTCCTCAATCCATTCCTGAAGCCTGTTCAGGAGAACCCTGCCGAAGAGCTTCTGTGCTACATCTATCAGGCTAATCGGTCTGTAGTTGGCTGGGAGCAGGGGGGATCCTTTTTTGAAAATCGGGACCACCTCGGCCCCCAGCCAAGTACCGGGGATTTCCATCCCACCGAGGACACCGCTAAAAAGAGCTGCGAGGTAGGGCGCCCAGACGGTGGTCTCCTGCTTATACAGGTCTCCCGGTAGCCCGTCCAGTCCAGGCGCCTTCCCTGAAGCCAGGCCTGAAATAGCAGCCATAACCTCGCTCAGTGTTATTTGATCCACCTGCAAGCCCTGTCTCACTGGTTCAATTGGCACAGGAAGTTCTCCGGACTCAGCGCTATATAGCGACTGGAAGTGGGCCTGCCACACTCCAGGAGCTATATTAGGCACCACTGCCGAATGTAGACTCCCTGATCCCCCATTCACCATTCTCCAGAACAGGCGTTGATCTTGTACTGCTAGGGCCTTTGTGAGCTCTTCCCACTGGTTTTCCTCCCATTCTATTTTGGCCTGTGCAAGAAGTTTCTTATAGGCTTGTCTACATTGCTTGAGACGTTCCCCTCCTTTGCCCTCCTTAATTACTCCAAGGAGTTTTGTTTTGGCCCTTCTACAGGCTATGTTATACCATTGTGTTTTGCCTTGGGGCCTCTCTTTTGGCTTTTGCACTTTGCATGAAAAGTGGGGTGCCGCCGCTTTTATGAGATCTTTATGGGCATCAAACAATTTACTCCTAATATCTATTTTGTTTGCCACACTATCAAGGTCCCCAACAGTTTCCAGGATGGGGGTAATCTCTGCATAAAGCAGTGGGAGTTTATCCTTGTTTGTGACCATATGCTCCCACCTAATTCTTCTCCTGTTGTTATCTATAAGGAGTGTGGGATGGTTCCCTTCCTCATGGGTCGCTAGGCCCTGGGGTGCTGGGTGGATGAGGTCTAGCTCGAGAGCATTGTGGTCACTGTCCATCCTATCAATTACCCTAAAATCCTGTATTGTTGACCACCTTGCTAGTTGAACCAAAATGTAGTCCAAGTGTGACTCCCTTCCCTGGCGATTATAAGTAATTTTGCCTGGAGTGTCGGAGTTGGTGCGCCCATTACACGCTCTGAGCCCGTACCTTAACGTGAGGGCAGTAATTTGCAACGCTAGCGGGGTCCAAGCTTTCGGAGATGGCACATCAACCCCTGGTACTGCCCACCTATCTTCTTCTTCTGATAGGAACCCTTCCTGGAGGCCGGGGAGTGGCTCAAAGTGAGAGTTAAAGTCTCCACCCACCACATAGTATGAATCTGTCGACAGTTCAGATAAAAAGTTCGAGAGTTCATTAAAAGTCGGTGATTCTTTTGCCTTTCCCATTGGCCTGGAGTAGATATTGACCAGCAGGAGGTTAACTTTGTTTGGCCATGTTAGTGAGACCGCGAGGATGTCATCGGAGCTGCATGGGAGCCGTGTTGCCACACAGCCCAGGTGAACAGCAATCCATGTCGCAAGGCCCCCTGATGGTCGGCCTTTGCCTTCCCACCTAGCTGGAATAAAAAAGGATGCGTAGCCTTGATGCTCATAGTCCTCTCTGGCCCAGGTTTCCTGGAACATACATATGTCACCAGTTTCTATGTACTTTCCCCAGGCCGGCTCTTCCAATTTATTTGCCAATCCCGCGATGTTCCAGGAGATTATCCTCAAATGTTCGGAGGTGGAAGATGTCATAGCGTGAGGCATGGGGGAGGTAAGTCCATAGTCCACTTGTGTTGCAGGGCCTGTGGCTGGGGCAGCAGAAGGTGCATATGACTCCATGGATCCCAGCTCCCCCTCGCCCTCAGGGGAGGGAGCCATAGTTATCCGCTCAGCAGCAACTACTCCATCAATGGCTAGGTAGGAGGATTCAATTCGACCGTGTTCTGGGGCAAATGAGTCATTCAATGGACCAGAAATTGCACCGGGGGACACAGTGGGAGGATCCAGGGGGCCACAGAAGCCCGATACCCCTGGCGCAGACTTACTGACGGTGAGTCAGTCGACCCCGTCCAGCCCGTTCAAACAGTTAAAGCGATTAAAATCGCAAAAGGGTGTGTCCGGCGGTTGGGAGTACGGGCGTTGGACAAAACCTTTATGATTTCGTCTGTAGTCCACCCTTGTCCAGCCATCGTTTGTTGGGGCCTGGTGCCTGGGAATTGGGGGAAAGAAAAAGGATACTGGGAGGGTCTGTATGGTGGAGTCAAGGGATCGGTTCATTCCTTCACAGATGTGTCGAACCGTGCCCGGGTCTTTAAAGGTTACCATGATACAGTCCCCCACTATGGTTTTCCTGGTCTTCCCTAGCCATGGAACCCTTCTCACCATGATGATCTCGTTATTAAAGTGGGGTGGCAGGGGACGGTTCCAGTTAAGCCATTTGATTACCTTTTTCTTAAGGGATTGATAATCCTCGTTTTCTCCTGATCTTAGATGGGGGGCACCAGCTAGGACCACCATTAGTCTGTTAGCCTCAGGTGGGAGATCTGGCCTCCGTGGTCTGGGATTTGGGCAAGTGGGCATGGGTGGGGGGGTATTAACCTGATCTTGGTGGGTTCCAGTGGACTCTATTTGTGAACTGTGTGGGACTAGAACCACCGGGTCAATGGGTCTGTTACTTGGGTTATTGTGCCGTGCTTGGAGCTGGACAGCCATAAGGGGTTGCAGAGGGGTGGCAGATGGCATGCTTCTGGGGGGAGCTTTGTTGACATTGGTTACTTTAGAAGATTCCCCACCCGAGGAATGGGTTTCCACTAGCTTAGTCTGCTTGCTTACTAGAGTATTCAGAGTGGTAAGAGAACTTTCTAGTAAGGTGAGCCTAATCTCGACTTTTTTTAAACTGTCGGTGATGGGCTGCAGAAGGGAGCAGAGTAGAAATTCTATGCTCCCCTTAGCAGAGAGTGGGTTGTTTGGATTCAGCGTAATAGCCTCTGGCTCTTTGGAGGTAGCAATTATGCTGGAGTTTGAGAGCTTAGGTGGTGGCACTATCTCCGTAGTCTTCCCCGGTAGGGTGGTGTTAGTACTTTTCTTGCCAAAGTCCAAATGTGATATTTTGGATTTCCCCCACCCCCCCGCTGTTTTCCGAGCCCGTTTACTAGGTGGGGGCCTGTGTATCTCCGCCATGACATTTAATTTAGGCTTGTTCTTATTAGGCAATTGTGTAGGTTGGGTTTGGGTTACCAGGTTAACAGGGGTATGGGAAATCTCTAAAGGGGCTGGCTCTGTGTTTTTTCCAAGTGCTATCCCTGGGGTAGAGGGAACTTCCCTTAGTAGAACAGGGAAATCCTCTAATGTCGAATTATCTAAGCTACAGGGTAGCGCGCCTACCTCTTGAGTGGTGGGGTAGGGAATGATATCTAGCAAAGACCTAGTTTTCATGGATTCAATGGAGCGCCTACGCTCCGCCCTACGTTTCTCAAGTGAACCTTCCAAGTCCGCCTCACCTTTATTGGGTTTGAAATAATTGTCCAAAGTCCCGGAGCTGGAGGCACCATCCCTTGAGGGGGTTTCCCGTGGTGGAGGCGAAGGCATAGCCTTGGTTATGACGCTAAGGGGGATCAAGAGTTTATTACAACATTTAGAATTTGATCATAATGACCAAATGGATTAAGTTGAAAAAAGAAACCTGATAACGCCTACAAAGTTCAGAGAAAGGTGCTTAGGCATGAATAAGAAATGTCACAAACGTTCTATGGCAAAAGCATCTGCTTTACACAACTAAGTAATACAAAAAAACATTCCAGCATACTCTTAAAAGCTGTCTGCAGTTTCTGTGGGAAGAGATCTTATCTTGACAGTAAATGGGGCTTAAACAATGTGAACAGCTTTAGTAGAAGTATCATAAATGCGTACTGCCAGGGGAAGTTAACAAAAAAAAAGTTCCACACAAAAGTGAATGAACACAGTAATTCGGCTATGGGAACTGTTAAGAGCCCCCTTTTAAACAATATTAAATACAAGAGATTTATTAGGCACAGTGCAAGCGCAGTGCAGGCGAAATTTAAAACCAGGGCATCGGAGGCAAGAATGTAAAAAAATGTGCGCTGACAGGACGAGATAAATAGTGTTAAGAAGCACGCTCTAAATGCATGCAGCCAGGCAAGGATAACAAGATGTAAACAGTAAACAATGTGCTGCCTCAAGCAAAAACAATATACGCTGTGTGCAGCAAGCAAATTAAAGTAGTTCCACCCATCAAAGTGACATGGGGTGAATGAGAATAAGCACTTGGGCCTTGGGAGACTGATAAGAGTAAGACACAAGAAGCAACAGGAAATAGAACGCCTACAACCAACTAATAGGAAGAAAAGTAAAGTGACAAGCACAGAGGCCAATAAGAAAGGAAGGAAGGATATAAGTTCCTTTTAAGATACATTAAATGCAATAGATTTCATAAGCACAGCACAAGCGCTGTGTAGGCAAAACCTAAAGAAGGATAGGGAGGATCCACGATTCTGTCACCCCATTTCTCTGATTGACTCCACTATGAAAATACCTGGTAGAGTAATCATGGTGAGGTTAATAAGTTGGGCAGGGTTGAAATATGTCCTGGTTGGTACTCAATATGGCTTCAGACAACGGCAAGGGGCAATTGGACAACATTCTAACTTGTGTCTTCCGGATAATAAATGCACTGTTTGCTCTGATGGATCATTATATTGGGCCTTTATGGACCTAACCTCGGCCTCTGACTGTGCCATTAGTTCCAAGCTTTGGTCATGTTGGCATCATTGCAATTGATGAAGGCATCCCACATTTTCTAAGCATCTTAACCTGGATCTATCTGCCAGAATCCAAAATGGAGCCAAGGAGGAATGTTCAGACAGCCAGACATTAGTCAGAGTGGTTTGTCATGGCTATGTACTTGCCTGCTCCTCTTTATGCTTTATACAAACAGGAGAAACATCAGATCAACCTCAAACCTGATAACTCAAAAATTTGTATCCACCACATATCAGTCCTCTTTTATGCAGAAAATTCTTTACTTGTGTCAAGGACATTAAATAGTCTACAGAGATTATTGGAGGAATACGTTTATGGAGAATCGGAATTTAATAACAAATTTTACCAAGATTCACATTTTGATCTTGGGTCCTAAGAGAAGCAGGTCGAGGGACTTTGTTGTTACGAAACCAGAAAAGAGGCATTATTCAGACTTTTAATTATCTTGGTGCCACCTTTGATAATCGGGGAACATGGGCCGATCTGTTTCAACTAGGAACCCTCAATATTTATAGTCTGTAGGCGGAGTTTTAGATTTTGCAATAAAACTGTGTAACAAACTACTGAATTTTTTAATTGACATCTGTATAAATGCATTTCTAAAGTTAGTTATGACTCTGGTATTTGGGCATACTTCATATTACCGGCCTATAGGTGGGCGAAAACAATTTTTGTAAGGCACCCGGAATTTCCAGCTTTGTCTGTAATGAAGAGCTGGGTCTTAAATAAATAGTAGATATTTTCTATTTAGTTCCCTTGATATTGCAAGCACTAGAATTGTCTTCCACACAGGCACTACACTTTTACCACTGAAAAATGTCGTCTTCAGTCATGATTTCTGTTGGCAGGCCCAAAACACTGATATGGGCTGTGACCTTGATTATTTCTTTCCAACTCCATGAATGCGTCTTGGGAGAAGAGCAATGTCTGGAGAGTAGCTAACTAGAGTTTTACAACTCTCCTGCAGCACCCTTGGTTGCACCCTCAAAGATGCTGTATTTATTGTTCGGGATTGCACGGTTGATGGACCTAATTATCATGTGAGTGGCTTGAATTTCAATACCAGGAGCATTACACAATCACTGTATATAGCAATATATTGCAACTCACCCAGCAATTTATCTGATTTGGTGCTTAAGCCAACTGCGGCATACTTGAAAGTGTTCTATACCTGTAACTGACATATATCAGTATCATCCATCATTCTTTAAGCTTACATCATAGGCAACAGATTGAAAGTATTTCATATAGGGACCATTTACTGGCTATGAGAAATTGCTCATCATAAAGTTATTATTTGACTGAATCTAACAAGAGTTCTAGAAGATTTTGGACCAATGATATCTTAAGTCAGTGGTAGAAGCAACTGACTGTAGAGTAAATAAAATGACTAGATTACAGCAGTTGGACAGAAAGAAGTACATTCAAGGAATAAACTCCTAAGATTACCTTTGTTATTATATTTAGGCTGTGGGGTTTTAGGTTTAAACCTATAATAACTGATAAAACCCCACTGAAAGAACAATAGCCCTCACCAGTGAAAACATATAAACACTGAAAAAACACCTGCAACACTACAAACTAAATGCCATTCAAAGAAAGGAAAAATAGAGTGAAAGAGTCATTTTTTTGTCTTGCTGAAGGGGCCAATACAATGTAACTTTGTTATACAAGTTAGCAGTAAGAAAGACTGGGCTAACATTATTCTGCTTGAGTTTTGTTGTTTAGGGACGCCACTAAAAATTGCTTCTTCTTCTTTCTGCTTTTTTGTTATATGGTCTTTGGTCTAAAGATTTAGGTTTAGAAGCATGTTTTAGGCCTTGTTAAATTATGTTATAAACTGTAGACAATCAGGAAATATCAAACTCATATTTGATATTTCAGCTGCATTTGATTTTTTCACTGATAGGAAAAATGGCTGGTTTCATAAGAATCTTTACTAAAATGTGTCATCACATTTACTCACAGAGAATGGGTAAAAACCCTTAATACATCAGCCCCCAGGTTCTAGTGATTCAGTATTGATAGTAGGTGAATTGCCACCAACCCAGGCTTTAAACATTCAATGCAAGATTTAATGACAAGTATATGTTACAAGAGCGCTATAATGACAAGTATATGTAAAAAGAGCGCTATCACCAAGCACCTGGGATAGTGGTGAAAGCATGACACCAGACTTTTGGAAAACATGGAATGCAGTGTCACTTGGAATGCTCTGCAAAAAAGATTCTTCCAAAGTTCAATAAAGATTGGAGTGATATTGTTTGTATTTTCAGTGATTCAGCTGCGTATATGAAAACGTTGTGTGATTGAGGTTCCTTAATTTTGACTCCATTTTACATTCAACTCCATTTTTTGTCCCTTTACACAGGCTGCATGATTCACGAAGTGTTTCAGCCCTTTGGACTGTAACGTGTTGAAAACCCCCTCTGTCCGTGTTCTGAAACCAATCTCAGACACGAGCTGGCCTAATTAATTCTTGTCTGGACCACTTAATCCCTGTATCAACTATCTGTTAGCCTCTAGTATTCTTCTCTTGTCGTATCTTATCATTTGGCCTTTGCTATTCTCTCCCTGTGTTTTCCTATTACACAACCCTTCTTTTGAAGCATACAGACATGTCCTGCCATTACTGATTGACCTATAGGTGGTGTAATTGATTGACTTATCGGGCCGGGCAAAAGCACGACTTAAGGGGGATGTTCTGGTTACATGATGCCTTGTTTTGAATGTTTTCCTATTCGCTAATATTTAGCAGATCTTGTATGTCCATATTGGGTATTTTGCATGCTTGCAAAAGCTAGGACTGCCCCTTACTTTTATGCTGAGTTTGTAACCCTATAATTTCAAAAAGGGGGTGGTGATGGACAGAGTATCTGAGTTAATCAGAACACTCCTACCCAGTCAAGAGATCAGGGCTTGATCCATCACCGTTTTTTAGCTCACTGCACCATCCCAGTTCAGAACCTGGCTATATGCAAATTAGTCTGTCCCTGGCCCAGTGCATCATGGGAACAGGGCAGACCAAACTACCAAGCCAATTCTTCACTGGAAAGGAAACAAGCTTCCGGGGACCGGTTTCTGGCATTACAGCCGTCTTCGGCCCGGCTTGCTTGAATCCTGATGGTGCAGTGAGCAAGGGACTCATGTCTGAGCATACCCTTCCACACTTATGGTGGCCAAAATAATTTCAAAAAGGGGGTGGTGATGGACAGAGTATCTGAGTTAATCAGAACACTCCTACCCAGTCAAGAGATCAGGGCTTGATCCATCACCGTTTTTTAGCTCACTGCACCATCCCAGTTCAGAACCTGGCTATATGCAAATTAGTCTGTCCCTGGCCCAGTGCATCATGGGAACAGGGCAGACCAAACTACCAAGCCAATTCTTCACTGGAAAGGAAACAAGCTTCCGGGGACCGGTTTCTGGCATTACAGCCGTCTTCGGCCCGGCTTGCTTGAATCCTGATGGTGCAGTGAGCAAGGGACTCATGTCTGAGCATACCCTTCCACACTTATGGTGGCCAAAATAATTTCAAAAAGGGGGTGGTGATGGACAGAGTATCTGAGTTAATCAGAACACTCCTACCCAGTCAAGAGATCAGGGCTTGATCCATCACCGTTTTTTAGCTCACTGCACCATCCCAGTTCAGAACCTGGCTATATGCAAATTAGTCTGTCCCTGGCCCAGTGCATCATGGGAACAGGGCAGACCAAACTACCAAGCCAATTCTTCACTGGAAAGGAAACAAGCTTCCGGGGACCGGTTTCTGGCATTACAGCCGTCTTCGGCCCGGCTTGCTTGAATCCTGATGGTGCAGTGAGCAAGGGACTCATGTCTGAGCATACCCTTCCACACTTATGGTGGCCAAAATAATTTCAAAAAGGGGGTGGTGATGGACAGAGTATCTGAGTTAATCAGAACACTCCTACCCAGTCAAGAGATCAGGGCTTGATCCATCACCGTTTTTTAGCTCACTGCACCATCCCAGTTCAGAACCTGGCTATATGCAAATTAGTCTGTCCCTGGCCCAGTGCATCATGGGAACAGGGCAGACCAAACTACCAAGCCAATTCTTCACTGGAAAGGAAACAAGCTTCCGGGGACCGGTTTCTGGCATTACAGCCGTCTTCGGCCCGGCTTGCTTGAATCCTGATGGTGCAGTGAGCAAGGGACTCATGTCTGAGCATACCCTTCCACAGAATTGGCTTGGTAGTTTGGTCTGCCCTGTTCCCATGATGCACTGGGCCAGGGACAGACTAATTTGCATATAGCCAGGTTCTGAACTGGGATGGTGCAGTGAGCTAAAAAACGGTGATGGATCAAGCCCTGATCTGTTGACTGGGTAGGAGTGTTCTGATTAACTCAGATACTCTGTCCATCACCACCCCCTTTTTGAAATATTTTTGGCCACCATGAGTGTGGAAGGGTATGCTCAGATGTGAGTCCCTTGCTCACTGCACCATCAGGATTCAAGCAAGCCGGGCCGAAGACGGCTGTAATGCCAGAAACCGGTCCCCGGAAGCTTGTTTCCTTTCCAGTGAAGAATTGGCTTGGTAGTTTGGTCTGCCCTGTTCCCATGATGCACTGGGCCAGGGACAGACTAATTTGCATATAGCCAGGTTCTGAACTGGGATGGTGCAGTGAGCTAAAAAACGGTGATGGATCAAGCCCTGATCTGTTGACTGGGTAGGAGTGTTCTGATTAACTCAGATACTCTGTCCATCACCACCCCCTTTTTGAAATATTTTTGGCCACCATGAGTGTGGAAGGGTATGCTCAGATGTGAGTCCCTTGCTCACTGCACCATCAGGATTCAAGCAAGCCGGGCCGAAGACGGCTGTAATGCCAGAAACCGGTCCCCGGAAGCTTGTTTCCTTTCCAGTGAAGAATTGGCTTGGTAGTTTGGTCTGCCCTGTTCCCATGATGCACTGGGCCAGGGACAGACTAATTTGCATATAGCCAGGTTCTGAACTGGGATGGTGCAGTGAGCTAAAAAACGGTGATGGATCAAGCCCTGATCTGTTGACTGGGTAGGAGTGTTCTGATTAACTCAGATACTCTGTCCATCACCACCCCCTTTTTGAAATATTTTTGGCCACCATGAGTGTGGAAGGGTATGCTCAGATGTGAGTCCCTTGCTCACTGCACCATCAGGATTCAAGCAAGCCGGGCCGAAGACGGCTGTTATGCCAGAAACCGGTCCCCGGAAGCTTGTTTCCTTTCCAGTGAAGAATTGGCTTGGTAGTTTGGTCTGCCCTGTTCCCATGATGCACTGGGCCAGGGACAGACTAATTTGCATATAGCCAGGTTCTGAACTGGGATGGTGCAGTGAGCTAAAAAACGGTGATGGATCAAGCCCTGATCTGTTGACTGGGTAGGAGTGTTCTGATTAACTCAGATACTCTGTCCATCACCACCCCCCTTTTTGAAATATGAGTTTGTAACCCTAAGCATATAAAAGGCCTCTGTGTTTTGTACTCTTTAGACTGCCTCATTCAGTTGCTAAGGCTCCTGTGTGACGTAGTCTCACTTATTTAAGTTTAATAAAGATGTCTTTTCATATTTCAGCTTCTGTGCCAACTTCTTTGTTATCAAGTATTAGTGAGACCCCTGAGAATGAAGATTTGAGTTTCTTCAAATGGCGCGGCCAACGTGGGCTTCATCAAAGAAGTGACTTTCTGAGGGAGTGATCTTGTCAGGAGACTGAAATCTACTGAGGAGGACAGGACGGCACTCTACTACTCTGTGCACAAGGATTCTGGAGATTCTTTGTCTTTGCAGCCCAGTATATTTCTGATCTTCCTGATTTTTGATCCTCCACATGATGTCACTCCTGACTGAGAACCTTTTTGGCGTGAGTATTCTAAAAAAAAAAAAAAGAAGACCGTTAGGTTATTTAGAACTTGGCAGTTAGAATTTGGACAACCTTTTGATTGGCAAAAGTAAGGTAGTTTTAGTAACCCTTACTGTAGCTTTGGAATTTTGGAATTTGTGTTGGCCAACTTTGGATATGTATTTGATATGCAAATTGCAATTTGTGTAGGCAGGTAATGAGGAGATTTTTCTCTATCTGGTTTTGTTGAACGGTGCACGTACGAAAAGTACATTAAGCACTACTTTGATTATAATACTTGCATATTCTGCAGTATTTTTGGCATGCCTGTTTTCAAGCTCACATCGAAGGATGTGTTGCTTTTTTGGGAGGTACCATAGTGTGATGTGAAGTAAATTAGCCGGTTCCCCTAGAAAGAATATCTAAATAGGTTTTGGTTTAAAAACATATTTCTTCCTTGGTGATTCTGTATCCCCAGGGAATTAAAATATGACAAAAATACAAACAAGGATCCTTTGTTCGTTGCAATTCTTTTTGAATGAAGATATGCAGAACGATTTTTGGTGTTCTGCTAGCCAAAGCTAGTGAATTGAGTGTATTTTCGCTTCTTGGACATACATCAGTCTATTGGGCTGTTTTTGCAGTCTTTTGGAACACTATTGAGAAGCGCTTCTTGTAAATATGACTTACAACTAGTATTTGCAAATGGTTTGGTTCAAGTACAGTCTGTGGGCTGTCCTTTGTTTCTGTCCTGAGTATTGATTTGTGGGTTAAATGTGTGTTTAAATGTCTATGTAGTTTTCCCATTAGTGCAACTTCTGTAAGTGAATAGCGATGGCGCTATTCACGAAATAAATGGCTAAAGCGCGCCGTATTGTGTGTCCTGAGTGTTTGACCCCTTTCTGTTTATGTCTAAAATGAGCTCAATGTGTGGTTGTGGTTTTTCTTGATGTTTTCAGTCTATTAAGCAAAATGTCCAAATGCTTAAAAAAATAAAATTAAAATTCACATTCACTAGGAATTAAAAAGGCCTCAAAAACGAATGGTGTGTTTTGTAGAAAAACAACCTTAGAGCATTTTTTACTTACATACATTGTATTAGATATTAACAGGCAAACACATCAGCTGAAGTAAATTTTTGCTGAACTCAGACGCATATTATAGAACACGCATTGATGTGTCTTAGTTTGAAAAAGACTGCCACCATGCTCATGTTACAATACTGAGAGGAGAACTTTTATTGCCACTGAGCAAATAGCTGTCATCTTTGTAGGTCACAGAATAGACAGGAGTATTTACTCAGCCAGGACTTTTCCCTTAGCTAAGCACGGGTGAATCTTTGCATTTCAGAATAGTGTTTTAAAAAAGGTTCCAAAACTAAGGTTCATTATTTTGTATTACAGGAAGACATTTCAATTAAGGGTTTTCCTCTCTTTAAACATTTTTGTACGCATATTCTTGGTTCTGTTGCTAAATAAAAATTGTCCTTTTTAGAAAGAAAAAATGTGGCGCCAAATTTTGTCATGTTTCAAGTTAGGCTTCTGTGCTTAGACTTATAAATAAATGCGTCTAAAATGATAGGCAAGGGATGCAGCTTGCTTTTATATGTGGAATTATAAAAAATGATTGGGTTTATTAAAAATAATTATTAATTATGAAAAATAATTATTGAAAATAAGTGCTACAAAATTCGTTTTTTACTATTCATGAAGCTTAATGCTCATACTGTGACCTCCTAGCATTATAATTTAATTTAAGTTGTGTTGCACTGCATAATGAGGACATTAGCATATGGAATTTCACTTAGCGCAGGCTTAAAAAACTCATTTTTCTAAGGATTTACATGAGATATGTCTAATGTCCAATCTCTATAATCTGTAAAGAACATTCTGAGGATGATTAATATGTAACATAATTATAGGATATTTATTTTTAAGTGCCCCAAATATCAAAGTCGAATTTGGGTAACATTGTCCTTATTCAAACAGCATTCTTGCCATTTAAAATAGCTTTAAAGTGCCTTAGGCTTCAGTAAATGCATACATTTAGGTATAATACAAATTTGCAGGTTGTTCCCATTTGGGGTTGCTTTTAATGGCTCAGTGAGCCAATGTGCCTGGTGCAGAGGTTTGAGTTTAATATCAGGGTTGAAGGTTTTAACTCTAGCTGGACCTACTGAGACGTTCATCCATTTAAGGTTGCTGAAATGAGTACCATTGCATAGGGTAGTAGCAAACATGTGTTCTAAAGCTGGTATGTTATGTTATTATGTTCTGTGAATTATTCACAGTAAATGTTTTAGTAATCTAAGAATGAATAAATTGTAGCCCCTAACAGGAGTAATATATATATCATGTGTTTTTAAATAGAGTGAATTATTGCAGGTTAGGAGGAATTAGGAAGGCCTTTTTGTCTTGGATAGCTTCAGAGTGAGCAGAAGCTGGGGGCTAGGAGAGCTGCAGAGGCTGGCTCAAGTCGCGCTGAGGTGCTATCTTTAGTTTCCTTGTAAACAATGGAAGGAGGCTGTCATGTCGACATCTGTGACATTGTAAATTAGGGCCTTGTCTCTGAGAAGTGCAGAATGACTTTGCTAAACGGGCCTCTAAAAGGAAGGGTTTCTGGTTTCTCCATAAGAACATCAATAAAATTAAAGAACTTAATCCCAAAGGGAAAATATGAAAAAGGTTTTTTTTTTTAAAAGTCCCAACATCATGCTAAATGCTCTGCAGAAAAGATACATTTGTATTTCTGCTCTGAAAAGATAATGTCTGCTAGTTGCTTTTATTTGACAGAAATTGAAGTATTGCATTAAGTCTTAGACAGAAAACAAGAGGAAGCTCTTTATTAACATTTTGAAGGCTACATGCCTAAGTGAGAACGATTTGCCAATTAAGAATTATTTTTCACAGTGGAAATTGTGGCACAAAACTAACATGGAGTGTCAATGAAACAATTTTCCTTTTAGAAAATTAAGATTAAGGTGGCTTAATGTTGCAAGCTGACTGACAAGATAGTAACAGTTAAGTAATGGAAATTTATTTTTGTGTTTGTTAACATGTATTATGTTTTGTCTTCTGATTAAAAGTTATACTTGATATTTGTTTGTTATGAGGAATGTCTCTCTTTTGTGTGTTGTGTATGTTTTTTTTTTTTTGCTTCTGCCCACAGATCATTCATGGATTGTTCTGGGTGATTTTAAGGCTGACAAGACACGTGGGTTTGGTGG
Source organism: Lissotriton helveticus (assembly GCF_964261635.1). Classification (NCBI taxonomy): domain Eukaryota; kingdom Metazoa; phylum Chordata; class Amphibia; order Caudata; family Salamandridae; genus Lissotriton; species Lissotriton helveticus. Next base: position 1,892,321,918 of record NC_136057.1, on the reverse strand, counting down.
GTTGAAACGAGATGTGTTTTTGCGTAACTCCTTTGTAAAGAAATGTTCATATGTTTTTCATGTTTGTGTATTTGGTCCTATCATGAATTGTTCTTGCTTGTCCTGTATGTCAGAAGTGACACAGTAGATTGTATTGACAGCCGATCACCACTGACTAGTGTCCAGCTGTCAAAAGGAGGGTAAAAGAGTTCAATTTTAATTTTAAACCTGACAAATTAAACAAGCCTGAATATTGGGTTTTGGGCTGCAGGTTCACAGTGCATAAAGTAAATGACATGGTGTTGTGTGTCACCGCTCATTTACATATGCTATTGTTTTGTCTATGCTTTTTGTGCTTGAAATGCAGCAAGTATATCTGATGGCTTGACATGTGCGTTTTTTGTGTGCATGTTTTTGTTTTATGTTGCTGCTTTTGATACTATTACAAGTTTACCTGTGTTGTGAGGGGATATACATGACGATGCGTATTGCTGCACAACAGTTGGGTAGATTTGCTCTGACACTAAATTTTACAGATATGATATTTTCATACTGTAAACAAGACAGGCAACACTTCATCAGTGTATGTCAAATTTGGCTATAATGGTATTTGAAGAAAAATAAAAGAGATATACAGGATCAAAGTGTGTTACCTGCTGTTAGTCACGCTACTGCCCCTTCCCTTAAGGAACAGGCAGCCCTAGATTTATGTATCCTGATTGGACGTAAGGATAAATTATATATCTGTGACTCTTGTACATGGTGACCTAATTTCTATATTACATTAGTCAGTTTTGTTCTGCTTCCTAAAATGGTGTATGGCTTTGTTCCTTAAAAGGAAACAAGGTTTCATTTTTTCCCTGAAAAAGGAACTGGAACATTAGCTGAGATTACCGTATATGGTTTAGCGGCCAGCGGTAGAGCTAACATTTGTGAACTATTTTGATTTTTGTGTATCACCCATCCTTTTGGTGTTGTGTCACATGCTTGACTATCACCCAAGTAATTTCTTGTTCTTCCTATAGATTTTTCTTTTGTCACTTCTCCCCTGACCGATGTTGCATCGTGCCTAGTTATTAGGGATTTTAGCTGTGTCCTAGTTCCATTTCCCTTTTCCATATTCCTTTCACCAGTCAGTCCTTCATTATTGTTGGTACATTGTTCAGGTTCATACTTCCAGACTGCAGTAATGTACCAGAGACCCCCATATTATGTATAATTCCCTTTTATATAATCAGACTGGTTTTTAAGAATTTTCTTTAGGCCTACTTTGATGTTTTCCAGTCTGACCGTCATGGTAGTGATGGACTGGTTAACTGACTCAATACTATAGTAAGACAAGTTTTTCACCTCAATAGGAGATACCTTACATTTATTTTTTTGAACATGACAAATTTTCAATGACTATTTTAATTTGGATTTTTACCCTTTTTGTTCCTGCTTCTTTTTTGATGGATTAGATGTGTTCTAAATCCTGGAAATACCAGGACTCTCTAGTTCTTGTCTTTTGTTTCTACATTTTGATCATTAGCCTGTGTATTGCATAGTGCACCTGATGCACAGTTATTAAAAGGGAGGTATCTACATGTCTCTGATAATCTGTATCATGTGATTTCTCTTTTGAGGTGTTCTAGATAAGGAATTTAGGAACACCTAGACTTAATCATTGAGGAAAAAAAATGTTTACCCCATTAGACGATGTCACCATGTGTGAGGACATCCATTCAGATAGAATTCCAATGTAGCTATCTACCCTTAGATGTTAGAGGATATGCTCTCACATGGAAACACAATTGAAGAGGCTAGATGCACTGTTTTGTCTACTGCCTTTGTCTTTGTATTGCCTTTGAGAATGACAGTGTATTCTAGACCAGAAATGTCCCATGGCGTATAGCCACTCCTTTGAAGATTGCAGGCCACCTGCTTACAGTCCCCTTGTTACACAATGAACTGTTTTTGTACTTAATTGAAGGAAACTAACAACTGTGTCACAGCACCCAGAAAGTAGCAAGGCTGGACAGCGATCGCCAGCGCGCCATCAATGGTATCTCTAAAGCAACGTACTTGCTCCATCAGTCGGCATTGGACATCACAGAACGAGAATTTCAGTGCAAAAGAGCGAAAGAAAAGGATTCCTGTTGTTTTGAGGCTTCAGTTTTCCACCTGTCATGTGCTGGTAAGCTCTGACAGTGTGCAGTCCCTTGAGCCCCTTGGCCTGAGTTTTGGCCACACACACCCCCCTTTTCCTTTGCTCCAACGGAAGTGCAGTGCACCGGAGGATCCAAGATTGGAAAAAGGCACTACATTATGGTGCCCATGAAAGAGCAGCCTGAGCGTCCTCTGACACTGAATAATGAGTGTTGGAGCCTGAGAATGTAGACCCGGGTCTGCACGAGTTGATCTGTGCCCATGATCAATGAAGAGCACACTATCTGTAGTGTCTGCCACAGAGGAGAGACACTGGTGCACTGCATTGAGACTTTCGAATGAGCTGTGAGTGTTTGCCAGGAGGGCACTCCAACGGATACTGAGAAGCACTATTTTCATGAAAGGCCTGAATCAAGAGGCCCAATGAGAAAACAATGGGAGCAGATTTGATGGACAATAGAAGCCTGCCAGAGAGGCTTGAACGGACTCTGGGCATAGTTGGTTGCACAAGTGGTTTCCGTGCGATTGCATAAAATGGGTGTTAGGAGACTGATTCTTATTGTTTTACTGGCATTGTCAATAGTCACTGAAATACATAGGAGCCCTGAAAATGTTTACTAAATAATTTTAGGATTTGCTTTTGCCTAGGGTTGTGGAAAAAAAAATGATAATCCTGTTTGTAATAGTGGTCATTACTTTCTTCTGCTATCTGAATGTTAAATGTTTTGTTCTCTTTGTATTCCTGCTGATAGCTTACATATACCTGCTTTTATGAAATGAGTAGAATGCTCACCTAGCAATGAATAAGGATCTGCCTGTGTGATGGCAAAAGGAGGGTCTGAGGTTCCTTAATTTTGACTCCATTTTACATTCAACTCCAATGTGTTGCCTTTACACAGGCTGCATGATTCACGAAGTGTTTCTGCCCTTTGGACTGCAACGTGATGAAAACCCCCTCTGCCCTTGTTCTGAAACCAATCTCAGACACCAGCTGGCCTAACTAATTCTTGTCTGGACCACTTAATCCCTGTATCAACTATCTGTTAGCCTCTAGTATTCTTCTCTTGTCGTATCTTATCATTTGGCCTTCGCTATTCTCTCCCTGTGTTTTCCTATTACACAACCCTTCTTTTGAAGCATACAGACATGTCCCGCCATTACTGATTGACCTATAGGTGGTGTAATTGATTGACTTATCGGGTTGGGCAAAAGCACGACTCAAGGGGGATGTTCTGGTTACATGATGCCTTGTTTTGAATGTTTTCCTATTCGCTAATATTTAGCAGATCTTGTATGTCCATATTAGGTATTTTGCATGCTTGCAAAAGCTAGGACTGCCCCTTACTTTTATGCTGAGTTTGTAACCCTAAGCATATAAAAGGCCTCTGTGTTTTGTACTCTTTAGGCTGCCTCATTCAGTTGCTAAGGCGCCTGTGTGACGTAGTCTCACTTATTTAAGTTTAATAAAGATGTCTTTTCATATTTCAGCTTCTGTGCCAACTTCTTTGTTATCAAGTATTAGTGAGACCCCTGAGAATGAAGATTTGAGTTTCTTCATGATGACCTGTCAAAATTGATACCCGAGCTGGAGTGATTCCCTGTAAGAGATCCTTGCCACTTGTTAGACGGTATGATGAAAGCATCTTTACAATCTTTAGAGTTAATGAGGGATACTATTCTTGTGCACTGTTTTGTTATGCACAGGAACTAAAACGCAAATATTTATAATTTTGTGCTTTGTGTGGCATCAAAGAAAGAGTCATCACAACTGTGCCCCTTAGCTGATCCTACTCAGTCCAAGGGGATATGAATGCTATATTATCCATGTGGCAACCAATTACAACATTTCTGCTGAGTGATGATGCCAAAGGCAAGAAATGTGAGGATCTTTGGTCGCATATTGATAGTGCTGTGAAAAAAGTTCACTCCACTGCATGTTTAGATTTTTACAGGAAAACATAACTGCTGTAGTGGTCATAATCAAAAAGCTAGAGTCTGAAAAAACCCTTGTCTGCAAGGTGTTCAGCATAATTGGTGTAGATGTGAAACTTCTCCTTGAGAGTAGCTTGGGCGACACCTTTAGTGACTTTGGCACTGCAACGTGTTCCATGTTAGAGTGCTTGCCACTTGGTAAGCAAAGCAATGTTGAAGAGCAATTCAGGAACGTTTATCTTACAAAGTAACAGAAATGGCTTGCAGCGATGCATAGAAATGTCCCTTCACCACCAATGGCATTTGATGTAAATGAAACCTCTCTGTGGTACTCTGTAAGAGTTGTAGATCCCTACAGTAAAAGGGAATTCCTCCGTAGTTTCAAAAGTGCTGCTTCATTTTTGACCGCTTCAATAACTCTGAGGGCATAAGCGCCTAACTCATCGCAAATGTTGCAGAACCTGCCCTGAGAATTGCAATCTTCAAGTGCACCAGTATTGGCATGGAAAGCTATGTCAGTGGCCAGAGTTAACAAATTGTGTACTGGCTGTTTTGGCGTTGCCCGTCCCAAGTGCCAATGTTAAGAGGGCCTTCTCACAGACGTTTACATGGGAAAGAGTGAGGGCACATGACCAAAGACTCACTGAAGAAGTATTGTATGGTATACTACTATAAGCTTAATTTGCAAAAATCTATTCGGACCTCATATAAAATATACGTACACTGTCTATATACCATGTGCTATCAGTGCAGAAAGCAAGCAATAATAAAAGAAAAACGTTCCGTAAACACCAGAAAAACACTTTTTCCGTTGTTTTTAGTGGCGCGAAAATGTGTAACCACTGATAACAACTGTTTTTTAAGGTACTGAAACCACTTGAAAACACTGAAAAAAAAACCACCAGAATTTACCAAAAATAGAAACTGAAAACAGGAAAGCCTAATTATCTTTAATGAATAAGCCAGTGTTTGGACAGGGCTTACTTCCTGTTATGCTGTCTCTTTTGTGCCATTCTCATGGATTTAGCATTGTGTAGAATAGTATAGAGTAGAAGTGTATTGCATATCAAGTCTCTCTTCCATTTTTACCCAAACATTGTTCTTCACTGGTTTGCCATTGTTATATTAAGAGACAGTGGAAATGGTGCAGTGTTGGAGGGAGCTAGAATACCTTATTTTGAGGTGGGCAATGACATGTTGTTCAGCGGTGCAAGCTTTACCATAATTGGCGGGATTCCTGTCCTACCAAACCCACAGTTCCCCTGAGACATATAGAGGTGGGGAACCGCCAGACTTCAAACGTAAAATCTTGAGCTGGCGCCACTGTTGAAAACTTTTGACCTTGAAGTCCATCCACCAGAAGGTTGTGGGTCATTGTGGCGACGCCCACCACAGGCTTTTCCTGCCTCTTACATCCATGTGAGGCACGGTGACTGTTAAAAAAAGAGACACATGTCCCGGACACGTCGAGATAAAACATCATGGACATTTTATTTTGCTGTATTGCTTTATTTTGTTTTTCAGAAACAACCCCCTCGTATGTAGTTTCTTAGTGAAAAGCAACATAGATTGCGGAGTGGGCTGCAGCAACAGAGGAGCATGGTGGCATTTCAGGTTTGCAGGCATTTTTTTTAAATGCTTTCCTTTGCCCAAGTAGGATCAATGTCAACAAAACCTTCCCTGTGGACACGGTAGTGATTTCCAAGAATGCAGGTGGTCTTCCACCAGGAGGGCTGAGGTGAGGGCCTCTGCCGGCCCTTCGGGGCTAGCAGGCCACTCGCCGTTCTCTAAATGAGCCTCAAAGTCATGCTTTTCAATGCTGATATACATTTGAGGTGAATTTGGGGATTTGGAAATTCATTCAAATAGAAAATGTAAATAAAAATGGTTGATCCCGGCCCAATAGCTCTATTGGGTGGGCACGCAAATGCAGCCCAACTGTCAGGATACCTACCATAGCCTAACTGGTGGAGCTTACATTTTCAAATGTGTTTTGCTATTTTTGTCACATGTTTACCAACCTCAGTGTAGTTACCTCATCCAGCTGCTTTGACTTTCTTTTGAAATATGACATTTTTCTTCTGCTGATCGCAGCGTAGCTTTCTGAGTGGATGACGTTTTAGGTTTGCATTGGTAGATTATCGTCACACGCTTTACTTATTACAATTGGGCTTTTGCATGGGTTTGTTGTTTATAGATTCAGGCATTGTTGCACCTGATGAATACACACATCTTTGTCTGGTGTTCAGTCCTAAATTTGCTTTTTTCTTTATATCTCCTCAAACAACTCCATCACCAGTATTTTTGCATGCCAGTTATATGCCTTGTCCCTCGACGCCGAAGTCTAACTCAGTCTGGGGTACATTCATAAATTAAACATTTCTTGCATCTATTGCCAAGGTTGACAAACGTTGTTTCCCTCACAACTGGCAATGACTTGATCTCATGAATTAGGTTGCCACCCTCTCCATATCTTTCTTCCTCTTTGTGGTGTCACGTCAACGTGCCCTACAACATCTGCGGAAATTCAGCCCTTCTGACTCCAGTTTCCTCTGACCAAAAGGTCTATGACCAGTTCCGCTGGGATTATGCAGCGATGAAAACCGAAATCATGTGGCAGAGTTGACTAAATTATGCAGAACAAAAAGAAAAAGTACAGAATAACAGAGCACATTCTCTAACTGTTTTGTCGTTTTAACAGATTAATACTGTCTTGGAAAGGCTTTACCCCCTAAGTAACACCTAAATACAGCAATGAACAACTCAGTCTGACCAGTTAAACTTAATCAAAGGTCTGCGACTGTGCTGGACCATGTTTGGTGCTTTTTAACAACTTTTGATCCATTTGAGCCACAAAAAAAAAATTGTGTTGCAATTTCCTAATTATGCAGCAGATGATGCATTACGTAGCGAGTATTGTAAACCAGAAATTATGTGGAAAAAGTAGCAGAATCGCATAATTCCAATGCTCCCCTTCTATGACAAAGTACACCTCTGGGCTACCAGATGCTGCATTCAGCATCCCATTGGGACATTTAGAATAATACTGCTTCAATTACTTAATAGTAATTGCATTGCTCCTAGTCCTACTTCCTCGCTTTAATTCAGAAAAAGTGAGGCTCTCTTGCCTCCCCAGACACCAATCCCAAGCCAACCTTCCAAATAGAAGCCCCTCCAACAGCCAGCTTCTCTTGTTCGTAAACAAGCTCAGCATACTGAAAGCTCAGTTGCTCCGGACTGGGAGAGTGGCACAGTCTTTGAATTAAAGCATGGGAGTAAGACTATGAGTAATGCAATTACCGGTAAGTAATTGAAGTACTACGTCCATGGCCCTCCCTTGCTTGAATTCAGAAAAAGTGAGATGTAACCGATAACTGGTGTTGTTCAATGTGTGAGATCTGGTTCCCTCTTGCTTGTTGAGATCAGCCTTGTTGACCATATTTGCAATACAAACCAGAATTGCCTTGTTCAGAATCTGATGTCTAAATGAACTAAGGGCCGATTGCACAGCTTTCATTTCTCTTCAGTTGGATGAGGTCTAAGCCTTTGACATCAGCCAAAAGTCGTCTATCTCCTGATTCTCCAGCCAGGTACCCCCCCTGCCGACAGGCTGGCATCCATAGTAACTACCTCTGGCACAGGGGATCCAACGGAATCCCTTCCAGGAGATGTCCCAGATTCAAACACCACCTGATATCCCTCCTCTTCTGCTATGTCCATTTGATTTTAAGAGCCAGATTCTGGGAGCCCAAAGACCAATTGTCCAGAACCCACTTCATGAACTTGTGCAAATGAAACCTTGCTGTTGGAAAAAGGCCCTCTCTGAAGGGTCACCCCAAACCTTTTGCGTTCTTCCTCCTATTTTTCTGACCTTCTTTGTGTTTGCTTTACGATTCTGAGCACTTTACCACTGCTGACCAGTGCTAAAGTGAATGTGTGCTTTTCTCTAAACCTGATATAATTGGTTTGGCATATTTAGTTTCATTGTAAGTCCCTTGTAAAGTGGTATGCAATTTACCCAGGGCCTGTAACCTAAATGCTACTAGTGGATCTGCAACACTGATTGTGCCACCCACACAATTAGCCTTTCAAACCTGTCTCAGGCCTGCCATTGCAGGTCCTGTGTGTGCAGTTTACTGCCACTTTGACTTGGCATTTAAAACCACTTGTCAAGCCTTAAATTCCCCTTTTATTACACATAAGTCAACCCTAAGGCAGACCTTAGGTAGCCCATAGGGCAGGGTGCTGTGTAAGTAAAAGGTGCATGTCCTAGAAGTGGCAAACACCCACATTTGCTTTTCACTACTGTGAGTCCTACTCCTCTCATAGGTTAGCATTGGGAATTCCTTAAAACACTTTAAAACTATAATTTCTGATTAGAAAGGAGTAGTTATGTTTCATATCTGTGGAATGGTAATGGTAAATCCTCTTTGGTGGCAAAGTTGGAGATGACAGTACTATTTTAAAAATGCCAGGTTTAGAAAGTGGATATTTATCTGCTTTTAACCTGCGCCCTGCATCTGTATCCAATACATGTTTGGGCTGGGTGGCAGCTACACTTTGTGCTTTCCCTCTAGACAGCCACAAACACAGCAAGCCCGGGTGTGGAAGAGGACTCATCTGCATCCTGATAGCCTTTTGGGCAGGAAGGTGGAGAGAGAGCTGACACTTGCATCTGACCAGGCTGTGTCCTGTTCCCACACAAATGACTGATCCCCCCACACACAGATAGCCTGGCAAACAGGGCTGGGATAAAACAGGACCCATGCACTTCAAAGAGCTGCTTTGAAGTCACCCCACTTAAAAGGCACATTTGGGTATTAGTCCTGGGGCTCTGATCCTACCAAATCAGTACATTAGTGGGCCTGTGAAGAACTCTGCCAGGAGTAAGGACTGCTGTGCTGCAAGTATTGCCACTCTGCTTCACTGACTGTTCTAAGGAACTGCTTCAATGCTGAGCTGTCCCTGCTGCCCACTGATCTCTGCCTTTGCTGAAGACAAGGACTTGTCCCATCTCACTTAAGTGTCTCCAAGGGTATGCTGAGTTGCTTCCTGTTTTCTGAAGTCTCAGGGTCATAAAAGACTTCTTGCAACTCTACTGGTGTTGCTGGACTCTGCCATCTGTGAACCCTACCCTTGCCTGAGGTGCCCCCTCCAGTCCTGGACCTCAGAAGTGGGTTCTGCAGCTGTTTTGCTACAAAGCCAATGCATCGTCACCACTGCGCTGATCGGAACCCACGCAGTGCCCTTCGATGCCGATGCAGTTCTGATCTGAAGACATCCCTGCGCTGCTCGATGACAACGCAGTCCCGATCCGAGGTCCCGACTGCGACGCATTGACTTGAATGTGTGAATCAGAACCGACGCATCATACTCTCTACAGCAATGCTTTGCTCCATCCAAGGTACTTTGTCAGCAGACTTGTTTGAGTCATTTAGCCAGCCTGCCCTCCATTGTGATCAACCTGAACTTTGGACTATCACAACCTCAAGAAACCTATTAGCACTATTGCCTACTAAGCACTATTTTTGGTTTATTCTTTAAAAAGTTGTAACTCCGGTTCTTCTTATTGGATTTTTGTCAGTTTGGTCACGATTTACTCATATAAATATTCTCTAGTTTTCTAAACCTGTGTGGAGTCATTTTTGTTGTTTATTCATTGTATTGCTGTGTATTTATGTTGCACAAGTATTTTACACATTGCCTCTTTAGTTAAGCCTGACTGCCAAGCTACCGGAGGGTGAGCACAGGTTATCTTTTAGTCTGTATCTAGCTAACCCTGACTAGGATTGTGGTCCCTACTTGGACAGGGTGAATACCCCTTTCATCTAGAGACCCCAATTTCTAACATCTGCCCAAAGGACCAGGAATATAGTTGAAGAGAAATTGCCCTGGACCTGAAGACAGTCTGAAATTCTTGGCCACCTTAGTCTGTTATCCAGAATCTGCAACTTGAACCACCAAAGTGAAATCACACCCAGCAGAGTCTGAAAACGAGCTCCTTTAAAAATTAGGTCTTGAAAAGGAGTTAAAGAGGACTTTCCCAAATGATAAGGAATCCATGCCCCTGTAGAAGAGCCAACATCCTCTGGATGTGGGATACAAGTGTATCTCTTCTTGAAGACTGCAGGAGACAGTCCCAAGATATGAGTGAACAAAAATTACCTCAGCATGAAGTTTTGCCACAAATGGAGCCATTATATTCTTAAAAATCCTTGGCGAGGATTTTGATCCAGGGAAATGGTTGTCTCCTACTGCAAGGCGAAGGAAACTTTGTTGAGAAGGTCTCATAGGGACTTGCACATAGGCAGCCTGCAGATCTATTGATGGCAAAAAATCTCCCCGTTGAATCTTAGGTATGATGGCCTGTAACATCACTACGCAGAAGGCAGTTCAGCCACTTTATGTCTTACACATGATGGTATGTCCTTGATGTTTTTTGCACCATAAAGAGTATGGAGTGAGTACCCTTCCCCCTCTCAGGCACTGGAACACTAGATAGTGAATTTTTCCTGAGCAAGGTTTTGACTCCTTCCAGCAAGGCCAATTGCTTCAGCCCATTTCTTGGTAACTGGGTGTGAATGACTTCTGTTTCTGATGGCCATTCCCAAAAATTCATTGCAAAGCCAATGTCCACAATGCTCATTACTGAATGATCGGTGACATTGTCTTTCCAAGCCTGATGAGTGTTGAATTCCTCCCTCAACAGTAAGTGACTAAAGGGATCCTCACTAGTCAGGATCTTCTTATTTACACCTTTAGCTTTGACTAAATCCTTTGTCGGAGAGGTAGGCCTTCGCTGAAACCTCCATCTCCTAAAGGATGAGGCCGATGAATCATGCCTTCTAGGCCTAGACGATTTTTCCCAAAACTGCCTATCACTTGATTTACCTTTATAAGGGAGAGTGTACTTATGTTCCTTAAATGCCTTTGAGATTTTTGCGTTCAATTGATCACCAAACAACATCTGTTCTTCAAAAGGGATTTTCAGGACCATTGCCTTTTCTGCTCGATCCGCCTTGCATTCTCTCATCCAGAGACTTCTTCAGGCTGCGATGACAGCTCCAGAAGACATATCCATAGCTCTAAAATTATCGAAAGAAACACCAGCCATCAACCTGGCCTGCTTCTCCATTGAAGCTAGTAGATCTGAACATTCCAGCCCTTCTTCGATAGCCACTACCAATCTATCAAAATCTTGTACCATAGACTGGGCCAAATAAGCTGCATACATGCTAGAGCTTAAGGCCAAATTCTCCACTGAAAAGGCCTTCTTCAGACTTGTATCTTTCTATCAGTCACATCTGAAGGGGTATAATCCTCAGGAATAATGGATGTTTTCCCATTTAAATGAGCAATAATTGAGTGAACCTTCACAGCATGGGGCAAATATCACATATTATTTCCACAGAGATCGAGGAACTGCCTGCTTATCCAGATCCTTCAATTCACCCAAGACCATGTCTTTGATATGCTCATGAAATGGCATTGCCAGCGTGGAGGGTTTCACCTATTGGGAAAAGAGAGCTTTGTAACCTTCTTCTGAGTGAAACAGACCAAACTCCAAATTGTCACTGACATGAGAGAGAATCTTCCACATACCCTCTCTTCTGACAAATATCCCTGATAATACGGAAAGAACCTCCAAGTCACAAGCAGCAGAATTATCTGCATTCAACAAAGTCAGAGCCTTGAAAGCCGCTGGCCCTTGTTTAGGTTCAGATCCCATAACTTTGGAAACTGCTGCTTCAATATGGATAGTTGAAGGTAAGTAAACAATTTAATAAATAAAACGAATTTCGTAGCGCACCCTGCATCACATTTTACTTACCTTCAATTATCCATACTCCGGTTTTTAGCACCCCCCACCCTGCCCCTTCCCCGCCCCGCTTCTCCGCCCCACCGAAACTCCCTCCACGGGCCGTGGCTGGATATTGATAATGCTACATATTTCAAAACATAGTACATGACACATTTACCAATTTTATACATAGAAACCTGAACGTCCACATTTCACGGTTTAGGATAAAGTACACAGTAGTTGAAACAAGTAAAGTAACAGCACCATAAAAGCGTGCTTGAAAGTACTCGGAAAAGCTAAATTCATTCTAACTCGTTATGATGCTTATTAATATGTTTCCATAAGAAGATTACTTATGAAAACCATGTTTTATTATTTATTTACTGATGAAACTAATTATTCTAATGGTGTGGCTTAGCCTTTCTATTACCTTACATTGAGATGCATCATGAATAGATTGTTGTGCAATTATGCACAAAAATTAGTTAGGAAGCTGAAATTTACGGATGTGATAATAGAGACCATAATGATTTTAGAAAACAAGAAACGGTTTTAGTAAAAGGATTTTTAAGAATGATTTACCTGTATGGATGTTGAAAACTTATGGCAGTAGGCCATAGTGAATGTTAGTTAATTTTGTGTAATAATATATTGGTGAAACATTACTATTTTTTCTCTTAGTATAAAATAATAATGATATAATGAATTATATTGATTCTAATTGAGTTTAATTCATTTAAAGCTGACATACGCATTTTATGGCCTGTTAAACGTGTTCTTCCCTAAAGCTGTGCTTTTCTCTTAGCCCAATACAATGTTCTCTTGACTTCTGCAAATGTTCACTGTGAAAGAGATTGGTGGGAATGTGAACCATAACCTGATGTCATGGATTGATACAATGTAACCTTCTTACATTTGACAAACCTTTGTGGCCCAGAAAGCAAGTTCTTTCTCATGATCAGCATGGGAAAGTATGCAGGAATAACCAAATTGTATTTAGTGTCTCCATACGTAAACTAATCAGGCGATGGACTGACTAATGGAGTGATACTACATCATTAAAGCATCATAAAGACTATAAAAGAAGAAACCCCAAAGGAGGGGTGATGCCAAACACTTTACCTTTTCTTTCTATTGAGCGAGACGCCAAACTTTTTACTTTGTTTGTGGGGCAACGCCAGATGCCAAATGCTATTTTTTTTCTTTCTTTCGTACGTGAGAGGACTAAATGCTTTTCCTATGATTTTACAAACCATCCTTGAGCTCTTATTTTGGACCTTTTGCTCATGCTTATGAACTTGCCCTTAGTAGACTTTAATTTGTTTCCTTTTTGCTTTAGAACCTTTGGATGCTGTTAGAGAAACAAACCGGTAAGATTCTCTTACCTTGTATCTGATGACTGTTTAAACTATCTTCTTTGGATTTGCATCTCTGACTAAATGTGTAGTCATGTTCTACATGCTATAATATTCCTGACTGAAATTCTTAAGATATTGCTTATCTGTAAGGATTTTGGATGATTAAAACATTAATAAAACTATCTAAATTGTCTAAGACTATTATGTGTCCTGATGTTCTTTCATTGAACTGTGCTATTTTCCATTTAAATATAAATGCGTTGTAGGGAGGATCAGCAAATCTATTCAGAGTATCAAATTCTGCTTATTTTATTATGTGTTGCAATAGCCGAGCTCGTAGTGTGCATAATTTTAGTTAGACTTAACTTCTTTAGGAGGTTGGGTTTTCCCATTGCGATACTTTATTTCTGTAGCATGGTCCTGAGAGTGGTGTATTTAAACCTGATCTCAAACTTGTGAGTTAGTCATCAATTAATGGTCCTCATTGGGTTGCTAACGTTGTACTTTGGACACCCTAATTCATACCCCTCTTATAGGTGGAGAAAGATCCATCAGAAAGCCATTTGCCTCTGTGGTAAGAGTAATGCTGTGATCCATCTAACTGTAGATGGCCCTGTACAGTTAGGGGGATATATTAGTGAGTAGCGGAAGTAAGAGATACCATTTTAAAAATGATAATGCTTCCGCTGGATCAATATTAAAGAACAATAAACATACAACCATTGCAATCAAAAACAAAAAATACGTGTTTTTTTAATGGGGCTAGCTGGGTAGTTAAGTGATGTAAAATAGAGTTTTCCTCACTGTTATTATTTTCATAACTATTTCTTAGGTTTTATATTTTACAGCTTAACCTGACTGTGAATTAGAGATAAGCCATACAATAAACAAAATTGCAGCAATGTAATTTGGATGATAGTGAAGATTTATGAACATAACAATAGCAAATACCCCTATTGCACCTGTAAAAGGTATTCCTTGTGCAGTTGTAAAGGAAACAGGTGTATTGATGGCAGCGGCTCAATATCTGGTGACATTTTACACAATATCTCAACGGTACAGTGGAGGCTTGCACTCTGACCCAGAACCTGCAAGGTAATCCTGAATTTAATTACACTTATTTTGGCGACCGTAGTGGTGAAAGTTGGCGCTGACATCGAGGAGCCTTTTAGAGGCTATGCTTGGGATTTTGAGAGTAGAACAAGAAGGGGGATGAATATCAGGCCAAAAAAGTGGAAATCCCAAGATGAATGCAGACTTGGTAAGGGATGTCACATTTTCTAAAGTGTACTAGACTGTAGACCAGATGTGATAGAAGAAACAAACTACACTGTGTGAGCATTATACAATGTACTACTACACAGTAACTCAGAATTGCACTCTTTTCCACTCCACTGCTCTAAGAATGGTTGCTCTAGGTATGTGGGCGGGGCTTGTAAAAGGTTCGGTAATAAGGAATACCTTCCCATTCATTCCTATGGGCCTCGAGTCCCATAGGAATGAATGGGAAGCCATTCACTATTACCCATTCGGTAAATACCGAATCGGTAATAGGGGGAGCATATTCAAAGGTGGGAGGGTGTCACATTTACATCCTGTTGCCCCCCTGAATCATGCATGTGTGCACATGTGGCGCACATAGATGCCTTAAGGGTACGTATGTCTGCCACATGGCACTTCAAAAAAAGCAAATATTGCTTTTTTAAAGGTATTCGGTATTTACCACCAACTTGTAGTTGGTGGTAAATAACAAATCCTTAAACCAAAAATGCACTCACTTGAGTGCTCCCTACATAGGATTTAAGGATTCGGTAATTTACCGATTCCTTAAATTAAGGAATCGGTATTTTACCGATTCCTTAAATACAGCCTCCTACATCGCAAAGGGCTAAATAACGGTCGGTAACAGGAAATTTACCGATTTCCAGCTGTTACCGACCGGTATTAGCCCACCTACATCTAGCCCTAAGTGATTTGCCCTGAATCACTATTGAATCGAAGCAGGTATCTAACTGTGTTCCCCAGCTCCAAAGTCAGCAGGCTATACCTCACCCTAGTTGAAGTGCAGAAACACCTTACTGGCCTCGGACACCCCAACCCTGCTTTCAAGGGATGCCACAGAATAATTTACCTTGTGTGCTTGACTATTGGCTTACAGTTTTAAGTAGCTCAATTGTACTCATTTTAGAGGTATGTGGATGAAACATTTTAGCCAATAACATTTAAGTTTTCGTCAAATTACTGCATATAGGTTTGCATTTCTCTGGCTATGGTAGCTAGTTCTCAGTCGCGGGTCTCACAGGTAAACGTGGTGAGGCGCGGCAGGGCAGGGTAGGGTGGTAGTGGCGAGTTGGCGATGGGGCGAGCGCAAGGTAAATTATATTCTTTATTTATTTATTTACTTCTCACTATCCCATCGTATGTCGAGTTCGACGACACCCGCCCCTCACTGCTCCACCACTCTTACCTGTGTGAGCCGTGACCGCAAGTTCTAATGTTGCATAGGGGCGACTGGTGACATTTGAAAGTGGTGAGGCGTAAACTGATTTGCATACTGCACCGTAGCGAGCCCGAACCACCTTAAGAAAATTTTGAAAAAAGAGAAGAAAAATCTTGCATTTTCAAGCAAATTTGAGAAAGCAGAAAGGTTAATAAAGCAATTATGAAAGTGCAGTTATTACATTAATAGATGTCCTAACATAGGTAGCTGCCTCAGTCTCTTTATCATTCATGAGCAGTGTGTCACCCTGGTCAATATCATAAGACAAACCTAGTACCTGTGATGGGTATATGGAACCAAGTCAGAAAATCAACCACAAGGTGTCTGTGGGCCTCTGCTTTTTGTTTATGACTAATACAATCATATACAAATACAGAGGTGGCCCATATCAGGGTGTTTTTCAAAAACGAAATGTATAGGCCTGAGAAAGGAGAGAGAAGTGGTCAAGGTGAGAGACAAAAGAACACAGGACTGGAGGGGAACGAGATTAAAGGAATGTTAACAATAGAAATATAAATTCAAAGACAGAAGGGAAGAAGGAAGGGAGTGGAGCAAACCAAATACAGAGGGAGAGAGAAGGTAAGCAGATTAGATGTGATGGAGACAGAGTTGGGGCTTTGTATGGAGAGGAGAGCAAAAAAACAGCTGATAAAGAAAAGTGTATAGGTAAAGTGGAGACAGAGCTGATAAGGGCTGAGGAATAGACAGACAAGAACTATGGTGGAGGGGAGAGGGAGAAGGGCAGGGTTAGAAGGGGCCAGGAACGGACAGAATGCTGAAGAGGGACAAAGCAAATTAGAAATAGTGGGAGGGAGGTGACAGACCTGGGAGCACAAGGGAAAGAGACCTATTACAGAGGAGTGAGGATATAGTCAGTAGATAAATGATAAAGTAGAGCTGCATTGGTGGCAGCTGTGGCCACTAGGTCCCTTCCTGTTGGTGAATTGATGATAAATGGTCACATCAGCAGACAATGCCCATGTGGCATCTGCAGACACTGAGAAGCATGGCACTTGTATCGCCAAACATGGCATGGATTGAAGTTATCAGTGGAAAATAGTTAGGATAAATAGCACAGTACAACCAGAGTACAACGCATGGGTATTGTCAGCAGCAGTAAGGCACCTCTATCGCTAGATGTTTGCTTAGTATGAGGGAAACTCATTTGTTTGCTTTTCACTGAGCAAGGAGCGAGCGCCAGAGAGCTAACAGAGACGCCGGCCAGTAATGGCTGATCACCATTCGGTTCGGACGCCAGAAGGCTGCCGGGAGCTGCCGGGAGCTGTGAATCGCTCCTAACCGCGAACTAACACGGCGAACACGGGCGCTGCAGGGAGGCACAACAGCGCAGCGGTAGCAGCGGAGGTAGCGGTGGTCGCGCACCTTCCCTGTTCCCTGTCACCAGACTTTCACCAGAGGCAGCAAGGTCCCGCGCCTGCACCGGCAGTCACGCAGGGAGGCACTGCAGAGGTAACCTGAACCCGTATCTGCCTGCACCTGTACTTGTCCGTTTTTTCAGCGTCTGCGCCCACCCTTATACACCTATACCTTTGATCTGGGAAGAGTCCCACACACAGGATCTGACCCGCCTGCTGTCTGTCAGTACCCCGATTGTACCTGCTTGCTTGCTTGCACTCTCACTCACTCGCTCCAACCCCCGACCCGGATTAAACCTGTACCGGAGCCGTGGGGGGCATGAGTGTTGTGCACCAAAGCTGTGGCCAAAGCTGAGGCCACTGAGGCTGCGGTGCCCTTCAGCTGCCAAGGAAACTCAGGCACTAACTGGCAGAAAAGAGGCAGAAAAGAGGCAAGGCAAGGTCAGGATTAAGGCGAGGAAAGGAAGCTGTCCAAGCAACTGACTGCACGCTGCTCTGATACAGCACCAAAGGATCCTGCAGAGGGGGGGAAGCTGTGAGCGCGGCAGCCGATAGCGGCGGTCGCGAAGTAAGAGCCCCAGGGGTTGGCTGATGGGCAGTCTGACTGACTAGGGGGCCCCCCGGCGCGCTCCGCTCACAGGTGATCCAGGCCCCCCCCTCCAGCGATATTTTCGCAACCCTCCACCAGACTCCTCCTACTCCTGAACTGCTCCAGCTATTATCACCAATCATCACCGATCACCCCATCGATCGATCAGTAAGCGCAGAGGTGGTCACGGCGAGAGTCTCAGAGAGCAGACTGAGAGAGCAAAATGAGGTCTGGAAAGATCAGGGGTTCACCGGAGCTAACCTCAAGTAACAAAGCAAGCAACAAAGCAAAGACAAAAACGGGGAATAAGAATAAGAAAACAGCCACCGACTGACCAACACCCCTCGGAATGGAGCAGGATCTTCTCTCCCTAATTGAGTCACCACTGGGCCTGGACAGCACCGTAGCGAAACAGGGGCACTCAAAGGACCTGCTCCAAGTGTCGCCGGCTACTGAGTCCCTCAATAGGAAAAAGCTCCACCAGCCTAAAATTTACACTAAGTTTGAGTTCCTAAAGGACGCAGGCTCAGCCATCTTTTCAAGCAACAAGCACCCATTGTCACCCTTACCGCTGCTGGGCAAAGGTGCACCACTGCGCGACACTACCACACGTGCTAAAAGCACCCTGCCCCAGGGAACTTTCACGGTCATGGCTGATTTCCATCAAAACGGTACTCCAAACCACAGGTCAATAAGTGCAAGCGCATCATTTGAGCCTCTAGAGACCTTACCTGTGTTTGGGAAGTCCCCGGGCTCTACCTCCAAACAGCAGCCAACACCTGCCCACCTGGCTAGCTGTACTCCAAAACGACCATCGGAGGGGACCATTGCAAACCTAAAATCCACCTTAGAGGCACAAGAAGTAGGAAAACCTAAAAACCCGGACCCTCTAGACAGACGCTTGAGTGCGGGCGAAGCAGGGGCTGGACTACAGCCTCTAACAGCGGTAAAGACACAAACTCTGGCCACTCCCAAGGATACTCAACTAGACCAGGGCGGACACCTCAGGAGCCCCAACCACAGTATCCTCACCAAAGTCCACCTGGCTGGTACAGGCTCCTCACCACTCACAGAACCGGGCAATTACGCCTCAACATCAAGTCTCTCGTGCAACGCAGCACCCAGCACGGAATACAGCCAACACAAGCCCAACCAGCATAACTCCAGTTGGGATGCCGAACGTAGGGCCAGACCGTCTTACCAGAACACACAGGGGCGAGAGGACATACTAACAACCAACAACCTAGACAACTTAGACTACAATAACCTGCTTTCCCTCAACTCCTCTTTGGTTGACAACAACACCATCAACACTGCCCCAATTGCGAATTCTCAACTGGCAAATGAGAGAGAGCAGGAAAAAGATCACAATATCGGAGCAATCGACAGAGACCAGGGAAAAGACCACAATACCGGAGCCTGGACCTCCCTCCTAAATACAATCCAGCTAGCTGTGGAAGCTATGCAATATCAATCGGACAAAATGGATCTGCAACTCAATCTCCTCAACACACTGGCAGTCTTTACTGCGGGGATTGACGAAAGGTTAGGTAACCTGAACACCCTGATACAAAGAGCACAAACAAAAACATACTTAAGCTGTAACTGCAATCAGGCAGTAGACAAACTTGCCACACTGCCTTCAATGCTAACAGATCTAATAGCGGACATAAAATCGCTGCACAAAGGCAAAGACCCCAAAGAAACGGGCTCCACTAACTTCGCAGAAAGTAACATCAGCAGCAATCCACATGACAAAATCTCAATTGACCACGAATCCCTTGCGAACGAGGAACTTGCCCAGAAGAAATCTGAGTCCCCAAAAAAACTTAATGCAAAACAACAACGACAACAAAAAAGAAAAGGTCGTAAACAAAATCTGTCGCCAACCTCAACAAAACTCTTTCCTATATTCTCTGGCCTTACCAGGAAACGAATGGAGCCTTCAAACACGGGCAACCTCCCTGCAGGGGAAACCCCAGCAGCTATCAGTCTAACCCAGCCGCAAAACTCAACTAGCAGCCTTTTGCATCAGGAAGGACAGGGGCCCCAAGCCCGACCGGCTGCTAACTTACCTGGACTCCTAGATACACACACAAAAACTGCGACAAGCACTCGCCAGCACACACAGTCCATTGTGTCTCTCGCAAAGCAGGAGCCAGACACTGAACGACAATTGGCAGCCTTGACATCGCCTACCAGGGAAGCCTCTTATCGAACGGCCAATCCCTCCGAGTGCTTCAACCAGATCCATCAAACCTCAGCAGCAACAAAAACACCTAACCCACCGATCATCAGGGAGGGAGTTAGGGAAAGACCAACAGGCCATACGTCATGCCAATCGCAAGACGATCAAACCAGGGCTACACTTATGACAACCGTAACTATCCACTCTACCGACAGCCAATCCGAACAGTCAAAGACAATCTGGCCACAAGAGATGCAAACAACACTGAAGCAACCAATGCCAATCAAAGCACCAATCAAAGCACCAACCCACAGCTCCAATCTGCCAGGTGACGGCAGAAATCCAGTAGCGTATACTACTCCATCTGATCTTGGCATTGCAGCACTCGCCCATGCTGCAAACGTAAAATTGAAGGAAGTCGGTAACAAAATGCATCTAACTGAGATCCTTGTCTTCCACCCGGAATATACATCGAAAGGGCAGCAGGACGTGCTGAACAGAGGCAACATTCTCAAATTGATGAAATGTGTCCCCACCTTGGGGGGCATAAACTCCAAAGATTTACTTTTGGTTGAATTCTTGCCCGCTCCGAACACAAGCAGCCAGGAGGCGACTAGGACGACTTGGTCCTCCAGCGATGTCGTTGACCTAATTGCATCAGAAGCAGCCCAATTTAAGAACTGGGGTATTAAGCTCGTTCCTTTACAAAGACCAGCATACCCTTCGCCACTCCGCAGAAGTAACAGTGCTGCACCAGCAATGCAACAGACCAACCCCTGCAGCGTACTAAGGGGTGCGCTGGGAAGATCACCGACAAAAAGGGATAACAGCACTTGGCAGCAACCACTGGACAGGCTGACAACGACAACTGGCTCGGAGTCAGTGCTCACAACAGGGTGGCGCAAATCAGCCCCAAGGAACCATCAGCCTCGTACATCCTCCACCGCCAACTCCAAGGGAAACAGCTCGGGGGGAATGGGCAGAAGTATGCACAAAGAAAGCAACTGACTCAAACCACGCACTACTAAGAGGAACACTGTCCCGAACGATTTTCACATGCCCCGAAGAGGTATGACGCCCTCATCAACTAGGAGAAGTCACCAGAGGAAGGGTGCCAGTCTTTGGCATCTGTTCTTGGAACATACATGGCCTAGCCTCAAAAATGGATGACCCGGACTTCATTAAGTACATCTCACAATTCGACATTATAATGCTGCAGGAAACCTGGCTCTCGAGCACAAAACACATCCCGGGTTTCACTTGCTTCTCAACAGCCGCGGCCAAAACCAACAAATTTGGACATCGGTCAGGAGGTTTGGCAACATATGTATCCACCATATCAATACCCTCGGCAGTTCATCTGGCCTCATCGACATCTTCAACCTTATCCGTAAAGATCAAGTTACAGTTGGGCTCCAAAGAAGAAGAAGTCTGCTTTGTTAATATATATGTTCAACCTACAAACAGAGCCAAAGACTCAAGGATCATCCTGAACCAACTGGCAGAGCACGCCACCCAACTGGAGAACCCACTCCTCTTCGTGTCGGGGGACTTCAACCAAAATCTACTTGGCTCGTCACAAGGCGACGATGCCCTCTCACTCAACAAAATTTACAGCATACCAGCTCAAAGCTCCTTTCCAAACCGGAGAAAGCGCCAAAATAATGCTCTTCTACAGGATTTAGAACATCAAAATCTCCGGGCACTAAACGGCAGATTTCCGACGGACTCTCCCCCAGTAGCTTCTTTCTACTCCCACAGTGCCAGCTCCATCCTGGACTACACTTTTGCCAGTCTGGCACTATTCCCATACATCCGGGAATTTAGAATGGGGGATCAGGGGGAAAGTGATCATCGTCCTCAGGAAAGCCATCTGACAGCAAGGACGCAAACGGCAATTAGGCCAGACAACACACTGGGGGAGATTTACACAATCAATCTAAGAAAAATCAAATGTTCGCCAACTAACATAACCACCTTGGCTGAAACTGCCCTCCAACTATACAAAACAGATACATCAGACGCAGCTGGGCATATTTCCCACTGGGAGCAATACACAGACTTACTGGTAAACAAACTGGCAAGAAAGACAGCTCCTAAAGGCAACCACAAAACAGAGCATAGCAGAAGTAGCATAAAGAAGGGTCAACGAACACAATTACGCTCA
This sequence comes from Lissotriton helveticus, assembly GCF_964261635.1. Lineage (NCBI taxonomy): Eukaryota > Metazoa > Chordata > Amphibia > Caudata > Salamandridae > Lissotriton > Lissotriton helveticus. Next base: position 1,892,299,880 of record NC_136057.1, on the reverse strand, counting down.
CAAAAAAGAGCTGTAAATTTATCCTTACGGAGGCTTAGAGCAGCGCCCCAAAATGAACAACTCCGAGTCACATTGAAAAAACAAAGGGCGGAGCTCAAGAAATAAAGAAAGACGCAGAAAGCGAAGGCTGGGCTAAACTCTTATATGACTCCAAAAGTAACAATAGTGCCCGTTTTTGGCAATCAGCAAATAAGATCTTACGCCCAGATCATAAGGACCTCGGTTCGCACATTGGGGAAGAACAGTGGATTAACTACCTTGGCAGCCACTTCAATGATCCCTTGGGACAGACAGGGGTACAAAGCAGTACCAATGGAGAGCAAGCACTCGCAACGACCATGTCAACACCCTCAAACCGGGGAGATCAACCCCAACCCGGCGACACTCTGGCACCATCAGTAGCCCAGCAAATAGTCCTAATAAAAAAACAGATCAGCAAGGGCAGGAAAGAAGGCGCTCCAGGTCCTAATGGCATCCCACCAGCCCTGTTCAAGGCGAAAGACACAGAATGGGCAACAATACTACAACCTTTGTTCACAGAAGTTAGACTCCTAAACAGAATTCCAGACTCTTGGAGAGGGTCGACGATTGTCCCCATACACAAAAAGGGAGACAAAACGACCCCCGATAACTACCGATTAATAGCCCTCATTGACAACAAGGCGAAATACTTTGCTGGAGCAATCCTAGAGGAGATCGTGACATGGGCGGACTCAAAGCAGATTATACCATGGAACCAGACGGGTTTCCGAAAAAAAAACGGAACAACAACTAACATCTTGGCAATCTCGCTGATTATTGACGGAGCTAAAACAAAAAAACTGCCGTTGCATTTGTGCTACATCGATTTCTCCGCAGCCTTTGATAACATCGAGAGAGGCATGCTGTGGCAGAAACTTGCACAATGGGGAATACCTCAACCACTTCTTAACATGCTGAAGTTACTCCACCATGATACCTGGGTGCAGGTGAAGCTGGGAAGTGGGACCCATCTGTCTTCCAAAGTTTGTACGACCAAAGGGCTAAAACAAGGGTGTGTGTTGGCCCCGACCTTGTTCAACCTGTTTATGGCAGATTTATCAGGCCGACTCAACACATGCAACTCCCACTCTCCAAGGCTGGGAGGAAAAACCCTAAGCAATCTTTTATACGCGGACGACGTGGTGCTTCTAAGCCACACATACATCGGCCTCCAGAATCTGCTGATCAAAATTTACAGTTACGCAACGGAAAACAACTTAAAAATCAACTTAAGCAAAACGCGTACAATGTCGATCAATACCAGGAATAAACACCAGAAGCCCTGGACTCTGGGGGGCCAAAAAATAGAGTCTTCACGCGAATATAAATACTTGGGACTTATCGCCGACACCGAAGGCTCATTTGTCCGGCAGATGGAGGAAATCAAAAGAAGAGGGGCATTGATTGCTATCACACTGAAAAACTTAGCAAACCAAATAGCGGGACCGACTTTAACACCATACTTAAAAGTCATCCAGGCTAAATTGCTCCCTTCAATTTCCTACGGTAGCGAGGCACTACGAGGAAGAGACTCCAAGAACCTAGACAACAACCAGGTAAAAGGATATAGAACTCTGTTCTCACTCCCGTCCTATACCTCGCCTGCCCAAATAAGGCTTGAGTTTGGCTTAAAAAAACAAGCCCTTGCAAGACAAGGAGCTTTCATTATCTGCTGCCACAAACTTCGCTCAGCTTTCAAAGACACCTTAAACGCAACGCTGTGGCAAGACATACAAAGCAGGGACGAATCTCAGGCACGCTCCTACTTGAAGGCAGCCTTGGGGGCTGTCAAGGCATCCGCACTCTGGGACATGCAACTGGGGCACAACCCTTTTAAAAAGTGGTTTGGAAAAACGTAAAAACTATATCCCTAATAGAGGACAAGGCCGCTTTTGCAAAAAGAAACCATGCGTGGATGACATTAAACACGTACAAATCCTTGACACCACAACCTTACTTCAGCCAGGGCTACCCAAAAATTACAAAACTGAAGTTTTTGAAATATAGACTAGGGATCCTGCCCAGCAGAGAGCACCAACCACCATGGCTTAGGAGCAATGGCCATGAAGTCTGTCCGCACTGCAAATCAGCAACCGGAGACATATTACATATGACTTGCCTCGGCGAAGAGTTCTGACAAGTCCGTCGATTGCTATTAAGGGACCAGTTCAAGCAGATAGGGACCAGCACACGAAGGCAGGCTGTGCTTGCATGCTTAAACCCTGCAAATACAAAACTGAACTGCAGATATGTCAAATTTCTGACCACGATAGAGCAAAGTCTGCAAAATCTACAACTGGCAGCAACTTTTGGCTCTGGGACCTAAAGGACGAACTTTGGGCCACAAAAGACTAGCCTGCCCTGGCTCAGGAAATACTGTCCGACAATCACCCTCGGTTTCTCACTGCATGCCTTTTTTACAAAGATAATTACATAGACCATATTGTCATCATATTTTAAGAAATTGTTTTAAATGTAACGAATGTACTGGTTTTAATTAACTATACATAATAAATGTACTTACTTACTTACATTTGTTTGCTTTCGGCCTAGGTCTCTTTTGAGCAAATAAAAGGCTGAAACTGGCAACAGTACTGTAAAGAGCAACTGCTGGCAGAACGTATTGTTTACTAATAATAAACTTTTTTGCTGAGACCTTAATTGTTTAAAGCATTCTTTACTTGCATTTCTGTGGGTTAAGTCTAGGTGAAAATACTGCACACACACTGTGCTGTTGATGTATGCGTTACACTGAAATGCATCGATTTCCGTGATTGACAGTATGCTGCTGTAAAATTCACTTTTTTTAATTTTTTTATTTGTTTATTGGGTTTTAGGTTGCATTATATAATCAACGTGACAGTAATCATAAAGGAAGATGAACATTGCAATGTAGGACCACATAAACACAGTTCTAGAAATAGTCACTTTGCGGCTCCTCTCAGTTCGGGGTCCTTTGTCTGTCGACCGCCATTATCCATGTAACCAGTAGCGTGTACCACTTGGCCTCCCACCAGAATGCGTGTACCTCCCTGGGGGGAGCCGTGCCGTCCACGTGAAACTGTCAACCGGTGTCAGTGAGGAGATGAACTCGTGGTATGTCAGTTACTGTGAGGGTGTCGCAGGAGGCGCTGACTGTGTGGGTATGGTCCGCAGCGGCACGTGACGTCGTTATCTATGGGTCTTTCCAGTGAACCATATGCGAGGGGAGTACCCCGTCAAATTTGAGCTTCCTAACTTCCCAAGAACTGAGGGGAAACTGAATAACATGGGGGGGGGGGGGAAACTAGGGGGTACCAGGAGGGGGGGGGGGTTGGGTCTCCGTACCAGAGCATAGTATCGGTGCTCACGGGTCGCCTGGCACAAGTACATGGTGGGAGTAGTTGGTATGCGTCCGGGTGCTAAAGGGTCGCTGGGTGTGGCCACTTATGACGTGCATGCAGTACTTATGGCAATGTCATGGAGGTGTGGGGCTGGTGTGGCTGGTCGTGTCTGGGATTGCGAGGCGGTGGGCGACTCTTGGGGGCGTGTCGCCTGTGTGAATTTATACAGTAGCTGAGCCCACTCCAGGAATATGGGGTGCTTACGATGTCCACGTACTTCCTCCTCCCGGAGTATCTCCTCCTCCGCCTTGCCCCATTTATGTACCGCGCCTATCCATGCCGCTTCCGGTGGTCCCGTGGGGGAGCTCCAGTGCATGGAGATTCCGCGCTTTGCCAGGAGGATGGCCAGTGAAAGAAAGCGGTATTGTGTTTTCTCGGCTTTCCGTCTACGGAAAATCCCGAGCGCGCATGCCTCCCATGTGTTCATGGTTGTGATGGCCGTGACCTGCTCAAGGGTTCGATGGACCGTGTCCCAGAAACGTCGGAGGGTGGGACAGTCCCAGAACATATGCCTGAAATCTGCTCCCGGAGATCGACAGCGGGGACACTCGAAGTGGGTTTCTGGAAAGAACCTCCGTAGGCGGCCCGGTGTGAGATAGGCCCTATGGAGGACGTTGAATTGTATATTTCGGAATCTGGCATTTCTGGAGACTTTTTTAGGAAATTCCAAGGCTGTGCTCCATTCCTTATCATGGACCACTCTGCCAAAGTCTGTCTCCCACTTCTGGCGTAGAGATTGGAGAGATGGAAGGAGTAACGAGCGCACCGCTCTGTAGAGCCATGTTACCAAGTGTCTCCCCACACCCATGTGCATAATCGTGTGGATCACTGGGTGCGTCGTGGGTTCACCAGCATCTGGGTTCCAGTGTTTGCTGCTGCTGTCTATTAATTGCCTATGGAGCAGGAACTGCCCGGGGGGGAGGTCATATTGGTCCATCATCTGCACGAACGTCTTTAACTGTCCGTCTTCAAAAAAGGATTCGATCTCCGTCACTGACAATTCTGTCCAGACCCGAAGTGTACCTGGAGAGTAAAATGAGTCTCTGCGTGGGAAGCCCACCAGTGGTAGCAGGGGCGAATATGGCGGCTGCGCATTGGACATGCAGTGGATGCGCATCATGCAAGTGCGAGCTATGGACGCTTGTAAGGGCCGAGTTCGTATGGGTTTAGTACCCGGCAGTAGAAGTCGGACGATCGCGGCTTGCGACAGGGGACCATTGGCCGTGATGGTTTCCCCTGTGTGACGTCCCGCCGTCCAGTAGGACAGCCACTGGAGTTGGGCCGCTAGAAAGTATGCTTCAAAGGCCGGTGCACCCAGTCCCCCCTCCGTGGTAGGGAGGTAGAGTGTGGATAGCGCCACCCGTCGCCGGCCTCCTCCCCACACCAGCTCCGTCAGGAGAGTGTTCAGCTCTCTGAAGAACGATCGTGGCGGGATCACTGGGAGGTTCACGAAGTGGTACAGTAGTCGGGGGACCATAATCATTTTTGCCAGGGCCCCTCGAACTATAGGCGCCAGTGGGAGTGTCTTCCAGAAGCTTACCGCTGATCGCAGTCCGGCTAAGGTTTTGCGATGATTGCCTTCATATATGTCCTCCGGGGTATGGTACAACCGTACTCACAGGTATCGAGGGTCCTCAGCACTCCATGCAAGTGATTGGGCGCCAACCTGGGCTTCGAAGGGGGCCATACGGGGGCTCAGTGGGTATAGGGAGGATTTCCCCCAGTTAACCTTGAGGCCCGACACGTCCGCAAACTCCTCCAGCATGTTCCAGATGCATGTCAGGTCGCTTGTGGCGTCTCTAACATAGATTAGAAGGTCATCTGCGTATAGGGATACACAGTGCCATGTGTGCGCCAGAGGAATTCCCCAGCCTTCGCCCTCTCGCCGTAGGCGTATCGCTAGAGGTTCAACCGCCAGGGCGAATAAGAGGGGCGACAATGGGCACCCTTGTCTGGTCCCTCTCTCTACTTTGAATTCTGGAGAAATATAAGTACCCATCCGGACTCTGGACGTGAGTTGCGAATAGAGGAGCCTGGTGTAAGCGGTTAGGCGTGGGCCAAAATTGTTTTTCGCGAGGACCACGAACAGGTATGGCCATAGGAGAGTATCGAACGCCTTTTCGAGGTCTAAGATTAGGCAAGCTGCATTTGGGAACCGTTCATGCGTCACGTCCTGGATGTGGAATAGTCTACGGCGGTTGTGAGACGTGTTGTGGTTCGGCACAAATCCATTTTGGTCGGGATGGACCAGTTGGGGTATGACCTGGGCATATCTCATTGCTAACATTTTACCTAAGATTTTACAGTCTGAGTTGAGTAGTGCGATCGGTCTGTAAGACGACGGGAGCCGGGGGTCTCTGTGTGGTTTCAAGAATGAGACTATTAGCGATTCCTTGAGGGAACTTGGGAGGATCCCCATCTTGAGCGCGTCCTCGAACATGGTTGCCAATTGTGGGGCGAGGTGAACTGAGAATGCATGGTAATATTCGAGGGGGAAGCCGTCCATGCCTGGGGCCTTATTCCTGGCTAGTGTTCCTATCGCTGCCTTAATCTCGGTACGTGTTATTTTCTGGTCTAGGTCCTTCTGGACCGCTGGCGAAACTTGGGGGATGGGTAACGTGAGGAAGAAGCTGGCTATCGCGTGGGGGTCTCCCTGACTTGGAGCCTGGTATATGTGGGAGTAATACGTGTGAAAAACTTGCATGTTTGCGAGTTGGGAGGTCTGGAGTCGACCGGACTGGTCTGTGATTTCCGTGATGGGTTTCAAGTCAGGATCTTGTGTAGCTAACCAGGCTAAGAGTGTGCCTCCCCTGTTGCCCTCCCGGTGTACTCTGGTGGCGTATTCCCTGAAGTTATATTTACATAAGTCCCTCAATGTTTCAGCGTATTTTGTCTTGGCTTCTGCTAAGCGCAGCTGGGTCACTTCTCCGCGGTCGTCCGCCTGTAGCAGGGTTGCCAGCACACGTTCTGCATCATGTAATGCCCGTTCTAGGACCATACGTACCCCCACCACCTGTTGTATACAGTGGCCCCTCGCTGTCACTTTGTGCGCATCCCACTCTATGAGGCTGGAGGATGCTGACCCCGCGTTTAGCATGAAGTGTTCCTGCAAGTGTTCCCCATGTTCGTGTGTGAATACCTGGTCTGTTAGGCATTCCCGAGGGAGTTTCCATGTCGACACTGGAGGGTGGGGCGGTTTCCATCTAAGGGTCAGGGTATGGGCGTCGTGATCTGAAAGTACTCTACCAAGGTAGTCTGTGTGTCGCACTTTGGTATGTATGGCAGGTGAGCACAGGAATCTATCTAGGCGCACTCGAAGGTCGTGCAGGACGGAGTGGAATGAGTACAGTTTCGTTGTGGGGTTTAGTGCCCTCCATGTGTCAGTCACTGTCCAGTGTTGGACCCATGCATTGAAAAATTCCGTCTGTTTGTGAAGCGGTGAGCGTGGCTGTGGGGGGCGGGAGCGGTCGAGGGTCGTGTCTAAGACACAGTTGTAATCCCATCCCAGCAGCCAAGGGGCGTGGGTGTGATGTGCCAATGTTTTCGTGAGGCGAGCCCAAAAAACGTTCTGTTCTACGTTGGGGGCGTATATGCTGCCTATCAGGATAGACTGTCCATCCAGTTGCCCTTCCAATAGTACATAGCGTCCCTCCTTATCCACCACCCTGGTCTGCTCTCTAAAGGGGACTCCCGGTCTGACCCAAATCAATGTACCCCTGGCGAATGCAGAGTAGCCCTTGGCACATACTATGCCCCTCCACTTTTTCTGTAATCTGCCAGCTTCCGTCGTCGTCGAGTGAGTCTCTTGCAAGAGAGCTATGTGGGCCTGCTGTCTTTTCAGATAAGCATAGACTGCATAGCGCTTACTCGCCGTGTGCAGTCCTCTGACATTAAGTGTGATAAAGGTAATATCCGTATTAGGGGTGCCTGTATAACCTCCCTCCATACATGCCTCCACAAAGACCAAATGTCCTCTCCCGTAAGGGTATCAGGGTAAAATGGGAAAGGGGATAACTTAAAAACAACATCCGGGAAACAGTCCCAACTGAAGGGGCCTATTGCTTGGCACAATAAGTCCAAACCGTACATCTCGTACTGTCTCTAGTTCGTTTGGTGTGAGGGGGTGGAGCGGCGGTGTTGCCGTGGGCCCAGGGCTAGGCCGCCCGCCGCACCGCAGCTCTGTAAGTGCATTTGCTTCCACCATTACCTTATGTGGGGCGTCTCGGTGTCCCCCATCGGCGGACATGCGCTGGTATCTCGGTCTTACCGCGGTCTATGCCAGCAGCCTTCAGATGAGCGTGTCCGCCGTCTGCGGAGTCACCGTTGGCGGAGAAGCTGAGCCGTCCCTGGAGGTGCGGGCATCACTCTGATCTACGGCTTCAGATGTGAAGATGTGGGGGCCTCGATCCTCCTCCCGTTCGACGTCTGTCTGCCGGACCTCCGCCGCCGCTTGTATGGCCCTCCGCCGATCCGCTATGATTTGTTCCAAATCCGGGGCGCGCTTGGTGTTGGGAGTCGACGGGCGACTCATCTGCTTGAAAGTGACCTTCTTGGATCGTAGCCGCCGCCGCCTGCTGGATGAGGAGCTCGACGGTGTATCCTCACGTTCTGACAGGTTCTGATTGCGATGATCTAACCAGCGTCTCGCCTCCGTTGGATCTGTGAAGAAGTTTGTTGAGTCTTCATGCATGATTTTGAGGCGGGCTGGGAAAAGGAGGGCGTACTGTATCCTGTGTTGACGTAGGGTTTGCTTCACCGCCTGGAATGTGGCGCGTTGGCGCTGCACTGCTTGGGAATAGTCCGAGAACACCATCACGTTTTTGTCTTCCACCCTGAGGACTTTTGCTTGCCTGGCCGCCCGCAGGATCGTGTCCCTGTCCTGATAATGTAGAAGTTTTAGCAGGAATGGTCTGGGTGGGGAACCAGCCGGTGGGCGTCTGGCCGGGACCCTGTGCGCTCTCTCCACGGAGAAGAATGGCGTGAGGTCTTGGGTCCGGGTGAACGTTTTTATCCATGTTTCGATGTATTGAACTGGGTCTGCCCCCTCCTCTCCTTCTGGCAGGTTAATCAAGCGTATATTACTGCTGCGGGAGCGCCCCTCCAAATCGTCCGCCTTGCGTTCCAGGAAATTGACTTTGTCCTGCAGTTCTTTGATGGCTTTTTGGTTGAGCTGGACCTGCGGTTTCAGTTCATGTAGCGTTTGACCTTCCTGTTTCAACTTGTCCGCCAATTTCCTATGGTCATCACGTAACAGGGTAATGTCCGAGGCCAATTCCGCGAATTTGGTCTCCATGGACATCCGGGAGTGCTCGATGGCCGCTAGTACCTTGTCAAGCTTCGTAGACATGTCCGTCTCCTGCGGCAGCCCTCCGGTCTTCGACTTGCGCGAGGGACCCGGGGAGGGTGAACGTCTCTGGGCCCGCGCCGGTGCTGTGGTCATTGTCCTCTGTGGTCTTCCCATTGGTGGCTTGGGTGACCCGCTGGCCCGATGTGGTCTACCAGAGACGTCGCGACTTGCCTCCTTCACACTTGCTGGTCAATCAATCAATCAATCAGAGCATTTGTATAGCGCACTACTCACCCGGAGGGTCTCAAGGCGCTGGGGGGGGGGTCCGCTACTGCTCGAACAGCCAGGTCTTGAGCTGCTTCCTGAAGGCGAGGTGGTCCTGGGTCAGGCGGAGGTGGGTCGGAAGGGAGTTCCAAGTCTTGGCGGCCAGGTAGGAGAAGGACCTTCCTCCTGTGGTGGCTCTTCGGATGCGGGGGACGGCGGCGAGGGCGTGGCTGGTCGATCGAAGCTGGCGCGTGGGAGCGTAGAAGTTGAGGCGGCTGTTGAGGTATCCTGGTCCTTGGTTGTGTAGGGCTTTGTGTGCGTGGGTGAGGAGCCGGAAGGTGATTCTCTTGTTGACCGGGAGCCAGTGCAGGTCTCTCAGGTGTCCGGAGATGTGGCTGCGGCGGGGGATGTCCAGGATGAGTCGTGCTGAGGTGTTCTGGATCCGCTGGAGTCTCTTCTGGAGTTTGGCGGTGGTTCCGGCGTAGAGGGAGTTACCGTAGTCCAGGCGGCTGGTGACGAGGGCCTGGGTGACCGTCTTCCTGGTCTCGGTGGGGATCCATCGGAAGATCTTGCGTAGCATTCGCAGGATGTTGAAGCACGACGAGGAGACGGCGTTGACTTGTCTGGTCATGGAGAGGTTTGGTTGGTTTGGGTGCGCTGCCCAGGGCGGGGGGCCACCAGGAGTCGTCCCAGGCGGAGGGTGAGGATCCCAGGATGAGGACTTCCGTCTTGTCCGAGTTCAGTTTCAGGCGGCTGTTCGACATCCATTTGGCTACGTCTGTCATCCCTTCGTGCAGGTTGGCTCTGGCGGTGGCGGGGTCGTTAGTGAGGGAGAGGATCAGCTGGGTGTCGTCGGCGTAGGAGATGATGTTCAGGTTGTGCTGGCGTGCGATGGCTGCGAGGGGGCTCATGTAGACGTTGAAGAGAGTTGGGCTGAGCGAGGATCCTTGAGGTAACGCCGCAGATGAATTCGGTGGCCTCCGATCTGAACGGGGGAGGCGGACTCTCTGTGTCTTTCCGGCGAGGAAGGAGGTGATCCACTCCAGTGCCTTCTCCTGGATTCCGACGTTGCTGAGGCGCTGTACTAGGGTACGGTGGCAGACAGTGTCGAAGGCCGCGGAGAGGTCCAGGAGGATGAGGGCCACTGTTTCTCCGTTGTCGAGCAGGGCTCGGATGTCATCTGTAGCTGCGATCAGGGCGGTTTCGGTGCTGTGGTTGGCCCGGAAGCCAGACTGCGAGAGGTCGAGGGAGCCGTTCGTCTCGAGGAAGGCGGCCAGTTGCTTGTTGACGGTCTTCTCGATGACTTTGGCCGGGAACGGGAGCAGCGAGATGGGGCGGTAGTTCTTGAGGTCGGTAGGGTCTGCTGATGGTTTCTTGAGTAGAGCGCTGAGTTCGGCGTGCTTCCAGCTCTCCGGGAAGGTGGCGATGTCGAAGGAGGTGTTGATGATGTCCCGCAGATGGGGTGCGATGACAGCGTCGGCCTTGTTGAAGACGTGGTGAGGGCAGGGGTCTGTTGGAGATCCGGAGTGGATGGAGTTCATCGTGCGGATGGTGTCTTCGGTGCTGATCGGGGTCCAGGCGCGGAGGGTGGTGGTGGGGGGCGGTGGTTCGGTCGTGGCGTGCGTCGGTTGAGTGCTGAAGCTGTTGTGTATGTCCGCGATCTTGTTGTGGAAGTAGGAGGCGAGGGAGTTGCAGAGGTCTTGCGAAGGGGTGATGTCGTTGTTTCCGGCGTTGGGGTTGGAGAGCTCTTTGACGATGTTGAAGAGTTCCTTGCTGTTGTGTGCGTTGTTGTCCAGTCGTTCCTTGAATGCGGTTTTCTTGGTGGCGCGGATCAGCTGGTGGTGTTTTCGGGTGGCGAGCTTGAGGGCAGTCATGTTGTCCGGTGTTGGGTCTCTGCGCCAGGTTTTCTCGAGTGCTCTGCAGTTCTTCTTGGAGCTCTTGAGTTCGTCGTTAAACCATGGGGCTTTCTTGCTGCCGGGTCTGCTCGGCGGGGTCTTCAGCGGGGCAAGGTCGTCTGCGCAGTCGCTGATCCATTTTGTGAGGTTGGTGGCTGCTTGGCTGGGGTTCGTTGTGCTGGTGGGAGGGTTCATGCTCAGGGAAGTAGTGAGCTGGTCTGCAGTGATCTTGTTCCAGCTTCTGCGGGGGGCCTGTTGCTGGTGATGGTGGAGCATGGTCTTTCTGTATCTGAAGTGGACGCAGCTGTGGTCCGTCCATTGGAGTCCCGTGGCGTGGCTGAAGGCGATGTCCTTGCTGGAAGAGAAGACCGGGTCGAGCGTGTGTCCAGCGTAGTGGGTGGGGGTGGTCACCATTTGCTTGAGTCCGAGGTTGGCGAGGTTGTCCAGCAGGGTGGTGGTGTTGCGGTCGTTGTTGTTCTCCAGGTGGAAGTTGAGGTCCCCGAGGAGGATGTAGTCAGCGGAGAGGAGGGCGTGTGGGCTGACGAAGTCGGCGATGTCCTCGCTGAATTGTGTGCGTGGTCCCGGGGGTCTGTAGATGAGGGTGCCTCTGAGGGTGGTCTTGGGGTTGACGTGGATCTGGAAGTGCAGGTGTTCGGCGGGTGCGAGGTTGTCGTCGGTGTTGGTCGTGATGCGGATGGTGTTCCTGTGGATGATGGCGATGCCTCCTCCTGTCTGGTTGACGCGGTCCCTCCGGATGATCTTGAAGCCGTCCGGGATGGCGATGGCGATGTCGGGCGCTGAGGAGGCGTTCATCCAGGTTTCCGTGAGGAAGGCGACGTCTGGGGCTGTGGTGTCAAGCAGGTTCCAGAGCTCGACGGCGTGTCTGTGGACGGAGCGGGTGTTGAGCAGGATGCACTTCAGGTGGGTGCTGCTGGAGTTCAGCCTGGTGGGTGCTGGTGTAGCGTGGGTCCGGTCGCAGGTGAACTTGCAGGAGTGGCAGCTGAAGGGTCCGTGGGTGCGTCTCGGTGTGGCTCGGTAGCAGCCCGTGGTTCGGCCGGTGTTGAGAGCGTTGAGTTCGGTGGAGTCGTAGGTTTGTCTGGTCGGCTTCCGGCAGATGGGCTGGGGTCTGCGGGGGCCAAGGGTCCTGGCACTGGGCGCGGTCCAGGCGCGGACGGGCGCAGACGGGCTTACCTTTGGCGCACCTTCGGCGCTCAATCGGTGCTCCCGCTGCGCGCGTCCGCTGTGCGGTCGCTCCGGGGGCGTCATAAGTAAGGAGCCGGTAGGGCGGGTCAGCTGGGTGGCGGGAGCGTGGGCGGCCAATGGGCGGTAGGGGGGCGGAGTCGGCGTGGTCAGTGGCGGGAAGGGGGACTGAGGACGGCGCGGCGGCTGGGGCGGCGGCGGGTAGCAGCGAGGCAGCAGGACAGCTTGTCAGGGCAGCACAGGTGGTCAGCGGGCAGGAGCAGCGAAGTCGTGGTCGTGTCTCTTGTGGCGATGTCGTCAGGTTGAAGCTCCCGAGTCCCTCTCTGTCCAACCCCCCTCCCGTTGGGTGGGTCGGACGCCGCCGAGCCGGGGGAGCCGGGGTGCTCTGTGTCGCGCGCTCACGCGGGTCCTTGTCAAGGGGGCGCAGGGTCCGGGCAAGTGCCCCCCGTGTTGCCGGGCTGGCCGGGGCCTAGTGAGGCCCTCGGCGTGTTCTCTCGCTGCCACGCACCCCCTACCGTCCCACCGCCTCTCAGGGGGCAGTTGTGTCGGTTCACCGGCACCCAACGGGTCCCGAACGGGCCGCCAGGGGGCCCGGCCCCGGCAATGGAATGTGGGGCCGTCCGGGTGGCTTGCCAGCCGTGGAGCGCGCGGGCCTCTGCACCAATGTACCTGCTGCAGCCGTGGGTCCCTCCGAGGGCGTTGCGCTGTTGATGGCTCCGTGTTGCGGGTCTCAGGGGCCTCGTCAGGTCTCAGGGGCCTCGCTGTCCGGCTCCCCCGCGGGACTACTCGGGCGGCGCCATTTCACGGAGAATCCACGCGGTCATCACCGCACCACCGCCTGGGTCCCCAGCAGCGGATCTCGAGGGCAGCGGGGGCACATGTAGGGACTCACTCTGCGGCGGTCCCAGGGGCCGCTTACGCGGGGGCCAGGCCGCCTGATTTTGTTGGATTTGCGTGCCCCTCGGGTCCGCCGGGCCTCTCAGATGGGTCGGGGAACGGCGTCACCGAGAGACTTCCCCCCGTGGTGCCACAGTTCCTGTTGTCCGGGCGGCAGCGTCTTCCGGGCGCGTAGGGTGTCTTTTGGAGTGCAGGAAGGGCTCCGGAGCCCATTATCAGGAGGCCCGTTTCAATCCCTCGGGACCTCCGGCGTCAGTCCCTGGGCGCCGCCATTTTAGGTGGGACCCGGCGGCGATTGACTCGGGTCATTGCAGGTGCATCTCAGCCACACCGCCGCTCTCAAAGGCTCCCGGGGTGGTCGCGGGAGTCCCTCATGCAAGCGAGGGGTGTCACAGACGTGTGTTGGCGGTATGTGACATCGGTGTGACTGGCAGCCGACCGGAGCTCTAGGAAAGCTTGTCCGCCATCTTGGCTGGCTCACATACACAGGGCTGTGGGCATCAGCAGACTCAGCCTCCATTTTGTAAAGACCACACATATAGAAGAATTACGCACATTGCTGCTGTGTAAAGTTACGGCCACATGAATAACTTCCCATACAAGTTAACAATCATTACAATCCATCGATGAACCCCCTACTGCTGCGCAGTCAGAAGTAATGCAAACTGCGGAAGATCGAAATTAAAATGAAAAAGGAAACAAACAATAATAATAATAACGGAATGACCAAGGGGGTCCGACATAGAAGCTGCAGAGAGTGGCAATACGGAGGGGGCACCACGCAAAAATCACCCGCGGGAATATTTGAACAAGTGCTTGCACCGGCTGCGACAACAAACAAATCACGATAACACGGTGACTAAACAAAGTAGAAGGTTACAGATTTTCCTAGCTTGCTTTAGAACTCTTGTAGCCCTTTCTACACCACCGTGGCCAATCGAAGTGAAAATTACCTGTGGTAGTTGTTCCATGCCTTCACCGAAAGCAAAGTAGCTTGTTAGAAATGTGGGAAGTCGTGGAAAGGCTTTCAACCGAGAAGATGTTGTGCTCGCTGGTTTTCGTCAAGGAGCGGAGGCCGTTCATGCTGGTGGCACTGCTGCTGCAATTGTTATGAAACATAAAAAGCACACAATCGGATGACGGCTGAGCAGGGCACACTTCTTCCTCGCTTGTACGGAGCCGGCCCGGGGTACATACATACTGACACTGACCCATCATGTGCTGTGCAAGTGGTGCAAGTGAAGCTTCATCTATCTACACACACTTGAACAGTAGGCCTACTCAAGGCCTGAACAGGCCTGTACAGTAGGCCTAAAATGTGGAAAACAAGTTGATTTACAGATATTATTGTCTTACGGCATACAAGTTACAATCCATCAATGAACCCCCAACTGCTGCGCAGTCAAAAGTAATGCAAACTGCGGAAGATCGAAATTAAAATTAAAAAGGAAACAAACAATAATAATAATGGAATAACCAAGGGGGTCCGACAATAGAAGTTGCAGAGAGTGGCAATACGGAGGGGCCAGGGGGCACCACGCAAAAATCACTGAACAGTAGGCCTACTCAAGGCCGGAACAGGCCTGAAGTGAACAGTAGTCCTACTCAAAATGTGGGAAACAAGTTGATTTACAGATATTTTATTGTCTTACTAAACGTATATGATGCACTGTGGCCTTACCTGTACTAGTGTGTGTACACGAGCACGACACAACAACAACACAGGCACAGAAAGTCGTTGTGACGGTGACGGTGAGGCGGGAGTCACACACGGTCTGCTGCCTGCGCACGAGTCGAGCCCCAGGCTAGAGATTGAGTCGAAGAACGTCACAGCGGCGCGTGCGTCCCGAAATGGCCAATCACTGCATGGCTTCACATGAAGTCACACAGTGATTGGCCATTATGCAGTGTGGCTGAGACAGTGTGCCACCACCCACGCGCGGCATCCAATAATGGATTGCCTGCCCTTCTGCGTGGTGGACCAGCCAATCCTGGCACTGCATGCAGCGCCAGGATTGGCTAGGGGGGCACCCTGACTACTCGCCCAGTCGACCTTTGCAACCCCGGGGGCTGCGACCCGCCCCCTGGTCTCTCTCTCTAAGGGGAACTTCAGCAGGTACACTGTATGCGCATGCTCGAGCTAGTTTCTGCCCAAAGTACTGCTGCAGCTGAGTTGACTGTCACACAAGCTGCAGCATACCCAGCCCCCCTGCGCACTCCGCACTCCGGATAAGTCGGGTGTCTCCCGGATTCCCGGCCGGCGGTTAGCGCTGCCGCTTATAAGATTGCCAATCGATCATTCAATATTTTTATTTTAGTGACGACGCGACGGTGGGTCCATGTGGCTTAGTGGGGCTACGCCCCTACACCCCAATGGACGCACCGCGCCTGATGTTGCAGCATCAGAGTGCAACCCCACCTCTTTCCTCCTTCACTAGGAGAGGCCTAAAGGAGCACAGCATACAGCTCCAAACTTTAATAGTGCTGGCGCTAGGAGACCTGCTGGTAATTATGCGCTTTATAAATTCCAATTAACAATAACAATAGTGACAGGAAAAAGTGCCCCTTGGATCAGCAGCCTCTTGAAGGGGTGGGAATATCAATGGCCATAGTGGGGGTCACCCTCAGGGAGCAGAGGTCAGACTGGTAAAAGAGGGGTGTTGAAGAATGCATGGAATGTACTTGCCTTGACTATATGGACTCTTGGTTCGGCCCAGTCATAAATTAAGCTAGTGTAATTTGACTCTTGGGTGTGGAGGGGTCTATTTAACCCTTGGATGCATGCATGGGGGCCCTCTTTCTCCACTCATACTCATTGCATCCGAGGGATCAATTGTTACCAAGAAGAGGGCTGACTGGGGGCTGAAGGAGAGGCCTCAAAAGCAGAGAAACCCAAAAGGGCACTAGAAGAGTCGAGGGCTGTGGCGGGGGCAACTGCTGACAAAAATGCACGACCCTCATGTCTTCTGCATCAGATGCAGCCTGCTTATGGGGGAAGAAGAGAGTCACTAAGCAAGGAGGGTCGGGCATTCCAGGGTTGCACTCCCAGCAATGGACACTGATGCCAGCAGCTGGTGAATGGGGATACTTCTCATGTAGGCCCTTTAGAAGGGGCTGCTGGGTGGTTAAATAGTGGGAGCTAGGCTCTGGGTCTTTTCCAGGACAGTGCAAGTTATGTGCCGTCACATAGTGTGGATTACAATGATATAAGGGAGGAGTGAGACCAGTGAGGCTGGAAAAGGGTAAATCATCATATAAGGCAAAGGCAGAGAAGCTAAGTTGCAGTTATGTTCAAAGTAAGAAACGGAAAGGGTCATGGCACAAACCCAAAGTAATCTAAAGGAACAGAGGGGCGAGCAAGGGCAAAAAGAATTTAAACAACCGGTCTCGCCTTTGGGACCTCATATGTATTTAGGTATGCAGCACATTCGCCTGGGTGCTGAAACATCTACTGTTCTTTAACATGGAGGAAAAGTAAGCACCAAACTGCATGACACGCCAGGTATGAGAACACATGGAGAG
This sequence comes from Lissotriton helveticus, assembly GCF_964261635.1. Taxonomy (NCBI): domain Eukaryota; kingdom Metazoa; phylum Chordata; class Amphibia; order Caudata; family Salamandridae; genus Lissotriton; species Lissotriton helveticus. The sequence goes on along the minus strand of NC_136057.1, from coordinate 1,892,283,411 downwards.
AAATATTGCCTTTTGGCGGGAAATGGTATAGTCCAAGGCTCTGTTTTTGATATAAAAGCAGAGCCTTCAGTGGTCATATCACTGAAAATAAAAGATTTGAAAAAAATATGTTTGCCTACGGGTGCTTGTGGAAGACAATTTCTATGGACTGGAATCTAGAGAATGCTAAAGTGATTCTGGTATTTTACTGACCTCTGCTTTTTCATTTTCTATCAAGAAAATTAAATAGAGGCAGCTGCCAGAAAAAGAAAAAAAGTAAGTCTCTCAGCAGAAAGCAATTCTGGTATTTTACTGACCTCTGCTGGTCGTTTTCTATCAAGACAGTTATATAAAGGTAGTTGAACAGAAAAAAAGTCCCTAAGCGGAAGCAGACAAGTCCTAGGGCTGATCTCCAGAGCCCACAAAGTACATAAACATATAAGTATATATTAAGTATATACTAAAGTATATACAAGAGGTCTCGAATGCTCTACCTAAAAATGAAACAATGACAAGGGGATGGTTTTCCAATGGATCTGAGGGGGTAAGGGGCTTGCGGGTTCAAGAGTGTTGGCGTTCTTATTCCAAACCTCGTGTCTTGAGGATTGGAATGTGAAGAATGTAGCTGGGGATTCTGAGATCTGCAGCTGCTCCCAGATTCTGGGTGCTGATGGTGGAATAAACTTACCAGCATATACCATTGTTGTGTCTTCCTTTCAAAGAGCTTGCCATGGTTCCAAGGTAGACGCCCCCTCCCACGCAAATGGACATTCAAAGGACGGGAGCAAGCACAAGTGAAATTTTACAGAGGCTGGGACAGGCCTTCTCATTGCCAAGAGAGAACCAAGGTAATATCAGCAGGAGGTGAACCAACCTGAAAATAGGAAGCCCAAGGTCATGTCTGGGGCTAACGGGCAGAAAACAAAGCCCTCTCAGTCTTGTTCCTCAGGTGCAGTCATGGCCATGGAGATAGGAAAGAAATATCGTACACAAAGAGTGCTGCAGCCAGGGGTATTCCCCCCGCAACGCGGAGTAGCCATAACAGCCAGCGAATTGGGTACGTTGTCTGGCACAGTGGTAAAGGTGTTCTGGAAGCACAAGTTGCAGCCTGGGGGCATACTTACAGGTGGCAAAAAGGGTTCCAGGGGAGGCTGTCAGATTGGAGAGAAGATGGGACTCCCAAAGAAGTTGGTGAGGTTGGTCTAGTTAACTGAAATAGGTGGAAAGTACAATGAAGCATGGGCCATAATGGGATCCAGTGAAGGCCTCCTTGCAGCCACACAGGCAGAAGTCATCAACTGAAATGCTGTCCAACATGCAAAGGATGGCAGTTGGGGTCGAGTAGGAGGCAACATGCCTTTGAAGGTCAAATAAAAGCAGCGTAACTGGTTTAATGTTTGAAACTGTTAGGGTTCCGCAACTATAGATGCTGCATAAACCTGTAATATCTGTGTTGCCATATAACATATTGTTAGGAAGAAAACTCCACAAGTTGAGAGGTGAGAAGGAGTTTATTAGAACCGGATCCTTCAGTGCCATCTACTAGAGTGAGCTCACCAACATTCCAATGTGAGCTTCACTCCAACATTCTGAGGTAGGCTATACCATAGGGGAGGGAAGGGAAAGGGGCGCAGGGGAGGGAAGGAACGTACCAAGTTACAACACACCTCCCTATGTAAGGGCAGCAGAACTAGGATAAGTGAGTCAAATAGAGCATAAATGGTTTGGAAAAACAATGGAAATAACCAGGAAAGAAAACACAGGTTCAATTACCAAGCAGAAAAGATCACAAACAGTGCATAAAATGGAACATGGGATATATATATCTGAAATCAGTTGCACCAGGGTGCACTTACAGAGAACCACAAAAGCACTTCATGTGACAAGTAACAATAACTTTACATAATGTAATCAGCTTGCCATGCCGGACGCCTACATTGACGTGCTACTCTTCCCATACTAGGATCAACCAGCCGTTCTCCAGAGTCATCATTGCTAGAAGGTTTGGAAACATGAACATTAGTGCAACAAGCCAATCTATCCATGCTCCATAAATTACCATCTTCTAACAGGACAGAATTATTATGGACTTTCCTGATCCTAAGGGGTTTAGAGAAAGAGGAAGATTTGGACTTTAACAGAGTGGGTTTTTTGACTACCACCCAATCCCCAACCATCCACTCCCTGTCAGATGTGCCCCATTTTGCGTCATAATCATTTTTGTACTTGACTTGATGTTCTTTGACTCTCTCCGTTACAGTGTTCCTGTCTACCCACACAGGGGACCCTCCATTTAGCCAGTTTGGAGTCAGTTTGGAACCTGGGTTTCTTCCTTTCAGAGAAGTAAATGGGGATACTCCTGACACAGAGTTGGGGGTGATGTGATAAGACCACAACATTTTCCTTAAGCTGTCATCAATTGGCTCTTTGTTTGACAAGGCAAGTTGAATGGAGTCCTTAAGCATTCTGTAAGCCCTTTCCACTAAACCATTTGATTTGGGGGAGTACAGTGGAGATTTTATGTGAATAACAGATAAACTGTTCAGGAACTCTCTCATCTCATCCGAAGTAAATTGCACACCATTGTCCGTTATCAACTCACTGGGTATGCCTTCTTTGGAAAAAGTATCCTTTAAAAACTGAATGAGATACACTGTAGAAATGGAAGGGACAAACTTAGTCGTTATCCAGTGCGAGTGATAATCAATCAGGACGAACATAAATTTTTGAGATTGACTTAATAAATTCAAAGGACCAACAATGTCCATCCCCAGTTTATCCCAAGGTTTGGTGGGAACAGTGACCGGAATTAGTGGAGCCTTGCGGACATTCTTTGACTTATCGCTGGCCCCACATGCAATACATTCCTTTACCAGCTCTTCAATTTGTGTGTCCATTTTAGGGAACCAATAGTTTTGTCGAATTTTACTTTTGGTTAAGCTTCGTCCAGGATGACCTTCATGTCCGATTTGTATGATGCGATCCCTCATTCCAGTCGGGGGAATTATTTTATTCCCTCTCCAGACCAGGTCTTCAATTATGGACAACTCGTCCTTCGCGTTCCAAAATTCCTGGAGATCTTCTGGCACTTCATTTTTTTTTTCTGGCCAGCCAACGGTGATCATGTCTTTCAATTTTCCCAATACCTCGTCTTCTTGAATGGATTTCAACCATTCGTCTTTCTTAATGGCTGGAATATCGATTGCCAGGATGGTTTCTTCCTCCTCGGTTTCTTCTGGTTCATCTACCAAAAGCGGCATGCGCGAAAGACAATCCGCCAAAGAATTTCTTGAGCCTGGGACATGCACAATAGAATAGTTGAACCCCTGCAGTCCTAAGACCCACTTGGAGATGCGTGGAGTGGTGTTCTCTAAAAGTTTGTTTGCAAACAACGGAATCAATGGCTTGTGATCCGTTTTCAGGCAGAAAGGAATTCCCCACAGGAAATACTTGAAATGGCGTATAGCCCAGTAACATGCCAGTGCTTCTTTCTCAATCGTGGAGTAACTTACTTCAGCAGTCTTCAAGGTTCTTGAAGCGAAGGCTATTACTCTCTCTTCGCCATTTACCAATTGGATCAAAGAGGCACCCAAACCTTTATTACTTGCATTCGTGGACAATGTGGTCTTGGCATTCGGATCAAAGGTGTGTAAGATGGGAGCCTCCGAAATGGCTTCTTTGATGAATTGGAAGGTTTGTTGATGCTCTGTGCTCCATTCGAATTTGGTTCCCTGTTTAAGTAACTCCCTGAGAGGTTGGACTTGGTCTGTGAAATTCTTCACAAACTTCGACATATACTCAACCAGGCCCAAAAAGGATTTCAGCTCATCTTTGTTTGAGGGAGCCGGTGCGAGTTTTACTGCATCTACCAGGCTGGCCTTGGGTTTAATACCTTCACTTGAAATCGTGTGCCCGAGGTACACCACTGTTTCCACACCTATCTTGCACTTATCCTTCTGAGTAGTGACGCCAGCATTGCTGAGTTTTGACAATACTTCCTCCAAGATTTTGTTGTGCTCATTTTCAGTCACTCCATAGATTAGAATGTCGTCTTGGAAACAGACTACTTTTTCAAGACCCTGCAAGATGTTTTGCATAATACTCTGAAAAACAGCTGCTGCAGATGCAAGCCCAAAAGGCAATCTTGAGAATTGATATGCACCAAAAGGGGTTATGAAGGACGTGAGGTGCTTAGATTCTGGATGGAGAACGACCTGGTGGTAGGCAGAGGACAGATCTAAGACTGAGAAAAACTTTGCACCTTTAATGGCCATCAACATCTCATTGATGTTGGGGAGGGGGTGTCTATCCACCCAGATGTTAACGTTCAAATCCCTGAGGTCAACACAGAGGCGGATGCCCTTTCCTCCCCCTTTTGCCGCTACGACAATGGGGGCCAACCATTCTGAACTTTCAATGCGCTCTATTATCCTGTTTTCTTCCAGTCTATTCAATTCTTTTTGCAAAGGTTCTTTCAAAAGCAATGGAATGGATCGGGCTTTGTGTACTACAGGCTTTGCATTTGATTTAAGCTTTTGATTTTGTGGAGGAACCCTTTAGGCTGTCCCAAATTGTCTGTGAACACCTCCGGAAATTTTTCACACACTTCCTTTCCAACTGTAGGCCTATCAATAAGTAGTACAGGTTATGGGGCATTTGGGTCTAATTTAATACCCAGGTCCTTTTGGTGTTTCCAACCTAACAAATTTGAACCCTTTTCTGTGATATACACTTTACCCAGTGTGGTTCTACCTTTAAAATGTATCTGCATCATCAACATTCCAACCAGTGGAATAGGATTGTAATTGTATCCCCCAGGTTTAATGTCAGGTGGCAACAGATTATATTTTTTATGGCCTGAATTTTGTTTGAAGGAAGTCTCATTTATCAGAGTATAAGGTGAACAGGAATCCGCAAAGACCTGATATACAACATTGTCAATAAATATTTCACATTCGGGATAACAATTCACATTCTGTTCATTAATGTTCAACACTTGGAAGATAATATCCCCCTGCAAAGGTTGTTCAGAATCCTGGACCACCATGTGAGTAGTACTTTTCTTTTCATGGCATACTCTCGAAAAATGCCCCCTTTTTTTACAATTGCTACAAGTGACACCCCTTGCTGGACACTTTAGATCATTAGCTAAATGGTTTGGGTTACCACATCTATAGCATTTAGGCTTGTTAAACTGTGCGCTATGTTTATTCACATTGGGCAGGGTAGGTTTAGATCTGCTATCTTTTTGAACCACCTTGTTCACACCATTGTCACTAACCTGTTTCACTTCATGGGCTTCCTTCATTTCATTCATGCAGTAGCTTGTGTGCTCTATGTTAATTGCAATATCAATAGCTCTTTGTAAATCTGGAGCTTCAGCTAAAAGTCTCTACTGAATTTTTTTTCACATGTGCACCTGACCAATTGGTCCCTGATTAGAGACTCTGTGATCACTCCAAAATAACACGTGGCTGCCAAACCCCTCAAAACTGCAATGTAATTCTTCACTTTTTCATTTTTTCCCTGGGCACGTAAGAAAAATTTGTGACGTTCCAAAACTATATTAATTCTATCCCCAAACTGCTCCGCCAATTTTTTAACTGTGGCCTCATACACATCGGGTTGGGCTACTCCATCTCCCCCAACATTGATGTTTGCGCCTCCATCAGCTACCTCAGGCAAATCCTCAAACACATCCCTCGCATATTTACCCAAATTATGAAGTAAAATGTGTTGCTTCCTTAATGAAGAAAATCTATTTACCCCAATTGCAATCAGATATGATTCAAATAAATGAAACCATTTTTTCCAGGAAATAAGAGGATCGACTGCCTCCTCCAAAAATGGCGGTGGTTGGGACATGTTTAAGGCAGTCATGTTCAAGAAAGAAAAGTGGAAATGGAAAATGAGAGATAAAGGAACGGAGAAAAAAAAATAGGAGAGAACAGTATGAGGAAAATAAAATAAAGAGAAAGGTCAGAAAACTTATGACAGATAGTACAATTTTTTTTTTTATTATACACAGTGCTTAAAAGGTTCAATGTAAATGTTCAGACAGGAGTAGGAAGACCAAAGCTGAGCCAATCAGCGAAGGGAACGTTGATGGCTCCATGAATTAAATATGCTTAGTTTAATCACAAAAGACCCAACACGGCCAAAATCTTACTGAGTGAGAGATTTCTGATGAATTGCCAAAACCTCAGAAGAATTTTCTCTTCAACGCTGAATAGAATCCAAGCCAGAAAGAAGTAACTTACTGTTCCAGTCAATCACAGTTAATGCAAACGGGCTTTGGGTGAAAAATGTTAATGCAGACTGACCAGATGACGAGCTTACTCTAGATAAATACGAGTGAAAGTCAGTCACACCAAAAATATCCTCGTTCGAGATATAACCACTCCAAGCATATGTCGAGAAACAGTTTGTAAAATGGATCTCTGAAGGATGACACAGTTAGTTTTAAAACGATCCTCCGAAACTGATCCCTCGGCGGTGGAAAAAATAAAACTTGGAAGGAGCTTGACACTGGATATCAACCCACAAGGAGTTTCCTTCGTCTTTCGCGCTCTAAAAACCGTCCGTCCTCCACAGTTTCTTTCAGGAACGCACTGAGGAGGAAATCCAAAGACGGTGCCACAGATCATGCGCAGCACTGACGAAAATAGCAGAACTGAGGAGGGTTTAAAAAAAACGTGCCACAGGTCATGCGCAGCACTGACATTAGAGGCGGAACACACACACCCCTACCTCGTCACGTCGATTTCTTCAGAGGCGGTCCGTCAAAATGAAACTGACGAACTAAAGTGTGAGGAAAGAGGAGTAGCGTCCCGTTGCCCTGGAAACACCTCAGGAAACAATAGCTCGGCTTCCTGAGAGAAGAAAATGGGACTGCTGATCGGATGAACCGACGTTAAATGAAACTGCAGGATCTTCAACCTCTTGCATTCCTTGTGAACATCGCGTCTCCTTCAGCATAGCAGCTCTGCTTCCCGGCTTCACATTTAATCAGTTCTTGGTTCCGACTTCCCTCAGAATGAACTTCGAAAACGACCAGCCTTTCCTCCAAAATTAATCGACTTTCGTAGATGGCAAGATAAACTGGGGAAAGGATCCAGCCGTCCCCAGCACGGCAACGTCGCCAATTTGTTAGGAAGAAAACTCCACAAGTTGAGAGGTGAGAAGGAGTTTATTAGAACCGGATCCTTCCGGGCCATCTACTAGATTGAGCTCACCAACATTCCAATGTGAGCTTCACTCCAACATTCTGAGGTAGGCTATACCATAGGGGAGGGAAGGGAAAGGGGCGCAGGGGAGGGAAGGAACGTACCAAGTTACAACACATATCATTGAGAATCTAGTAAGAAGAATAAGATGGAAAAATGAAAGGAAATGAAATGCTTAAGACCAGACAGGTGGTAGAAAAAATGATAGGCTGTGTGAAAGTATAGAATTTTATTTTAGGGAAACTGCAGAAAAATTAATCATTATGCATGTATATTCTCAACGTGTTCTCGTACATGCTAATCTCCAATCTCCGCTGGGGGGCGTCTTGCTTGTTTGGCACTCAACGGAATTACTGGGATATTTTATGAGTGCTGCTCTATTAACACCATCAATGCTACAGCATTTCCCACTCAGCACTGGCACTCATTGATTCCCATTGTTCATGACGAGCTCAGCTCGTCATGAGCACACGAGCAGTGTACTGCATGACGAGCTGAGCTCGTCATGAGCATCGAAGGGGTTAAAACATATTACATTTTTACAAGTTTGTGCGAAATGTGTGACGTAAAACATGCTTTTTCTAATCACATATTTTCACAATTTACTTGGAGGGAGTACCCCGAACTATATCGCAGGAATTCAGACTTGCTTGCTTTGGCCTGCAAATCAGGGTGTATATTTATGCCCACTGAGTTCGAAAAAATGCCACTGGAGGCTATTTGTATTTTGGGAGATGCACTAGAGCCTCTGTAAACAAACAGACACAGTCTCAAGCTGTCCCTCTCCCTTTTTTTTTTAACGGTGTTTTATATAGCGCGAACTTGACCCAGTATCAGGTATCAGAGCGCTTTACATAGCACCAGTTGCGTTACATGAAGACACACCAGAGGCGCAACTAGAGTCAAATTTCGGGGGGGGGGGGGGCTAGGAAAAAATTTCGGGGCGGGGGGCTGAATCTTTAGGCAATCGGCAGAGTCGAGCTGCAGGGGCTCTTAGAAGGGGTGAAACAACAACAACGCCCCATTAACATGCACAAGGTCTTTTAAAGACCTGCGAAGTGCTCGGGTGCGGCTGTGAGTGGGCCCGGGAAGTGTCTCATCCCGGGCTGCCACACAACACGGGGGGGCTAAAGCCCTTTGAGGCCAATGGGTGTTGCGCGCCTGGGACACACATTCATATTTTTTGTTTGGTATGGGGAGACTAAGGGATTTGCCCAGAATCACAAGATGTTCAGCATCATTGCCGAGACTTGAAACGAGGTTCTCCAGATTCGAGGTCGACCGCCCTTGCCCTTAGACCAGAGGTCTTCAAACTTTTGTCGGCTGAGCTCCCCATCTAACCCTTTTTAGACATCGAGCCACCCCACCACCACCCCCTGACAAAATATTTCTGGAAGCTGTCACTCTGCATCATTGATGGCCATTCCCTCCTGCAGAGCCCAGGTAATATAGGGCAAATAATATTAAATAAAGTAAGAGTATTTAGTAAACTGAAGTTTTTGTATTGCTTGTGCTTAATATAAAGTTCAAATAAAAAGTCTTCAAGAAACAATTAGCACAAAAAATTACATTGGTGCTTTATTATTCACATAAAACACAGAATTTAGGATAGATTAGTAAAAACACTCCCAAAACACAGGTGAGGGGTCTGCCTGTTTTTCTCCACAGAGACAGTCAGTGTGTGGATGGATTCTTGCTTCTGCCATCCTTATTATTATTATTAATTACATTTGCAAGGGGCAACAGCTACCCAAAAAGGGTTTCCTGGTGCCGGCCAGACCAAGGAATAGGAAGTAGCTTAATGATCTTTAGGTTGTGCTCCACTTCCAGTCTAGAACAGTACCTGGAAACGGTAGTGCTCACAACATTTTGTATTATATTTTCTTCAGTTTTATATAGAGTGAACATGACCCAAAGGTATTGGAGTGCTATACTGGAGCATTTTTTACATTACACATACACACATTCAATTTTTGTAAGCACAGGAATATTAAGTGATTTGCCCAGAATCACAGGATGTTGATCAAACACCAAGAATTGGTTCCCCAGCTACACAGTCATCGGCTCTGGCTGTTGCGCCACATCCTTGCCCTGAGACAAGATATCAGAAAGAGGGTTTCCACAAAACATGCTTTCAGACACAATTGAAAAATCAGTAATCATGTGGAGTTTGGCCAGGTGTTGCTATGCCAGTAGGAGGCCAGGCACAGTTTTCTAAGAAGGCCTAGGAGACATTTACATACACATGTGATATAAGTGATTCAAGAGGCTATATACACCTTTTTTCTCTAGCAGCATCAATAGTCAATTTGTTAGCATAGTTGGCTTATAAAGAAGATCGCCGTCCAAAGCTTCAGAAATAGCTGCACAAGAAAGCATTTAAATTTGGTCTACGATATAAGTGAGGACAGATGGTAGGCATACTTCACAATATTTGTTATATTAGGCTTGTGGACTCAGCTCGTATACTCAGCTCTAGGGATTGGAACATGTTAAACAAGCACTAGTGACTTTAGTCAGTGTCAAATTCATTCTTCATAAGTCACTGGTAAATGAAGTGATTTTCCCCAGGATCACATGATGTTGAGCCAATGCCAGGAATCGGACCTGGGTTCCCAGAACCAAAGTCAGCACCTACAGCAACTGTAAAGTAGCTGTGATGTAAATAACCAAAATAATAATAAATATGGCAGTACTTATATTAGCAAGACTGGATTTACTGTTTCTAAAAAAGTAATATATTTAGGAAGTACAACAATCAGAAACATAGAAGAAAGGCTACAGTGGCACATACAAACAGCAACTTTTAAAAAGGGCCAGAGTGTCACACATACCCAGCAACATAAAAGAAGTAGAATAAAGGGAGATAGCACAAGTGATATAGATTGACAGCAGTGGCACGTTTAACCAGCAGCATTGAGGAAAGACCACAATGGCAGTGGCATAGAAGACGCACTATAATGCCACATATAGACTTTGTTAGGGGCATGCTCACAATGAAACAAAGTCACACAATTCAGTTTGAGGAATTAAGTTGGAGCCTAAGTGAAGTAATTACACAGCTGGTCAAGGAGTGTGTGAATGGTAGATAATGTCTCTGGTATTTTTTTATGTGTGCCTTTTCCACACCAAAAAACATTTTCTTTTAAAAGAACACATGACCAATAATATTGAGCATTTACATATTTAACATTTGCTCAAAATGCAAAACATGTTGCTCCTAGGGAGGAAAGCCTTATTTCCAAGATGGCACCTAGTTACACCAAAGAGTCCTTACCATGGGCTGAAAACAATGGATCTAATACACTACTATGGATGCGCTGTCTAGTAGGCTAAACCATACAATAAACTGTCACTAGAATGAGGAGTGACATGTTTACTCCGCTGGGGATCTGTAATGAAATGTTTTTATAACAGTGGTGAAAAAAGCTCTGCCAGACAGGTGTGCTCAGAAGCCAGAGATAAAATGATAGAGGTTATAGAGCATGATCTCTAAATTATAGATTATGTAGGTAAATAAACGCCTCAACTCAAGTAAACGTGTGTTATGTGTAAATGCCATTTGCAGCTGGACGCCTATCATAATTCCCTACAAACTGACAGTGTTTCCTCGGGAGTACAGGATTGTGCTAGTTCCCAGATCGAGGGGAAATTATTGATCGTCTCCTTGTAAGATTCTTCCTTTTAGAGAATCAAATGGTGGTAAAATATGAAAACAGAGTCAGTGCTAAGGAGTGTTCTACTTGTTGAATGAAGCATGCATTGCCCAACTTGCTCAAGGGCCACATTATGCATAGTGGGACGTCGGCCATGGCTGTGTTTTCCATACCTCAAAACTCGAAGTGTGCCTCATGCACTCAAACACCATGCTTGAAACTCCCCAGTGAGCTATCTTGGAGTATGATACCACACTGTCATAAAGGAGAGATAACCTGGAGAATATTAAAATGCTTGGCAAAGCTCTTCACAAGCTGATATAGGGGCACTTACTGTAGCCATGTCACCAATACAGTATTTCGCAGTGGAATACAGCTGCCTAAGAACGACGAGTCAGAGCACCGATATATCACAAGGCTCAATGTCATTAGGCATCTGTACTGGGTGGCCTAATGACTAGAGACCAAGGCTCGACGGTACCATCCACCTGTCATCTCTAAAACCAAAGTCATAAGTAAACATGCATGCCTGAAAACCTGCTAATTTATTGAAGAAAGAAATAGGGGTTTGCTGCGTCAATCAAATGGTGCGGATGATAACTTGCCAAGAAGGAAAGACAGATAGCTGGACTAACAGTTCTTGAATAGTTTTCAAGATTCCAGCCCCACTTGTCTGAATTCTGCCTTTGATTGCCTTCCTGGTACCGGTTCCTGAGAGGAATGTTTCCTCCCTGGAAAACGTGTATTTCCACACTCTTTATTTGGAGCGCTGTGGAAATCCAGTCAGGAAGGCACAACCCAGGTGTGCTGAAGATAAAACTCCAGACACTGCCCAGCCTGGCCCCCAGTAACCCGACCTGCAGCAGCTCGAGCTGAGACACAGGACAGCAGGGGGTGAACCATTTTCAGTTTAACGTGGTGTTTCGCGCTGAAAAGCAACAATCGAAAGTGAAGTGGTGGGGTGAAGTGCGCGCTCCCCCCTAAGGGGATGCTGCGCCTCCCTCTGGGGGGCGCGCCCTATAGTTTGAAGACTTATGCCTTAGACCAACTCCTCTTCCTTTCCTGTCCCCTTGTATTCAAACTCCACCCCTAGCTCCAATGCTAACATGAACACACACTGGCAAGAAAGCACAGCATAATCTGTCGGGTACAGATACACAAACAAAGGTTGAAGCTGAGTCGCCCAACCCAAATGAGCATGAGAGTACCCTCCTTCTGGACCAACATAGCACCAGGCTAATAACTGTAAGAAAGAAGTAAGGGCCAGATGGACGAATATAGGAATAGAGATTACCTAAATGCAATCTTTTGTGAATCGCAATTAGGAAATCACTATTACTAATCTATGAAAGTCTTTTGAGTTTCATTAGCGATTTGTAGTCTTCGCAAATCGACCTCCTTCATGAATATTAATGAGGTAGATCGCAAATTGAGACCCACTACGATTCGCTGCCATCACGAGGATGGTGGCCTGCTGGGGTCATCAGACCACCATGTCTGTGACTGCTTTTAAATAAAGCAATCCGGATGCGTTTACCAAAACCAATATTGAAACTTTGGAGTTTCATTTGTTAAGAGTAGACAGTAGTCCCTTGGACCACTGACTCCTCTTAAAAAGTATTATTTCAACCGTTCTCAAAGGAAAAGGGATCCCTTGAGGACCCCTTCCCGTTCGTGAATGTGTTACCACCAACTTTCAATTGGCAGTAAATAGCTCATGTTTTGCAGCCGGATTCGGTAGCTAAACATTCATTCACACCGTTGCAATATGGTATTAGAAAGGGATGCCCTCGACACGCCCCTTCCAAATGACGAAGGGCAAAACTCAAATTGCGATTTGGTAACAGGTTACCGAATTGCAAATTGGGCTTTGTACATCACAAAAACAATTTTTCTGTCACAAAGGGCCCAATTCGCAGAATCAGGCTGTTTGTGAATGCAAACTTGCTTCGTACATCTAGCTCAAGGGTCATTAGAAAAAGTGGTTGTGCACCATATTAATCCCCTATAATGTAAGAGAAAGGCTTGTGGTGGATGATTTTGTCTTAAAATGTTGCAAAAAAACTGAGGATTTTCACAGCCTGAGCTTTATAGGAAAGTGTCCATCTTTTTACCTAGTACTTCCACTCCTAAGCAAATTGGATGCTGGGAGATGACGTGGTTTCTCAAAGATCACACAAATTTAATCAGGGGGAGGAGTTAAAATTAGAAGTGTGTCTTTAACTTCCTTCACCACCAACACACCATCTAGACACACTCTGCTAGGTTTGTTTCCACTGGTGATCTCTCACTGGTGAGCTGCTCATTTGCCTAACCCAGGGACTCAGTTAGAGTGCCTGGGTAACCCAATTATTTTGTCTGGTAGTATCACACCTTGTAGATACAAGTACCGCAGTGTGCACCAGGTGCAGTATTACGCACCCATTCTAAGTTCATGTTGGAACAAGGCCTAGCCTGCTTTAAATCAGTTTGTGTACCTGTTTTTCAGATCCTCTGCCTCTTCCAGCCATTTTTCTTAAGACAAAATTTACTAGGTTTTTTCCTGACAAATTTTGCAGGGGAAAACGGTGGATTGCTGCAAAAATTGGAATCCCGACTCAGGAAAAAAACTATATTCCAGCCTAAATCTTATTTAAACTGCAACTGTACATGAAATGAGAACCTCAGTTGGTACCGATTGACCTAGTAAAAATGCCAGAGGTTATCCTCACACTCACTGGGATATCAAGAATGAAGGATCTTATTTTTCTACTGAGGCAATGCTCATTACATAATCCCTTGTTTTCATAAAAACAGTATTTGTTTACCTGATTATCCTCCTACCTGGTTGTTCAGCTGCCTGATAATAGGTTAATTTGAATACACTTTTGCATAAAGGCTTTGTTTACTTGCTGCAAAACATTGCTCCTGGTCTCCAGCTTACATATGATGGTTGATGCTGTTGTTCTCCTCCTGCCCGTTTCTACAGTTCTATGTGTGCGTACCTTGATGTGGAATGCCTTCCTCCTTTCGCCCTTTCCACCTGTGGAAGAAGGGGCTATAAGGGTAACATACCTCGGAGCACTAGACTCCAAACCACAAGTTACATTTTTCTTACTTCTAAATTACCTTCAGCTTGTTTGTGCTTTCATTCTGTCCTTTAGTTATAACTGTGAACTGGATTATTGACGACTTCAGCATCTCAGTTGTCTATTTCTTAATGTACAAGCATTAGGCAGAGTAAGATTCTGGGGTGCAACAACATCAGTTAAACTTATTCTGTTGAAGTAATTTGCAGTCCACTCCAGCACAACGTAAAGAAAAGAATGATGGGCCTGATTTAGAGTTTGATGGACAGGGTCCTCCGTTACTGCCTCCAAACCCTCAGTGCGCCCTCTCAGTAATGAGTCGGTGGACCGTCAGTTTTCTGGCAGCGGTGCCCTCATTGGCTCTGCCGTCAGGAAGCCTACCCCGACGGCACAGTGGAGTTGAGGCTTTCAGTAAGAGTATCATACCGCCCGCCCTATTTAGAGCAGATGGTTTAAGGGGGAGTCTACAGTGCTTGAGCTGTTAGGCGATCTGTTTTCTTTACTTTGTGGGGTCTGACTCCTCTCACACTCTGGATTGGCTTTTCTGGTTGTCCTTTAAAAAAATTAGCCTGCAAATGGCTACTGGTGGCTGCATGTCCCACCTTTTCTTGTGAGTTTGCTCCCCTGGAGTATTGCCTTGGGAGTAAGCAGGGACAAGCTCGCTCCTTCTTGTTGGTTCCTGACGCAGCCCGGCTGGGGCAGGCCGGGCACGGCCGCGCGCCCTGGACCAGAGAGGGTTATGTCCAAGTGGGCTTGCGCCGCTCTTTCCCCTCAGACTTACAGCCAGATGCATCAACAGATTGAATTGCGATTCCTAAATAGCGATTATTAAGGAATCGCTATTTAGGACTCGCAAAAGCCTATACATGTAGGAATCGCTATAAAATTAGCGATTCCTACACTTTCCTTAATTGCGACTCGCAAATTGCGAGTCGCAATTAAGGAATATCTCTCCATTCATTCCTATGGGCCTAGAGACCCATAGGAATGAATGGGAAGACAATCTCAATTTGCTAATCGCAATTAGCGATTCGCAAATTGAGATTGCGATTTCATGGGTGCAGGGGCGTCCAAAGGACACCCTGTTGCACCCCTGAAATGATGTGTGCACATATGTTGCGCACACACATGCCCTTAGGGCATGTGTGTGCGCAACATGAAACTTTGAAAAATGCACTTAAGAGCATTTTTCAAAGTTTTTGCAAATCACCATGAAGTTGTACTTCATGGTAATTTGCGTGCCCTAATAGCGAATTCGCAATTTTTTTCACTTTCATGCATTGCATTTAAGGAATCTCAATTTGAGATTCCTTAAATGCAAAGAATCGCAATTTAGCGAAATCTTAATTAGCGATTTTTGCATTTGGGATGATGCATCCCAAATGCAAAAATACTGGTCGCAAAGGGGCAGATTCTGAGAATCTGCCCGTTTGCGACCGGTTTTTAGGTTGATGCTTCTGGCTGTATATGACTAAGAAGACATTTGCAGATTTTTTCTCTGCACAAGAAGTTGGTTGTTGTTTGTCCCGGTCGCTTCTCGTAAGCACATATTTCCACTGACTTTTCATTAAAAAACAGAAAACTGGACGTTTGTTGAGTTGAACGGCCGGGTCTCAGATTAGAAACGTGTTTCTGCATAACTTGTACTTTCCAAGCTTAAATGCAAGATCCTTGCTCCCATGCCTTACTAGATGCCAATTCACTTCTTTCAATTTATGACTTGCATATCTGGCATGGTAAACTACTTCTCAAATAACAGAGGAGACACATTTACTGAGTTCCGCATCTTTCATAAAGAGTTTGAAAGTCCATTTCCACATCCAGATATCTAAAGACTAACATTGTTTGAAATCCCATTTCTACATGCAGACATCTCAAGTTGGCCTGTGTAAGGAGTTCGTCCATTCTTGTTGTCCTATGTGCACCTGACTCTCTCATTCCATCTTAAATGCAGCACTGACACAAATTAAAAATGCACAGACACAGTTTGGCCCTAAATATGCCGCTGGCACCCAATACAGCTATAATATAATGGGGTGACCCACAAAAGTCGAAGGACGTGGGTAACGTTTGGTATAGACAACAATGGTCCTAGTATATTTAAGATTACACTTTAGTTGTGAGAAACATTAATTAAGTACAAATATATTAGGTACATATAGAATTCACATTGTATCATTAATGTACCACCAATTCTTTCACAATTCAAGCATGTATATCCTCAAATGACACAAAGGCACACATTATAGCTCAAATAGTGTCTGTTCTATTTCTCGATTCTTTTTCATCACAGATCACTATATTCAATATTTCATTAGAGAAAGGTTGCTCCAAAGGGAGTGTGAAAAAGGGAAAGTGCTTGTGAAGGAGGACAGATTTAAAGGAGGGGAATCCAAAAGATAAACTAAGCAATCAGTTTCGCACTCTAATATTCTTAGTAAACTGGTCGTGGTTCACAGTGGCACCAGTCTTACAAATAGGCCTGTCCCTTATGTAGTATTCATTATTTTCTGATGGCGCACAGAGATTATTCATCTGTGAAAAGGCAGGGCTGGGTTGATGTCAGTACAGGCTTACTGGGGGAGAGTGTTGACGTTTCGACCCTGGCGCATGGATGGCAATTTATTCCTCTGCAGGCGGGTCTTCCTCAGGACAGGGGAAGGGGGGACAACCTAGGATGAGGTAAAGTTAGGATTACAGCCCCTCAGTCGGTGGTCCGCACTGAATCTGCGGCGTGGCTAAATTTAATTAAGAAGGATGGGGGCTGCAGTGTTTGAAGTAATCAATCATGGGTGAGTAAATCGCCCATAGCATCTCATTCCGTAGTCGAAGCACAGCCCAGGGGATCCGTGTTGAACTCCTCCACCCAATACAGAACACTGTGAGATCCCGGCTCTTCCCTGTTCAAGCTGTGTGCCCGTGCACACCCGCAATGTCAGTGGTATTTCAGGGAACAGGAAATCCCCGCTCTGACATCAAAGAGGACTGTATTTTTAAAATATGGATCAACGTCATAAATTATGGGGAACTCACAAGAAAAAGGCTTTGGTAACCCTTACCCCGCGCCTCCACCCCCACACACAAGCACACAGACACCTAACAATCCCATGCAGGCATTATTATATATTGCTGGACTGCTGACACTTGGGTCACTGAACTCTGGCA
Source organism: Lissotriton helveticus (assembly GCF_964261635.1). Classification (NCBI taxonomy): domain Eukaryota; kingdom Metazoa; phylum Chordata; class Amphibia; order Caudata; family Salamandridae; genus Lissotriton; species Lissotriton helveticus. Next base: position 1,892,266,317 of record NC_136057.1, on the reverse strand, counting down.
TGGGATTTGTGGGACAGCCAAGGTGGACAACCAGCACCAATATGGCATTCTGTTGCCAGTTGGTTATTTAAAGTTAAAAAAAATCTATATTGACCCACGGTACCAGGCAGGGGGAGCCATAAAACAAGTCTAGTTGACCTAAAGGTTGTATCTTGCAAAGTTCTTTGAATAACCAGGTCAGAATCTAAGCTGGGCCAACTCCATCTTTCAAGAAACCAAAACCACCACGACTGAACTGTCTAATCGGAGCACCTGTATTTCTACAGTGCTTTGAGTCATCCATCTGAGATGGCAGTATATAAACAGCAAGTGTTTTAAATGTAAAACAAGCATTGTTATAAGGTTTCTGTCCAGCTTCTACTTTTCATAAACACGTTATATATTGCACTGGAGCCAGCCATACCCTTGGCCACTGAATGAGGTGTGCAATGAGTCTTTTACGGTAATAAGTTACTCAGCGCATGCCACAAACTGGGAAAGTTGCATTACTGGCACGTAGCTACCTCTGGTGGAATTTACTAATTGCTGCTATTTTCACCCAACAAAATGTCCTACGTGTTGATCGGAGAGGGACAGGAGGCTGAGTCAACGGTGACACGAGACAAATGTAAGACTCCGGAATATTGTCTCCAGTAGGTGCATAAACCACCATGGTACCATACTGCCATTATAAGCCATGACCTCCAGGTGAGCCGCAGATCTCAGTACAATGTCTTGTACACTGAACTATATCACTGGCTTGGAGTGCAAGCTAGACGATTTTCAGCTGCTGAATGAAGGCCATGACATTTGTATTATTTATTGCTCTCGTGACCTGAAGTTTATAAACACATCTCTGCAACAGGCACCTAAACCAATGATCTAACTTACTAGGGTGTAGAACGGTGGCCTCCATGTTACAGACACCTCTCTTTAGCAGAAGCCCAAACTCACTCACTGCTAACATTCGGATCAGTGGCCTTCAGTGTCATATGCTGCCATTATGAACCAACTAGGCTATCTCAGTTTTATTTCAATCTATTCGAACCTGTAGCCTTTTGTCAACACAGTTATCTCTGCAGCAGGTACCAAAGCTACTGAGCTATTTTAAACCTAAATTCCACCTGCAGGTCACACAAAGTTGCCTTTAGCAGGTGCATGAACCCACTCATCCAGAAGATCTGCAAATGTCAGAGAAGGTATTGTGTCAACTTTGCTATCTTAAAACTGTTGGAACCTGTGACCTACAGCTTAGACACAGATTGCAGCAGCAGCAGCAGAACCCTTTGGTACTCTTTGCAAGGGTTTGAAAATAATACCTGCCGGTCATTTGTGGGTGTCTTTAATAGATCCACAGGCTACTCATGTAAATCAAACCTACAGCCTCCTAGATGGCACAGACATTTGGACCAGCATCCAGGGTCGGACTGGGACAGAAAATAGGCCCAGGCACCAAAATAAAAGTGGCCCCCTGTAGTGAGACACATAGCTAAAAAAGTGGGCCAATTTGCAAATCAGGGCAGTTTTCAACTTGTAAAAACAATCTGTATATGTATTTTAGAAGATATAGGTGACTGTATGAATTTGTGCTCGTTGTAGGCAATGTTTGTGGTAATACCAGAGAACAAATCGGTCCACCAGATCATAAAACCATCCCAAAAATATATTTAAAAAATCTGCCATTGTACTGACATGTCAGACTAGCCCTTTGGGCACTGCCAGATTTTCCTATAGGCCAGTCCAACCCTGGCTGCATCCCACCCTTTGGCCTTAGTACTTTTTAGGTCGAGCTTGGGCTGTGCATGCACTGCTCTGCGAGGCATGCTGTATTGAGATAGGGACTTGAAGCTTCTCTGATGACCCAACCTTCTTTCAATTGGCCCCTGCTACCCTCCTTGCGAAATCGTTGCTTATCATTGGAGAATAGGCTTATTAGTACCTCCTTGGTAGACCTTGTCTGCATTTGTAACCTCCCATAAGGACTGGACCTTTTACTTGTCTTGTTACACGGTCTGCTTTATCTTGGCTGTGAGCACTATTTTGTTCAATGATTTGCCCCTAATCTACCCACTGCGTCGCACTCTGCCAGCTTTTATTTGTATTACTAATGGCGGTCCGCTTTAACAATAGCGGCACCATTTCTTTCTTTATTTTTGCAGCCCGTTCCGCTTTAACTATAGCGTCCGCGCTTATTTATTTATTTAATTTTTTTTGTTTAGTAGCGCCCATGATGCGCTTTGACAATAATGGAGGACGCGCCCCTTTCTTTATACAAGTCACGTCTAAAGAAAGGTGCGCATCTATTGTTAAAGTGAAAGCGCACCATGGGGTTGCTTTTACAAAAAAAAAGCATTTGTCAACTTGACAAACAGATTCTTTTTTTTTGTCAAAGCCCCCATCCTGCGGTTTCACTTTAAGGTCGGCCATGCCCCTTTCTTTAGACAGGGCTTGTCTTAAGAAAGGAGCGCGGCCTCCATTAACGTGAAAGCGCAGCATGGGGCGCTTTGACCCCAAAAATATTTGCAATGCATTAGCTCTCACAGTTGCGAGAGTTTAAGCTATTGGCATTGCTCATACTCTCGTAAATGCGAGACCTATTGCATTTCAAATGCTTGTTTCCCTGTCTATCACCACCAGGTAAAATCTGGCAGGCATGGACAGTAAAAAAATAATGACATCACAGCTTGGGGAAAGACCTCCCATGGTGCTTTCTCCCAGTGTGTGGAAGCCATTTTTTTTCCAGAAAGAAACTCCTGCTTTCGGAGTTTATTTCTGAAAAGAAAATATGTTTGGTGCACAGCAGTCCAAACAAATGCAGACGAGCGGCAAACGTTTGTGCTTTCACAGCAACCAACGTGGCGGCAGATCCTATGAAGGCACAGAGATCAATGCACGGGCAGTGGTGATCTTTTAATTTGGAGAGAGGCCGTACAGCCAGGGCAGCAGAAGAGAGTACCTCCATGCACAAGGTGAAACTGATGGTTTCATATAGTTCCCAACATGAGGCAAAGGCATGTGGCAATTTGATGCAACTGTGCTGGTGGTACACTGGTAAGCAAAACACAGACACAATTTGAATGAAGGTGGCAAATAACCAGAGAGAAAGGTTAATTTATGTTGGGAAGTAGGTCAGTCTAGTTTCAAGTTTGAGCCCTGAAACAGATCAGAAAACAAAGGAACTCTAAAGTTCTTTATAATGAGCTGTAAAGTAGGGAGTTGCAGGCCTCATTATAGCAGCTGATTATGCTTAAAGTACAATACAAGGGGAAAAATGTTCTCTTCATCCACGTTGAGGTTGCCAGAGGATTCATTGAGAAGGTGAACTCTAAACCAACTGATAACTGAACTGCCCAGGATATCAGAAGCCTGACGCCCATGGGTGTAGTGTTAGATGTAGGCCATACAGTACATGGGAAATGTTATGTTCTGCTCTCCTCAAAGTCGATTACTACATATCTAACACTGAAGACCTTAGACTTAGCAGGATTGCTGCAATTCCTTGAATGAAAGACTTTAAATAGAAAAATGTCTATGTATTCAATATTTGTGTACATTTCCTGCTCCTTATCACAACTTCCAAGGAGATGTATTCATGTCTTTTTATGCACTCTAAAGGCAAATTGTTTTAATTCCTATATTGGCCGTCCGAACAAATAAATGGTAAAGGGCAGCAGTGCCTAAATCAGGGGCGTAACAAACACCCCCCGCAGCCCCCGCGGTGGGGGGGGGGGGCAGTGTCCAGTACATGAAGGGGGCCCCGGCCTCCTCAGCTCATCTGCAGAGAGCTGTGAGAGAGACAGGCTCTAAAGCAGCAGCTGCTGTGCGCAGCCTGCTCTGACCTCCTAGCGCTGACCCAGGACTGGAGAGAAACAATGTTTCTCTGAAGAGAAGCGCGCCAGGCCCAGAAAAGGGATGAGGGTGATGGCCCCAGAGAGAGCATTTTCCATAGGGCAATGCTCATATGTAAAAGGACGAGGCAGCAAAATGGTGCCCTCAGTTAAGCACTCTTGTTAGAAGGCACAGTACTTTGTGTCTGCCTTCAGGCCTGTTTAATAATTGAGCTCAGTGTGCCAAGTTGTGTTTATGTTGCTCTGCTTGCAGATGAGAGGCGCCGCTCGGGGATTCATGATTCAGAATTTAACGAATTCTGCAGAAATTCCCATTTAACGCAAAGACTTTGGAGCGCTTTAAAAAAAGTTGTCGAGGTGTCTGAAGGCTGTGCTCTGCACAGATATTTAAAGTTATGCAACTGGATTGTCCCCAGAAACACTCATTAAATGCGTCCTTTCCCTGCGGTGGCGCCATCCCTGAAGGAGCATTAGAAGGAGCCCTGGTGCCTTGAGGACTCATTAGCGCTGCAGAGAGATTTGGGGGGCTTCTGAACTTTACGCGGTCCTGCACTCGGCCAGCGGTGGAAGCTGAGCACGGCTAGTCCTGTGGTGGCCTGGAGGACGGACAACCGGACAGACGCTCCTGCTAAGGCAGTGTATTGGGGTCTCTGGGTTTTACGAGGCCCCCACGCAACCAAGGATAGATGCAGAGCACTGCTCTAGTTACCCCTGCCGCAGAGAGGGGGGTAACCCCACTGGTGGCCCGGCGTAGAGAGCGAGGGAGAGAGGGTTTACCCTGTGGTGCCCTGGCACAGGGAGGGGTTTACCCCTCTCGTGGCCTGCTGCAGAGGGGGAGTATACCCCTCTGGTGCCCTGGCGCAGAGGGGAGTTTGCCCTGTGGTGCCCTGGCACAGGGAGGGGTTTACCCCTCTTGTGGCCTACTGCAGAGGGGGAGTGTACCCCTCTGTTGCCCTGGCACAGAGGGGGGTTTACCCTGTGGTGCCCTGGCACAGGGAGGGGTTTACTCCACTGGTGGCCCAGCGTAGAGAGCGAGGGATAGATGGTTTACCCTCTGGTGCCCTGGCACAGGGAGGAGGTTTCCCCCTCTGGTGGAAGCAGCTTAGAGAGAGAGGGTTTATCCTGTTGTACCCTGTTGTGCCGTGGCGCAGAGGGGGGGTTTACCCCTCTGGTCCTTTGGCGCAGAGACGGAGGGTTTACCCTGTGGTGCCGTGCCTCAGAGGGGGAGGGCGTACCCTGTGGAGCCCTGGCACAGAGGGGGGGGGGGTTTACCCCTCTGGTGGAACCAGTATAGAGAGAGAGGGTTTACCCTGTGGTGCCCCGGCACTGGGAGGGGGTTTACCCCTCTGGTGCCCTGGCTCAGAGGGGGAGGGATTACCCTGCGGTGCCCTGGCACAGAGAGGAAGTTTACCCCTCTGGTGGCCTGCCGCAGAGGGGGAGTTTACCCCTCTGGTGCCCTGGCACAGAGGGGGAGGGTTTACCCTGTGGTGCCCTGGCGCAGAGGGGGAGGGTTTACTCAGTGGTACCCTGGCACAGGGAGGGGTTTACCTCTCTGGTGGCCTGCCACAGAGGGGGAGTGTACCCCTCTTCTGGGAGCGCAGGCCTGGCGCAGGGGCATCATAATACCCTCCTGCTGCAGCGAGGCCCATTTTGGCCTCTGTCTTTACATTGTCCCTTCACATGTCCAGCGTGGGACGCTGAGCGCCGCTCGAGTCCCCTCCTTTCCTTGAGAGGCCGTCAGCAGCTTAGACGGAGTCCATTCAAACCCGCGAACTCTGAACTTTGAGGAAGTCCCGGCAGCGCGGCGACTTCGAAGAATAACTTCAGCCCAAGTTCCCAGGACCGGGGCTGCAGAGGGGGCCTGGGGCCTGGGGCCTGGTCCTGGCCAGCGGGCAGGGAGTGTGTGAGGGGGGCTCGGCCCTGCAAGGGGGGCTTTAGGGATGAAGCCCTGCTGCGCGGCTGAAGGGTCATCATAGTGATGGAGAGGACAGGGGAGAAGGGAAGGGGTGCAGCAGACAGGGAGTGGGGGCTTAGGTGCCAGGGTTTCCAGGAGGGGGTATTGGTGAGTCCGGGCTGCTGGTGCCAGAGGTGTGAGGGGGTTCACACCAGGGGGCCCCTGGATCCTGGTTTGAATGAGCTGCGCGTGGTACCAGTAGAAGGGGGCTCTTATTTCATTTTGGCGTGGAGTTATAGCGCTGAGACACTGCCTTTCCGCCCCTCAGGTCGGAGAAAGTGTAAAAACGCCAGACATATAAAACTTGTGTGACTGAAGTGACAATTTTAAACTGAGTGCACGAACAAAAACGTCAACAAATAAATGTAAGCAACTTAGAGAGGATGTGCGATGGATGGATGGATCGTACGATCTATATGTGCAGAATGTCCATGTAACAGTTTTTCAATGAATTCCGCACCATGCACCGAATCCATAGGCATGCAAACTTGGTAAAACAGCATTGCAAAAACAAAACAAGGTGCTTATGTACATCGCGGAGCGCGGTGGATGGAGCTATGTGGGGTAAATAGGCGTGAATGTATTACCTGGTCTGTGTACTGTGTAAATCGGGGATGCTAAAACCAGTCGAGCGTGACATTTATATGTTGCGATATTGCAAGTAGCCCTCATAGTAAGTGCTCTAGCTTAGTGTGTCCTTCAGTTCCCTATTGGAGTTTGCACACTGTGACCTTGAAGTCTGCATGGCCGCTTCACCTAACTGTGCCTCCTCATCAGCTGGGAGCCTGGGATTGGCCCCTTTAGGAAGTGTGAACAAACGCTTGTGTTTATTATTTGCTCGTGTAGCAGATATTGTGTGGAGTTAGTATTTGATGGGCGGCCACGGTTGTCTGCACATGCATTACAATGTCCTGCATAAGTAAAACATTTCAAAATACCATGATAGCTGCAGTCTAAAAACCCTGGTGTGGTAAAGTGTTTACAGTTGGTGTCCTGACCACCCCCTAACCTTGAGCTATATAGCACATGCACGTGACTTTCGACAGGGTTGAATAATTAATACAAGCTTAATTTGTGTGTTTTAGAGCCCGTGGCCTCCATGCTCTCTGCTCTGCATTGATTGAACCCTGATGATGCCTTTTCACAACCCTAGTGAAAATCCCCGTTGGCCGATTGCATAGAGTTTCTGCTAGACGTAGTAGCTACCATATTGGTATTTTAGGTCTCGGCCTAGCGTACACTGCACAGCAGTGTCGCGCAGCTGAGATTTTTAGGTCTCGGCCTCGCGTACACTGCGCAGCAGTGTCGCGCAGCCGAGATTTAATGTTTTCCCTAGAGTGGGGCTTGAAACCGCCCCTCTTCTCCATTGGCTGGCTTTCTAAACGGAGGCCTGCCATTGGAGGAGAGGGGCGTCACTCCGTTTAAGCCCCGTCTTTTTGGGATAGAGGGGTGTGTTTTGGCTGTTCTTTCTCTCCGTGAAGTCATCGGGAGAGAGCAGCCCCTCATCACACTGCCTGCACGCCCAAGTCTGATTGGTGTTCCTTATTAACCAATCAGAGGGCCGACTTGGGCGTGCAGGCAGCGTGAGCAGACACATCGCGAAAATGGCGGCACTTCCCGCCACCGGAAGAAGTCTAGAAGCTGCCGAGTCCTCCGGTGAGTGCTCGCTTTTTCTCCTGCCCCCCCCCCCCTCGCTTGTTGGGCTTGCTCTCCTGACCCCCCCTCGCTTTTTGTGCTTGCTCTCCTGCCTAGCTTTTCTGACCCCCCACCCCCCGTTCCTCGTCCTGCTCGCTTTTCTGACCCCCACCCCCTGTTCCTTGTCCCGCTCGCTTTTCTGACCCCCCACCCTCCTGTTCCTAGTCCTGCTCGCTTTTCTGACCCCCCACCCTCCTGTTCCTTGTCCTGCTCGCTTTTCTGACCCCCCACCCCCTGTTCCTTGTTCTGCTCGCTTTTCTGACCCCCCACCCCCCTGTTCCTCGTTCCACTCGCTTTTCTAACCCCCCACCCCCCTGTTCCTCATTCCACTTGCTTTTCTGACCCCCCCACACCCCTGTTTCCTCGTTGTGTGTATGTGGGGGGGCTCTGTGTGTGTGGGGGGGCTCTGTTTGTGGGGCTCTGTGTGTGGGGCTGTGTGTGTGGGGCTGTGTGTGTGGGGCTGTGTGTGTGGGGCTGTGTGGGTGGCTCTCTGTGTGTGGGGGGTTCTCTGTGTGTGTGGGACTGTCTCTGTGTGTGTGTGGGGCTGTGTGTGTGTGTGTGGGGGGCTCTCTCTGTGTGTGGGGGGGCTCTCTGTGTGTGTGGGGCTCTGTGTCTGTGTGTGTGGGGCTCTGTGTGTGTGGGGGGGGCTGTGTGTGTGGGGGGTTCTCTGTGGGTGTGTGGGTGGGTGCAAATGCACTAGGTCTCGCATTTGCGAGAGATTAAGCTATTGACATTGTAAATGACAATGCCATATATTTTTCTGTTTTCAAAACCAACACATAAATAAAATGTTTATCATTTACAATGCCAATAGCTCTAACTTTGGCAAAGGCGAGACCGTTGCATTGTAAATGCTTGTTGACACCTGATGTTCTCCTGGGGGAACGCTGCAAACCTGCAACTGGTTATTGGGATGTATTTTCTAGTGTACTCCCTTTATAATCTCACGCTCTGTAACTGACCCGAGAAAAAACATTGGTAAGTAGCCAGATGGATTTCCCGTCAGGGATTTTCCATCTGAGAATACATAGATATTAGTGAGGTATTCTATTGTGCTTACAAATTTAAAATGTTTCCAGACGACAGTGTGCTTACAAAAAGTTATTTATATAAGAACAATGCTGCCTTTTGAGTCACCGTTACTCAACATTGCTTTTGATAGTTATATTTATAAAGGGTTATACAAAAAGAGAGTGTTCAAAAACGAATCGCATGCCTGAATGACATATATATATATATATTCAATGCAATGGTTTATGTCAAGGTGATTGACGTCCTAAAATTATCATATTTACGCAACAACTGTTGTTCCTCTAAACATTATAATTAACCAGAATGAGGGTGCAACATAATAGCCTGCATACCTTGCTGGTAATGTACCCATGGCCCCCTAGAGAGCGAAAGATAGAGTGGAGAGAGAGAGAGAGAATTAAGTGGAGAGACAGAAAGTGGAGAGAGACAGTGGAGAGAGAGTGGAGAGAGAGAGAGAGAGAGAGAGAGAGTGGAGTGAGAGTGGAGAGAGAGTCGAGGTAGTGGTGAGAAAGAGTGGAGAGAGAGAGAGGAGAGATTGGAGAGAGAGAGTGGAGACAGTGGAGAGAGAGTGGAGAGAGAGTGGAGGGAGAGAGTGGAGGGAGAGAGTGGAGGGAGAGAGTGGCGAGAGAGTAGAGAGAGAGTAGGGAGGGGGAGTGGAGAGACAGTGGAGAGAGACAGTGGAGAGAGAGAGAGCGGACAGAGTGGAGAGAGAGTAGAGAGAGAGTAGAGAGAGAGAGTGGAGGGAGGGAGACAGTGGAGAGAGAGAGTGGAGAGAGAGTGGAGAGGCAGTGGAGAGAGAGAGAGAGAGAGGAGAGTGGAGAGAGAGTGGAGAGAGAGACAGTGGAGAGAGAGTAGAAAGAGAGTGGAGGGAGACAGTGAAGAGAGAGAGTGGAAGGAGCAGTGGAGAGAGAGTGGAGAGAGAGAGTGGAGAGCGAGTGAGAGAGAGTGGAGGGAGAGTGGAGGGAGAGAGAGAGTGGAGAGAGACCGGAGGGAGAGAGAGAGAATAGAGAGTGGAGAGAGAGAGACAGTGGAGAGACGGTGGAGAGAGAGTGGAGAGAGAGTGGAGAGACAGTGGAGAGAGAGTGGAGAGAGAGAGTGGAGGGAGACAGTGGAGAGAGAGTGGAGACAGAGTGGAGAAAGAGTGGAGAGAGAGTGAGAGAGAGTGGAGGGAGAGTGGAGGGAGAGAGAGAGTGGAGAGAGACCGGAGGGAGAGAGAGAGTAGAGGGTGGAGAGAGAGAGAGAGAGAGAGTGGAGAGACGGTGGAGAGACAGTGGAGAGAGAGTGGAGAGAGAGGAGAGAGAGAGAGGAGAGAGAGAGTGAGTGGAGTGAGAGTGGAGAGATAGAAAATGGAGAGAGACACTAAAGAGAGAGATAGTGGAGATAGAGTGGAGAGAGAAAGAGATTGGAGGGTGACAGTGGAGAGAGAGAGTGGGGAGAGAGTGGAGAGACAGTGGAGAGAGAAACAGTGGAGAGAGTGGAGAAAGAGTAGAGAGAGAGTGGAGTCTGGAGAGAGAGTGGAGAGAGAGAGAGAGAGAGAGTGGAGAGAGAATAGATAGAGAGAGTGGAAAGAGAGATAGAGAGTGGAGAGACAGAAAGTGGAGAGAGACAGTGGAGAGAGACAGAGTGGAGAGATTGGCGAGGTTGGAGATGGTGGGGAGAGTGGAGAGGTTGGACAGAGAGAGTGGAGAGAGAGAGAGAGTGGGGGAGACAGAAAGTGGAGAGAGAGTGGAGAGAGAGAGAGTGGAGAGGTTGGAGAGAGAGTGGAAAGAGAGTGGAGAGAGTGGAGAGACAGTAGAGAGAGAGTGGAGAGACAGTGGAGAGAGAAACAGTGGAGAGAGTGGAGAAAGAGTAGAGAGAGAGTGGAGTCTGGAGAGAGAGTGGAGAGAGAGAGAGAGTGGAGAGAGAATAGATAGAGAGAGTGGAAAGAGAGATAGAGAGTGGCGAGACAGAAAGTGGAGAGAGACAGTGGAGAGAGACAGAGTGGAGAGATTGGCGAGGTTGGAGAGAGTGGGGAGAGTGGAGAGGTTGGACAGAGAGAGTGGAGAGAGAGAGAGAGTGGGGAGACAGAAAGTGGAGAGAGAGTGGAGAGAGAGAGAGTGGAGAGGTTGGAGAGGGAGTGGAGAGAGAGTGGAAAGAGAGTGGAGAGAGTGGAGAGACAGTAGAGAGAGAGTGGAGAGACAGTGGGGACAGAGTGGAGAGACAGTGGAGAGAGAGTGGAGAGAGAGACAGTGGAGAGAAAGTGAGACAGTGGAGATAGAGTGGACTGAGTAGAGAGAGAGAGTGGCGAGAGAGTAGAGAGACTGTCTGATTGACTCAGAGACTGAATACTGACTGACTGACAGAGAGAGAGAGACTGGCTTACTGAGAGAGAGTGAGACTGACTGACATAAACTGACTGACTGACTGAGGTAGAGAGATACTGACTGGCAGAGAGAGAGAGAGAATGACAGAGAAAGGCAGACACTGACTGAGAGGGAGGCCGACTGAGAGAGAGACTGACAGAGAGAGAGAGAGAGAGAGAGAGAGAGACTGACTGATGGAGAGAGACTGACTGAGAGAGAGCCTGACCGACAGAGAGAGAGAGAGAGACTGACTGATAGAGACTGAGACACTGACCGACAGAGAGACTGACCGACAGAGAGAGAGACTGACTGAGAGAGAGAGAGACTAAGAGAGAGACTGACAGAGAGAGACTGAGACACTGACAGAGAGAGAGACTGACCGACAGAGAGAGAGACTGACTGACAGAGACTGACTGACAGAGAGAGTCACTGACAGAGAGAGAGACTGACTGACAGAGAGAGAGACTGACTGAGAGAGAGAGCCTGACCGATAGAGAGACTGACTGACTTAGAAAGAGAGACTGACTGACTTAGGGAGAGACTGACAGAGAGCGAGATTGACTGACTGAGTGAGACTGACAGAGAGAGACTCACTGAGAGAGAGAGACTGAGACACTGACAGAGAGAGAGAGACTGACCGACAGAGAGAGACTGACCGACAGAGAGATAGACTGACAGAGAGAGAGACTGAGACACTGACAAAGAGAGAAAGACTGATCGACAGAGAGAGAGACTGACTGAGAGTGAGAGAGACTAAGAGAGAGAGAGAGACTGAAAGAGACTGACTGACAGAGAGAGAGAGACTGACTGACAGAGAGAGACTGACAGAGAGAGAGACTGAGAGAGAGACAGGCTGACAGAGACTGACTGACTGAGAGAGACTGACGGAGAGAGAGACTGTCTGAGAGACTGACTGATAGAAAGGGAGAGACTGACTGACAGAAAGAGAGAGACTGACTGAGAGAGAGACTGACTGACTGAGAGAGACTGACTGACCGAGAGAGAGAGGGACTGAAAAACTGAGAGAGAGACTGACTAAGAGAGAGACTGACTGACTAACAGATATAGACTGACTGACAGAAAGAGAGAGAGATAGAGATAGAGAGACTGACAGAGAGAGAGACTGACTGACAGAGATACTGAATGACAGAGAGAGATAGACTGACTGACTGAGAGAGAGAGAGACTGATTGACTGAAAAAGAGAGCCTGAATGACTGACAGAGAGAGAAAGAGAGACTGTGATGGAACTGGGGTCAGAGTGTGTATGAAGCTATGCAATGCCTCTTAAGATTGCTTTTGTCTGTTAATAAAAATGTATTATCAAAATGTGCTCTTTGTAGTTACATCTGCTTTTGAAATACGACATTGTCTAATGTTTTAGAACAGAAACGAGAAGGAGCAGTGGATGCACTTTTGTCAAAACTAAACTATGAGTGTGCTCGATGTTGTATATCATGACAGGAGTCTGCATCAGGAAACCCACCTAAAATTGGGCAAACTTCCCCGGCGTACTGATGGCAGGGACCCTGTAATGAATGGACCACCACCTATGACAGCCTGCTGGCAGACTAAAGCCAACCTTTGACTCCACCATCCAGTGTTACTTATAACAGCTGTATTGGTGACAGTGGCATAACAATAGCCCCGCATCCCCTGCAGTATGGCGGGTCGCTGGCCTGGGGGCTCTAGACTGGCACTGAGAATTTGGTGGGGGGTCCTCCCTCCATGTAGTTTGCAGGGGGGCCCCCTCAAGTTTTGTTATGCCACTGGCCTAAATATGTTTTTTGAGCTTGTTGAAACCTAATAAAAAGGTCTGAAAGCAAAAACTAATTCCTGGAACCAACGATCTATACTTCAGTGGCTAATGAACCTCACCCGGCCAATTAACCTTGCAAAACTGCTGACACCCAAATAGCAGTCTATTTTGCACTTTAAAAACATCGAACGCTCTGATTCTCAACCTAGAAGAGGCACACAAACAGCTGTGGCAAAAGACAAAGAAAACTAACTGGACATCTTGAATGTCCTTGGGTCTGCTGCCTTAATTCTCTATGATCGACTACCAGAATTTGATACCAAAAATCACAAGATCGATAAACTCTACCATGACCCTGACAACAAGGGTAACACCCTGAACTAGTTTAACTTCCCAAGTCAAGCTGAATGATTTCCTCTCCCTCTCTGAAGAAGTCCAGTTTTGGAGTTCCATTAAATTCTACAACCACTCCATTACAGTTTAATTCCTGCATGAAAATCTTTCAACGTCTTCTTCACAACTAACTGGGTATACCCATGTTCCACACGCAACACTCCCCAATATAACAAAGGAACATTATTATTAGTTTGACCTGCATTTGTTCTTCTTTTATTCTTCACGGTGTAGGCCCACTGGACCGCGGCCTCAAAACAATACCACTGAATGCAATGAAAGCCTGTCCAGCATCAAATCGGGAACAGCTAAATAAATTAAATTGTATTTCAAATCAGCCTCCATGTGCTCTTGGATAGTTTGACTATGTCCATTAGTTTGGACTTCCAACTAATATTGTTTGCATTATGTTGTTGCAAATCAAGGGGTTCATGGGAAAGAAAGTTGTGGTTTATAATGTTTTTTATTATGTGTTCTTAAAAGACCCTGAACTACATAATAGGACAGCCTCCTAGAGGTAAATGGAACCAAAATGCTTTGAGGATTGGACAATGACAAAATCTTATTGATTGAAATCATTGAATATTGACTTATGTTAGGTATTTGAATACTATAACAACAAAAAATCTACACTTAAAAAAGATATACAAATTGAATGCACAATGTCTCTGCAGTGACTATAAATGTTAATTCTAAAATGATATTAATATAGTTTTTAAACTTATACAAATTCATGTATTTAGCTGAGTCCAATCAGAGGTTGATAGATCTGACATGCTTGGTGTAAGACTCTGCACTTTACCACTGCTAACCAGTGCTAAACTGCTTGCGCTCTATCCTTTAAGCATTGTAACATTGGATTACTCCCAGTTGACACATGTTAATGTACTTGTAAGCCCCTTGTGAAGTGGTCCTCCCTGCACCCAGGGCTTATAAATGAAATGCTACTAGTGGGCATGCAGCACCCCTTGTGCCACCCACTAAAGTAGCACTCTAGAACATGTCTCAGGCCTGCAGTGCAGCATGTAGTGCAGTTTTAAACTGCCATCTTGACTTGTCAAAATAAACCGTTTGCCAGGCCGAAACCTTTATTTTTAATATATTAAGTCACACCTAAGGTATGCTCTAAACAGCACATAGGAATAGGGCAGGGTGCATTGGATTGGAAAAGTCGGACGTGTTTTTAAGTTTTACACGCCCTGGTAGTGAAAAACGTTTACCCTACTGTAAAGCCCACCTTTCCCATAAGATAACATTGGGGTGTCTTTTATACATTTAATAAGTGCGAACGTTTGATTGGGAGCAGGTAGAAATCTCATGCGTGGACTCAATGATCTGTAATTTAAAATCCTCTTTAATGGCAAAGTCAGATTTTATGTGATAATTCTCAAAATGACACTCTTAACCCTTTCACTGCAGCGGCTGTTCCGCCGCAGTGCTAAGAGGTGGGGGTCCGCGCGGCGCATCCGCGCTGGTGACGGAACCGCTCCGTCACGCTCCTCGGGTGAGCTGTGCTTGTGACGGAACAGTTACGTCACAGCCCCGCACGCTCAATAGAACACTCAGCGCAGGTGCAGAATTCACGCCGCGCAGGCGAGCGGGCCGTGACGGAACCGTTCTGTCACCAGCACAGCCCACCGAGGGGCGTGACGGAGCGGTTCCGTCACAAGCGTGGGAGGGGTTAAGAAAGTTGTAAGATTCTTGTCCTAACCATTTGATACCTGCTGCCAGTGTCTTAGGTCACATGATTGTGAACTGCTCTGCTGTTGGAGTTTGTGTATTCCTCCCATACAGTGTGACTAAGCGGACTATGTGTTGGTAGGATGTGAGGGTAGCCTAGAAGATTCCCCCGCTTCAAAAGCTGGCACCAGCTACAAATTCTGGACCCTCAGAACACCACTTTAGTTCACCCCTGAACCTGTGGATAATAGAGAGGACTGCCCTGCTGCTTGAGTCGTGCAGTGTTTCCTAGAGGATTGCCCTGCTGCTTGAGGCCTGCCCTGCTCTTTACAATAGAAGATGAGACCTACTCCCTTAATTCCTTGCTACCAGAGTGACTCCAAGGGGCAGTTGGCTGACCTCCTGTTGTGGGAAACAGGGACACAACATGCTCCAAAAGCCTCCCTGCAGCTGCCAAGCTGACCTGCTGCAACTGTACCTGGCTGGATCTGCAATTGGACTTGCCTGAGCCCTGCTGGCCTCTGCTAAATCGAGTCTCTGCTCCCGAAAAGGAGCCTCCCCAGGTCTTATTCCTCCGGCTGGCACCGAAGTGCACATCTCTTTCATCATGTTTTGGGCTCTTCAAGACCACAAACAGGCCCATTGGTGCTGAGACTATGCTGCCCGTAATGACCACCAACTCAAAGCCATGGTGAGCAAGACCATCATACCAAACTGGAAGAGACCCACCAGGGCCCTAAAAGGTTGGAGATGTCCTCAAGCATGACGTAGGAAGGGACTTGTCCTCCCTATTAAATACATTCAAAAAGTAATGGGTGTCCCTTCAGAGTAACGCAAAGAGTTTCTCAAGAAAGAGGGGTAAGGGAAGGGGAAGGGAACTACCGTTTTTTATGGTTCTCTCTAAGGTGGAATGCACCAAGAGTTCCTCTATCCAAACTGGAACCAACCCCTGGATATAGGTGGCAAGGGAAAAAGGAACCCTTTTCTTTATATAGCCCTCACTCACTCTAATAGTGACATGCTTCATCACTGAGCTCACCCAGACTCCTAAAGTTCGGGGTGGGCTCAACCGTATTTCATGGAGCACTTATGAAAAAAGGTGTATGGGGGCGTAACTTTAGAGATAAAATTCCTCACCCGCTCCTAAAGTATCCTTTATTGATGGAGTGGGATGGAAGAGTAAAAATACTATAGTAGGGTATGAGGATGTGATGATCCTATGACCCTAAGCCAGACACCAACATGTTTCAGACCTTTCTGGTGGCCTAAAACAGTCCTGGGCTTTTGTCAGGGTAGGATGCGATGAGGCCACTTCCCCCAGAGATGTGAGTGCACTACAGATACACAACTTGCATAAGGCACATATAATGATTTTGTTAGAACAAGTCTAATACTTGTCACTGGTTTCTTAAGAGGATTTTCCCTACATAAACCGGGCGTCCGTTTCCAAGGGGGCATAAGGTTGAATAGGGGGGAGGCCTTGCAGTCACACATTCGTCAAAGGTCCATCCCAGCCTGATCAATGCACCCTGTGGCAGGCACCACGAGGTGCCTGCCACGGGGTGCAGGGATAAACTTCCCCTCCAATTTCCCTATGGAAGCATGTATTACTGCCGGTTGATGGCTGTAATGCATGCTCCCATAAGGAAATGTAGGAATGCGACCGAACAGTGTTCTAATGAGGAAGTCTGGAGCGCCGACCAGAGGTCGGTCGGTCCAGGACTGAGCCGGTGTTCGGTGGAAGCAATTCCACCCAATATCTAAATCAGCCTCTAAATCTTTAAAAACACAAACCATTCCAATTACATATAAAAAAGTAAACCACTTACAACTCTTAAAATGGTGTAACAATTATATTACACATTAACAACTTAATCAATAAAAAATATAATTTTAAATTAACAAAAACATAATATAAATCATTGCAATTTAAAATAAATGATTAAATATAATATTTAATACACATACTATTATAACTCATTCCCAAGATTGCCCTGAGCTTGAGGACGCTTCTCCACGAGGCTTTGTTCAGCTTGAACTTTATTCAAATGACCAGTATTTTCAATCCGACTTCAGAAATCCCAGACACGTTTCAGGGCCACTGCCCCTAATCATAGGGAAAAAGCTGTCAGTTACACGGCTGCGCACTACATCGCTTTATTTCATTTCCAAATTGCATGCAGCTCTCAGGTGAATGGTTACTTCTGCATGCTGGGAAATGTAGTGCAATTCCCCTCTAGTGGGGTCCGTGTCCCAACACAATCCATAGCTTTTAAATAATTCAGTGTCACAAAACCCTCCGGTGGGTCTCAGAAGGAAACCACGGTGACCAATTGGAAATGCCCATAGTACAGGGATCCAACGAGAGTTTGCATGCTTTGAGACCGCTCTGCAGCTTCTCTAAATGTAGTGCTGAAGTTTCCTCTGAATGTCTTCTTCTTTGTTGTTGTTGCTGATTTATAGTAGTCGAATTCCCTTTTTGGAATCCTTTTTCCGGGTGGGTCATTCGGGGGGTTTTACACTAAATAGTGATCCCTGGCCAGGAGCTGACTCTTCAAGGCTCTACTGCCCGTGGGCCATCTTTAATTAACCATGAATAATACTCGCACAGGCCACAAAACTACAATTTCTAATCCTTGTTGTTAGGTCGAGGAGCCATGTTAATTGCATTGATCAGAGACTATTTGGGAATCACACTATATGTTGTTAACCTGTGACCAAGATAATCAACTTTCTCATTTAAAAGTGTACACTTAGGTGGAGCATACGTTGTGCAATACTTCATAATGTTGTTGAGTTCGTTTGGAAAAGACAAGTATGTCGACCTGGAAAGATTTTACATGGTCCTCCGAGTTTAAAAATGTGATACATGGCTTGCTGAAAGACTGATGATGCAGATGTCAACGCAAATGGCATTTTTTTGTATTGAAAAAGACCAAATGGAGTAATGAAAGCAGTTAATAGTCTTGAATCTGCCGTCAATTTAACCTGATGGTATGCCTGTCATAATTCCAATGTCCAACATAACGCAGCTCCATTGAGAAGAGATATGAGTTCATTCACTTTAGGTAGTGGAAGTCCATCAATATTGACATTTGCATTGAGTGCCCTGAGGTTCACACACAAGCAAGGTCGCCATTGCTATTCTTTGTCAAAACAATGGGAGACACCCACTCTGATGATTCGTTTTCTTCAATGTCCTGTGAATGGACCTCCTGTAATAGTTTTTGCAAATCTTTGCAAATCTTTTCTTACACTTAAAGGTAAACCCCTTATCTGTTGCTTGACTGGGACATATCTGTCTTTTAATCTGATATGATGGGTAAAGCCCAATAGTTTCTCTAAGGCTTCTGTGAGGGTTTTGGAAAATTCTCAGTCAACTTGTTACTCAATTTATCTTCCTGTATCACTAGATCTGGTACATTAGGATTCAGCACAATTTGTAAAAGTCTTTGGCGTTATACCCCAGAATAAAGCCAATTGATTTTCCATCAAAGATTACATCCTTAACATCAGGGTTTATCAGTGAGCCAACCAATGGGGCGAAGCTCCATGGATTATATATCTCCGATGATTATGGCATAAGGTGATGTTGAATCAGCTGCTATATCTAGCTCATTATTCAAGCCTTTTAAGGTACATATTGGAGGTTTGTCTTTAGCTTCATTCTAGAACTATTTGACATCTCTAACCATAAGATTAATTCCCTGACTAAGTTTCACTTCACATTCTGTTGTCTCCGGATCACTATGATGTGCTTCATCAAAAATTAAAGCCACAGGGGCGTGGCTAGCAGCCGGCAAGATGACTGCTCACTGAGAAGGCTCCGGTGAGGAGGGGACCTTCTAAGCCAATCCGTCTATTTATCCTGCATGCTTGAGGACGGCGGAGGCTCCCGCTGAAGCTGGGGACCGAGCGGCATCATCTGTAGTGGTTCCGGTCAAAATCCGACGCCAGGAACCGAGGTCGGCTGCAGACACACAGAGACGGCCCGCGCCGTCTACAAAAGCCGAGGCCTCGATTTGGGCGCGCACCCGGGCGGACTCCGGTGAGGCGGCGCGGCCTGTGCGACGGAGGAGACGCCCACGGCCCATCAGCCTACAGCGGAGGGGGGCCTGAACACCCATAGAGGCAACAACGGAGCCGCAGCGCCAGCCACGATAACTAGGGGTCCGGGGGCCTGCACCGGGGGATCGAGGCCTACGTGTGGGAGCAGCCGGGGCCTGGATTTATTGGGTTCGCTGGGCCCTCTCCACACGGGGCCTGAGTAAGAGAACAGATAGCAGGCAGAGATACTACAAGGCGTACCCCACCCCCCCACCCCCGGCAGCATTTCCCCGGCCCGCTGACCCAAGTGCTGATTTCCACAATGAAAACCTGGGCCACGAGGATGACATTTGCTTGTGGGGTCTGCTGACTGCCTGAGAACCGGGGCCTGGATTTTTGGCCCACGCAGAGGCCCCCCTCGAGGCACTACAGACGGACTGCACCTGGTATGGGGCACTCACGGCGTGGCCCCCCCTACCTCCCCATCCGGTGCCAGATTGAGGGCTCGTTAACCCCTCAGGGACATTCCATTATCGCTGGCAGGAGAGACCTGGGTTGCCAGCTGACCACTATCCTGTTATGACTGCTGATCCCTGGGTAACACGGCCGAAGACCGGGGAATATAGAGGGACGCCGCCTCGCCTCCCTCATCCCTCCTTTAACGCATCTGCGGGGGGTCCTGCGGGGAGTGCGCCACAACAAACGGAGGGCCAATATTCTTCGGAAGACCACACACTACAAACAAATACACAGCGGTGAGCAGCGTCACATGGTAGACCCCAGTGACAACCCTAAACACCGTCATGACAGGAAGGGGCCCCAGGAATCAAAATACGCAAGCCAGGCTGGATAAATACGCCTATGGGAAGGACTTTCCGCCGCTACCGGAGGGGAAGGACTCCTCGGGGAGGGCTACAGGAGACGACACTTCCAAAAAAGTGACGCTGGAGGACATAATAGCGGCGCTCACCAGCGTGCAAACCACGGTGGGTTCCATTTCCACCGATGTGTCCTTATTGCGGGCCGACTTTCAAAACATCACAACCAGAGTTACAGAGGTTGAGCAGGTCACCTTGACTATGGACACGGCTGTGTTACAGAAAACAGTCTCGCGACTCGAAACGGAGAACAAAATACTGGACGAGAAACTGGACGACCAGGAAGGGCATTCGCGCAGAAATAACGTACGGATTCTGGGAATTCCGGAGAGCGAGGGTCTCAAGGCGATGGATTTGTATGTGGAGGACTTAATAAAAACAAGGCTGCAGCCAAAGGGACTCTCCACCTTCTTTTCTGTGGAGCGGGCACATCGAGTACCAGGTGGAAGGCCTAAACCAGGGGCACCCCCCAGGCCGGTGCTCGCGCGCCTGTTCAATTTCAGAGACAGGGATGCCATCCTTCAGACTGCACGAATATCCCCTCAAATTCGTCTGCACAACTCCTCAATCACCTTCTTACCGGACTATACTGCGGCGGTTACAGAGGTTGAGCAGGTCACAAAGACCTTGACTATGGACACGGCTGCGTTACAGAAAACAGTCTTGCGACTCGAAACGGAGAACAAAATACTGGACGAGAAACTGGACGACCAGGAAGGGCGTTCGCGCAGAAATAACGTACGAATTCTGGGAACCTGGGGGGGCGCCCCTAACCAGGGGCGCCCCCCAGGCAGGTGCTCGCGCGCCTGTTCAATTTCAGAGACAGGGATGCCATCCTCCAGACTGCACGAATATCCCCTCAAATTCGTATGCACAACTCCTCAATCTCCTTCTTCCCGGACTATACTGCGGCGGTTTCACGCGCCGTCGCAGTTTCTTGGAGGTCAAAAAGGCATTAAGAGCCAGAGAGGTACCTTACTCAATGTTATTTGCAGCAAAACTGAGAGTCGTGGCTGAGGGGAAGACGTGGTTCTTCGAGACACCTGAGGTGGCCTATGACCGGCTTGAGGGATGCCGGAAAGCGGAGGGACCCCGTCGTGGGAACAGAGGGCAACGCCGTCGGAACGACAACGAAGAAGCAAACAGACAAGACTATCACCAATCCAAAGAGGACAACTCGCAGAGGGTGGATGCAGACGAACTCGGCAATGGATGAACCAGACATGTGGAATATGAACTGTATCATGGACAACTGTTAGTAAATGACATTGTGGATGGGCCGACTCTGGACACCGGGCTGATGCGGGCCATGCTGGATAGGGAAGGTTACACTCTTCCCGGACTTCTTACCCCCTTCACGCAAGTACACTATTTTGGGTTGGGATGGAGCACTCTGCTATGTTGGGGTGGCGGGCAGTTCGAAGTCCGTCGGGCAGGGAGGCAGGGAGGAGGGTTGGACTTTGGGGTTGGGTAGTTAAGTTTTTTTGTTTCTTTGTTTTAGTTCACATCGGAAATGACACTATAGCGTGGTATGTACAGCCTTATAGATCCTTACATGACATGACTGGGTTACGACACTCATATACTTCCCACAACTCCAATGGTGACAAACACCCCACTAGCTAACGCCTGAGACGAGGCCCCTGAGGTCCCGGTAGCCCCTGTTACACTGCTCATGTGGAACGTACACGGATTAGGGGACAAAATTAAAAGAGGGTTGGTACTACGGGCCCTTTAACGTCAAGCTTCCACACTAGCACTCCTGCAGGAAACCCACCTCACAGGCGCGGCATGTAAGGCGATGGATAGGTGGGGGTTCAAAATGGTGGTGCGCTCCGAATTTTCATCAGGGTCTAGAGGAACGGGTATTTTGCTGCGAAAAAAACTCTCCCTTTATAGTACTACAAACAAGACGTGACGATCAGGGGAGATTTGCTGCACTGCAGGATCAGTGGGAGGGTAGACTCATTAACGTGGTGTCAGTATACATCCCCCGGCGCTCCACGCGGTGGCATTCCCGGCCCTCAGTGAATTTTTGCTGTCCTTGCCAGAAGGAGACCTTCTTATTGGGGGAGATTTCAATGCCACGATGGATGACAGTGTAGACAGACACCCAGTGAAGACCTTGACACCGGGGGTCTCCCGCCTACAGAGCTTCACAGAAGCATTGGGACTGGTGGATGCATGGAGGCATACGCACCCCGTAGCAAAACAATACACATTTCACTCCACTGTGCACAACAGTTTGTCGAGGATAGATTATTTCCTGACCTCGGAGTCCAGTCTACAACATATAGACAACATTGATATTGGGCCCAGGGGTGTATCTGACCATTCACCAGTTGTGTTAGTCTATTCTTCCCATCACACTTCCCGCAAGCGACTTTACCCTATTTGTCCAGTGTACCTACAGGTCCCGCAGGTGCGTAAGGAACTCCGCAAGACCACCAAATACTTCTTTACCGAGAATGTGGCCTCGGTTAGCTCCCCAGCTATTCTGTGGGAGGCCTACAAGACAGTTCTCAAGGGACAAGCGATAGCCTCCATCACGGGACACAAGCGTAAGCAGCGACAAGACCTTGTAGTCTTGGAACGAGAGTTGAAAGCAGCTGACAAGGAGCATGCGGCTGACCCAACACCCGCTTCGGCACACACCCTCCACATAAAACAACAGCAATACAGGGAACACCTTAGGCACGAAGCGACGACAGCCCTTACGGCAACCAGACACAAAGTCTATGATGTAGGAGATAAAGCAGGGAAGTTGTTGGCCTGGCTGGATAGACGGGAGCGCGGCACCAGGACAATAGCGCAACTGCGAACTGCTGAGGGCCATCTCACGTCGGACCCCGGGGCCATAGCACAAGCACTAGCTGGACATTTCCGGGCGGTATACACATCATCCTTGAATACGTCAGAGGCTAAGGCAGCGGGTTTTTTAAAAGACATAGCAATGCCTGGGCTCACGCCAGAAGCTTCTTTGGAGCTTGAGGCGGAGCTCGCGACAGAGGAGCTACGCGTGGCCATCGGCTCGCTACAGTCGGGTAAAGCATTGGGACCCAACGGGATCCCGATAGAACTATACAAACTTATGGCGGACACTCTTTGTCCACACCTGTTTGATATGTTCAACAACATTCTGGAGAAGGGGCAGCTGCCTTTGGATCAGAGATTGTTCAAAGCCCGGGAAACCGCTGTCTGAGTGTCTCTCCTATTGCCCAATCTCGCTACTCAATGCGGAAGCAAATATACTAGCTAAAGTGCTCGCAAATAGATTATTACCACACCTTCCGAACTTAATTCATCCGGACCAATCAGGCTTTATGCCAAATAGAAATACAGCACTCAATCTCAGGCGACTGCATGGCACGTTAGCTCGGACACACGCCCTGTCGGAACCGTCGGCGGTCCTTTCCCTTGACGCAAGAATGGCCTTTGATATGGTGGAGTGGGCCTACCTTTTTGCGGCGCTACCGCAGTTGGGCTTTGGCCCAAAGTTTTGTGCGTGGATCCGGCTCCTTTACACCGGGCCGATGACGTGTGGGGCGGTGAATGGGCACCTATCGGAAGCTGTACCGCTGGCAAGAGGGACTCGACAAGGCTGCCCTTTATCGCCGCTTCTTTTTGCACTGGTATTAGAGCCCCTTGCGGCGTGAATTAGGGGGACCCCTCTGCTGCGAGGTATTAGATGGGCGGAGGGATGGGAAGACCGCATTTACCTGTATGCTGATGATATTCTGGTGTACCTTGCAGACCCAGAAAGCACTATACCAGTGCTCCTTGAGCTTTGCGACACTTTTGGGAAAGTCTCCGGATATACTATAAACTGGTCTAAATCAGTCTTATCTATAATGAAGGGACCAAGGCCGCGACTCCCCCCGGACTTTCCACTGGCGATGTCCATGGACTCTTTTAAATACTTGGGTAATCATATAACGACAAACCCCGCGGCCTTCCTCGCCAAAAATCTGGCGCCTTCCTTGGAGCGCTTGCGACAAGATGTGGCACACCGGGAATCTCTCCCCCTGACACTGTTGGGAAAGGCGGCTTTATTTAAAATGATGGCCTTGCCACAGTTTTTATATGCGCTAGAAAACACGCCATTTCCGGTACCCTTGAAATATTTTAAACAGATATCAGCGCTGGTGTCCAAGCTCCTGTGGGGTAACAAGCCGGCGCGCATTGCGCAGGCAAAATTGCACCGCAGTTGGTACGACGGTGGCATTGCGCTTCCCAACATACACTTATACTACTGGGCTGCGCACCTCAAAATTATCAATCAATGGATACATGCCCCTCAGGCAGATCCAGCATATATGGCGGATAGGTCGCAATTGGGCACGGGCAATATGATGGCGGCCCTGTATAATAAAAGACTGGCGATGAAGTTAGAGGGACCGACAAAACACACAGCCATGCTATGGTATACAGCGCAAACGCGGTTGGGATGGAGGGAGACCATCACTAAACTTACCCCTCTTTGGGACCCAAAGCAGTTGGGGACACTTAGAAATAGCAGGGGCTTTGAGCAATGGGATAACATAGGAATATCCACAGTGGGCGACCTATGGGACAAGGGGACGGTCATCCCATTTGACCAGCTTCGACAACAATACGAGCTTGCACCTACCGAAACATTCCGCTACCTACAAATTCGCCATGCACTCTTGGCAGTACTCCCACAAGATGCAGATATACCTGAGGCTTCCCCCCTAGAAGACAGACTACTTACAGATTTCATGCCAAAACGCACCACATCATTCACCTATCGCAAATTGGTTAATAATCTCCCAGATCTCACCGTGGCATTGAAAGATAGATGGACGGCTGACATTGGAGCAATGGACGAGGAAGAATGGCAGGAGGCACTAGCCTCACCCAAAGAGGTGGGGATCCCAGCAAGACTCAGGCTTATTCAACTCAAAATCTTACACCGCTCCTACCTTACCAGGAGCACCCTATAACAAGATAGGCAGGACACAACATCAATACTGCCTTAGGAGATGTGGGAACGAGGGCTCCTTTTTTCAAACAGTATGGGATTGCCCGCTGATAACTGACTACTGGCGGAAGATCCTGCGAACAATATCCCAAACTGTTAGTGTCTCCTTGCTGCCTGAGCCACGTCGATGCCTTCTCAATATATGGGAACCGAATGACTTATCATAACATGGACAAACATGGGCGACATTGGGCCTCATGGTGGCTAAAAGAAACATAGCACAGAAATGGGGGGCCACTGAAGTACCATCGTTAGAGGCTTGGTGTAGGGACATGGACACCGATATGATAACTGAGAGGACTGTTTACATAAATCGGAGGTGCCCCCGGAAGTGGACCAAAATATGGGCAGCCAGGAATACATATAGGGGGAATATTTGCGACCCAATTCCTGAGTCTGATAGCGATAGTTCAGAAGATGAATCAGGCGAAGACTGATGTGATGTTGTGGGGAGGGTACACTTCGGCTTGTAATATGAACCGCTGGGGAGGGATGGGGGAAAATGAGAATTTATGTCAAGATCGATTCAAACTGAGAGTAACCTTTGAATATATACATCCTGATTGTCTCACCGATGTTCTGTGCA
This sequence comes from Lissotriton helveticus, assembly GCF_964261635.1. Classification (NCBI taxonomy): domain Eukaryota; kingdom Metazoa; phylum Chordata; class Amphibia; order Caudata; family Salamandridae; genus Lissotriton; species Lissotriton helveticus. The sequence continues at coordinate 1,892,241,124 of NC_136057.1, read as the reverse complement.
AAACCAATAAAAACATTTAAAAAATAAATAAAATTAAAGCTTCTCTCGGCAAACGTTTACTTTCTTTGCAGACCCTGCCAAAATGTTCTATGTGCTCACAAACATTTCACTCCTTGCCCTGAGCAGGATAATTCCTGAAGGAAGCCAGATGTGTGGATCTACCACATCTGAAACAAATTAGCTTCCCTTAACCTTTCCTTGTTTTTTTTGCCTCTGTTTTTCCAGATTTGCTTATCACACTACAACTTCACTGTTATTGTTCGAAAAAATCTCACCTGTAACATCTCAAACCCATAAAACAGATTGCTCAATGGCCTTGGCTGTTTTGACCACTGTCTCCAGTGTTGGAATGCCAATGGCCCTAAATTTCTCCTGAATACATTTACTATTAGTGTTGACCATTAATTAATCATGAATAACTTCATAATTTGATTTCCCAAAGTCACATGTTGTAGACACTATTCTCAGTGCTGTAAGGAACTCATCAAAAGACTCCCTCTCATTGGATTTGTGGTATAGAAATGATAACGCTCCAGAGTAATACTATGGACGGCTTTAAACTTCTTTCCAGCCTCAATAATGCCTCCTCAAAATCAGCACACTCCTCTTCATCAGGTGCCTCAGTTGTCCGTAAGGTGCGGAAAAAATCCTGACCATCACATCCCAGGTAATGTAATAAAATTCCTTTTTCTGCTCAACAGTCATTTTGTTGGCATTAATTGCTACTAAATACGTTTGGTACTCCTCCAATTATGTCTTCCAAGCTGTTGGGGGATCTCCTTTATTCTGCAGGAAATTCTGTGGTGGATCAAACTGCATACTGACTAACTGCTGGAGGCTCAACCGGACAGGCTTACTTTCCCTGTGAGTGCTCTTCCATTTCCTGCCGTCCTGCTCCTTACAAATGACATGAAATGTGGTTCAGGAAGAGCCATATACAACCGCAAAGGCAGTAAACAAACAGTAAAGAGTGCAGAGGAGACAATAGCGCTGTGCTCCTGCCAGAATCTTTATTCACAGTTTTATAGTGTGCAAAGGGGAGAGGATATAGCGCTATGGCCGGAGCTGCTGACTTTGGAACTGTGGAACCAGGTTCTAGTCTTGACGTCGACTCAATACCCAGTGATACTGGACAAAACACATAGTCTCTGTGTGCTTATAAAACAAATGTGACCTTGATTGAGACACTTGGAACATAGACTGACTCAGCAGAAGACAGGGCATGACGGGACACTTGGGAGGTGAAGTAGCTGACCCACTGAAGGATTAACCGCATATGCCTCTCCCCCACTTTTTAGGTCTCGACCTGCCAATGCGCAAGCGCATTGCAGCTCGAGACATATAGAGGTGGATCAGGAAAGCTGATCAACGTGCTTTGGCAGGCGGATTACACACAGTGCATGTGCCCGTGCACGCGCTTGCAATTTGCTCCCTGAGCCACCTCGCATCATCGCATCAGACCCGCCACAGCAATGCCGAGAGCTTCAGATTTCAAAAGAATGCTCTCCCCCACACTCGCTTGCTCCCCCCGCCCCCCCAACCAGGCATTGTCAAAGCCCATAGGTCTCGTCTTTGTGCCCATGCATGGAACAAGCATTGACAAAGCCAATAGGTCTCGTCTTTGTGCCCATGCGTAGAACAAGTATTGTCAAAGCCCATAGGTCTCGTCTTTGTGCCCATGAATAGAACAAGCATTGTCAAAGCCCACAGGTCTCGTCTTTGTGCCCATGCACAGAACAAGCATTGTCAAACCAACAGGTCTCGTCTTTGTGCCCATTCATGGAACAAGCATTGTCAAAGCCCACAGTTCTCGTCTTTGTACCCATGCGTAGAACAAGTATTGTCAAAGCCAAAAAGTCTCGTCTTTGTGTCCATGCATGCAACAAGCATTGTTAAAGCCCATAGGTCTCGTCTTTGTGCCCATGCATCGACCAAGCATTGTCAAAGCCCATAGGTCTCATCTTTGTGCCCATGCATGGAACAAGCATTGTCAAGGCCCATAGGTCTCGTCTTTGTGTCCATGCATGCAACAAGTAGTGTCAAAGCCCACATGTCTCGTCTTTGTGCCCATGCATGGAACAAGCATTGTCAAAGCCCATAGATCTCGTCTTTGTGCCCATGCATGCAACAAGCAATGTCAAAGCCAACAGGTCTCGTCTTTGTGCCCATGCATGGAACAAGCATTGTCAAAGCAGCAGGTCTCGCCTTTGTGCCCATGCACGGAACAAGTATTGTCAAAGCCAACAGGTCTCGTCTTTGTGCCCATGCATGGAACAAGCATTGTCAAAGCCCATAGGTCTCGTCTTTGTGCCCATGCAGAGAACAAGCATTGTCAAAGCCCATAGGTCTCGTCTTTGTGCCCATGCACGGAACAAGCATTGTCAATGCCAATAGGTCTTGTCTTTGTGTCCATACATGCAACTAACATTGTCAAAGCCCATAGGTCTCTTTTTTGTGCCCATGCAAGTAACAAGCATTGTCAAAGGCCACAGGTCTCGTCTTTGTGCCCATGCATAGAACAAGTATTGTCAAAGCCAAAAGGTCTCGTCTTTGTGCCCATGCGTAGAACAAGTATTGTCAAAGCCAAAAGGTCTCGCCCTGTGCCAATGCGTAGAACAAGTATTGTCAAAGCCAAAAGGTCTCGTCTTTGTGCCCATGCATGAAACAAGCATTGTCAAAGCCCATAGGTCTCGTCTTTGTGTCCATGTATGCAACAAGCATTGTTAAAGCCCATAGGTCTCGTCTTTATGCCCATGCATGGAACAAGCATTGACAAAGCCAATAGGTCTCGTCTTAGTGCCCAGGAATAGAACAAGCATTGTCAAAGGCCACAGGTCTCGTCTTTGTGCCCATGCGTAGAACAAGTATTGTCAAAGCCAAAAGGTCTCGTCTTTGTGCCCATGCGTAGAACAAGTATTGTCAAAGCCAAAAGGTCTCGCCTTGTGCCCATGCGTAGAACAAGTATTGTCAAAGCCAAAAGGTCTCGTCTTTGTGCCCATGCATGAAACAAGCATTGTCAAAGCCCATAGGTTTCATCTTTGTGTCCATGCATGGAACAAGCATTGTCAAAGCGCATAGGTCTCGTCTTTGTGCCCATGCATGCAACAAGCATTGTCAAAGCCAACAGGTCTCGTCTTTGTGCCCATGCATGGAACAAGCATTGTCAAGGCCAACAGGTCTCGTCTTTGTGCCCATGCACGGACCAAGCATTGTCAAAGCCCATAGGTCTCATCTTTGTGTCCATGCATGCAACAAGCATTGTCAAAGCCCACAGGTCTTGTCTTTGTGCCCATGCATGGAACAAGCATTGTCAAAGCCCATAGGTCTTGTCTTTGTGCCCATGCATGGAACAAGCATTGACAAAGCCAATAGGTCCCGTATTTGTGCCCATGAATAGAACAAGCATTGTCAAACCCCACAGGTCTCGTCTTTGTGCCCATGAATAGAACAGGCATTATCAAAGCCCATAGGTCTCGTCTTTGTGCCCAATGCGCAAAACAAGTATTGTCAAAGCCAAAAGGTCTCGTCTTTGTGCCCATGCGTAGAACAAATATTGTCAAAGCCAAAAGGTCTCGTCTTTGTTCCCATGCATGGAACAAGCATTGTCAAGGCCCATAGGTCTCGTCTTTGTGTCCATGCATGCAACAAGTATTTTCAAAGCCCACAGGTCACGTCTTTGTGCCCATGCATGGAACAAGCATTGTCAAAGCCCATAGGTCTCGTCTTTGTGCCCATGCATGCAACAAGCATTGTCAAAGCCAACAGGTCTCGTCTTTGTGCCCATGCATGGAACAAGCATTGTCAAAGCCAACAGGTCTCGCCTTTGTGCCCATGCACGGAACAAGTATTGTCAAAGCCAACAGGTCTCGTCTCTGTGTCCATGCATGCAACAAGCATTGTCAAAGCCCACAGGTCTCGTCTTTGTGCCCATGCATGGAACAAGCATTGACAAAGCCAATAGGTCTTGTATTTGTGCCCATGAATAGAACAAGCATTGTAAAAGCCCATAGGTCTCGTCTTTGTGCCGATGCAGAGAACAAGCATTGTCAAAGCCCATAGGTCTCGTCTTTGTGCCCATGCACGGAACAAGCATTGTCAAAGCCAAAAGGTCTCGTCTTTGTGCCCATGCATGGAACAAGCATTGTCAAAGCCCATAGGTCTCGTCTTTGTGTCCATGCATGCAACAAGCATTGTCAAAGCCCACAGGTCTCGTCTTTGTGCCCATGCATGGAACAAGCATTGACAAAGCCAATAGGTCTTGTATTTGTGCCCATGAATAGAACAAGCATTGTGAAAGCCCATAGGTCTCGTCTTTGTGCCCATGAATAGAATAAGCATTGTCAAAGCCCATAGGTCTCGTCTAAGCATGGGCGCAAAATCCGTTCCGCTCGTGGATTTTGCGGATTTTCGGCAAATTCGCAATCCGCGAATTCCCGCGAATTTGCCGAAAATCCGCAAATCCGTGAGCGGAACGGATCCGGGGGGCAAAAGTTCAAGCTTCAAGCTTGTAACTATTTTAGAATGGTGCCAGCAAGCTGCCAGCGCCATTCTAAAATAGTTACTAAGTTAGCTTCAACAGGAAGCACTAATAGAAGCAGGTGCTCGAGTTTAACTGAAGTCAAGCACCTGCTTTATTTTATCTATTAGTGCTTCCTGATGAAGCTAACTTAGTAACTATTTTACAATGGCGCTGGCATCTTGCCGGCGCCATTCTAAAATAAAACAGGAGAGGGGTAGAGGGCAGAAGGGCACAACAACGAGTGTGGCAGAGGGCAGAAGGGCACAACAACGAGTGGGACAGAGGGTAGAAGGGCACAACAATGAGTGGGGCAGAGGGCAGAAGGGCACAACAACGAGTGGGGCAGAGGGCAGAAGGGCAGAAGGGCACAACAACGAGCGGTCTCGCACAAAAAAAAACACGAACACGCAAAGCGTCCCACGAACACGCAAATCGCCCCGCGAACACACAAAGCGCCCCGCGAACACGCAAAAATAAAAAAATCCACGAATTCGCAAATTTTGCGGATTGCGGATTTGCAAATCCGCGAATTCGCGGATTGCAAATTCGCAAAATTCGCCCATGCTTAGTCTCGTCTTTGTGCCCATGCACGGAACAAGCATTATCAAAGCCCATAGATCTCGTCTTTGTGCCCATGCGTGGAACAAGCATTGTCAAAGCCCATAGGTTTCATCTTTGTGTCCATGCATGGAACAAGCATTGTCAAAGCCCATAGGTCTCGTCTTTGTGCCCATGCATGCAACAAGCATTGTCGAAGCCAACAGGTCTCGTCTTTGTGCCCATGCATGGAACAAGCATTGTCAAAGCCAACAGGTCTCGTCTTTGTGCCCATGCACGGAACAAGCATTCTAAAAGCCAATAGGTCTCGTCTTTGTGTCCATGCATGCAACAAGCATTGTCAAAGCCCATAGGTCTCGACTTTGTGCCCATGCATGGAACAAGCATTGTCAAAGGCCACAGGTCTCGTCTTTGTGCCCATGCGTAGAACAAGTATTGTCGTAGCCAAAAGGTCTTGTCTTTGTGCCCATGCATGGAACAAGCATTGTCAAAGCCCATAAGTCTCGTCTTTGTGTCCATGCATGCAACAAGCATTGTCAAAGCCCACAGGTCTCATCTTTGTGTCCATGCATGCAACAATCATTGTCAAAGCCCACAGGTCTCGTCTTTGTGCCCATGCATGGAACAAGCATTGTCAAAGCCCATAGGTCTCGTCTTTTTGCCCATGCATGGAACAAGCATTGACAAAGCCAATAGGTCTCGTATTTGTGCCCATGAATAGAACAAGCATTGTCAAACCCCATAGGTATTGTCTTTGTGCCTATGAATAGAACAAGCATTGTCAAATCCCATAGGTCTCGTCTTTGTGCCCATGCACAGAACAAGCATTGTCAAAGCCAACAGGTCTCGTCTTTGTGCCCATGCACAGAACAAGCATTGTCAAAGCCCATAGATCTCGTCTTTGTGCCCATGCGTGGAACAAGCATTGTCAAAGCCCATAGGTCTCGTCTTTGTGTCCATGCATGGAACAAGCATTGTCAAAGCCCATAGGTCTCGTCTTTGTGCCCATGCATGCAACAAGCATTGTCAAAGCCAACAGGTCTTGTCTTTGTGCCAATGCATGGATCAAGCATTGTCAAAGCCCATAGGTCTCGTCTTTATGCCCATGCATGGAACAAGCATTGTCAAAGCCCACAGGTCTCGTCTTTGTGTCCATGCATGCAACAAGCATTGTCAAAGCCAACAGGTCTCGTCTTTCTGCCCATGCATGGATCAAGCATTGTCAAAGCCCAAAGGTCTCGTATTTGTGTCCATGCATGCAACAAGCATTGTCAAAGCCCACAGGTCTCGCCTTTGTGCCCATGCATGGAACAAGCATTGTCAAAACCCATAGGTCTCGTCTTTGTGCCCATGCATGTAACAAGTATTGTCAAAGCCAACAGGTCTCGTCTTTTTGCCCATGCATGGAACAAGCATTGTCAAAGCTGATAGGTCTCGTCTTTGTGCCCATGCACAGAACAAGCATTGTCAAAGCCCATAGGGCTCGTCTTTGTGCCCATGCACAGAACAAGCATTTGTCAAAGCCCATAGGTCTCGTCTTCGTGCCCATGAATAGAACAAGCATTGTCAAAGCCCATAGGTCTCGTCTTTGTGCCCATGCACAAAACAAGCACTGTCAAAGCCAACAGGTCTCGTCTTTGTGCCCATGCACGGAACAAGCATTGTCAAAGTTAATAGGTATCGTCTTTGTGTCCATGCATGCAACAAGCATTGTCAAAGCCCACAGGTCTTGTCTTTGTGCCCATGCGTAGAACAAGTATTGTCAAAGCTAAAAGGTCTCACCTTTGGGCCCATGCATGGAACAAGCATTGTCAAAGCCCATAGGTCGCGTCTTTGTGCCCATGCATGGAACAAGCATTGACAAAGCCAATAGGTCTCATCTTTGTGCCCATGAATAGACCAAGCATTGTCAAAGCCCATAGGTCTCGTCTTTGTGCCCATGAATAGAACAAGCATTGTCAAAGCCCATAGGTCTCGTCTTTGTGCCCATGCACAGAACAAGCATTGTCAAAGCCAACAAGTCTCGTCTTTGTGCCCATGCACGGAACAAGCATTGTCAAAGTCAATAGGTCTCGTGTTTGTGTCCATGCATGCAACAAGCATTGTCAAAGCCCACAGGTCTCGTCTTTGTGCCCATGCATAGAACAAGTATTGTCAAAGCTAAAAGGTCTCGCCCTGTGCCCATGCGTCGAACTAGTATTGTCAAAACCAAAAGGTCTCGTCTTTTTCTTTTTTTTGTAAAAGTAGAAAGGTCTCGTCTTTGTGTCTATGCATGGAACAAGCATTGTCAAAGCCCATAGGTCTCGTCTTTGTGTCCATGTATGCAACAAGCATTGTCAAAGCCCATAGGTCTCGTCTTTGTGCCAATGCATGGAACAAGCATTGACAAAGCCAATAGGTCTTGTCTTTGTGCCCAGGAATAGAACAAGCATTGTCAAAGCCCATAGGTCTTGTCTTTGTGCCCAAGAATAGAACAAGCATTGTCAAAGCCTATAGGTCTCGTCTTTGTTCTTTGTGCCCATGCACAGAACAAGCATTGTCAAAGCCAACAGGTCTCGTCTTTGTGCCCACTGTGCGTCACTATGCGCCACCACAGCATCACTGAACGCCACAGCATCACTTGTCGCCACCACAACATCACTCAGCGCCACCACAGATCAATCTGTGCAAACAGTCAACAACAACTGGTTCAAATATGTGCTCTCAATGTTTCAAGCTTTATTACAAATGTCACAAAAAATGTTGATATTTCACTTCTGTTCTTATATTTTAGTCACGATAAAATACACTGAACATAATCTTCACAAAAGTTATTTACAAAAGTTTAATCTATTGCCATTATAAATTACAATAACTTTTATTTAAGTATTAATTATTTTACAACAAAAAAATTGTTATTTGAAAAATCAATACTTCTAAGTCACGTAAATACAAAACATGTTGCATTAAAAATGCTATAGGTGTCACATTGTCCAAAAATGAAAGTATTACCATTGTAAATGACAAAGCTATTTATTTCACAATTTTCAAAAATAACACATAAATAAAAAATGTGTCATGTACAGGATAAATAACTCAAACTTTCCTAATGCGAGACCTATTGCATTGCAAATGCTTGTTTTAAGGGGAATCAAGCAGTCTGCAGCGGCGCAATGGCCAGGTAGCGGTGTTGGAGCCGTCGGAGTTAGCTGGAGGCCTGGGTGAACCCTGTGTGCTAGAAACGGCTGGTGCTGGGTCAAGAGGCTTGTTGTTGCTGAGACGTCTAACCTAGGTGCCAGTGCGGTTTGCGTGCGAGGCTCACCCCCATTTGAGGATCAAGGAATGCAAAAGATTGAATAAGCTCCCCAGCTGAATAGACCAGCCCACCCCATCGAACCAAACCAGCAGAGAAATGCAGCGATCACTGGCCTTGGCATGGTGGAGCCCCAGGGGACCCGTGACCCAGCCAGGAGGATAGATGAGAGGCAAACAGATGCAGGATGACAGCCCCATTCCACAGCGTTGTCTCTGGTGGGTGCCTGGTGGGTCTACTGAGTGGCCTCAGTAGCCCGACGGGCTTTACCTCTTGCCTTCAGGGCAGCCAGGCCGAGGAACTGGGCAGAGGAATGGGCTGGACTTGTCCTCCTCGGAGACATGGGTGCTGGCCCCACTGCACATTAAGACATCCTACAAATCAGAACAAGAGGGGATGGGAGAGGCAGTGACTGGCACCTCAGGAGGGTGCCCATGGGGGGGACAAGACTCCCAGAAGTGAGAACCTTTCAGTTAGTGGAGCGAGCCTATCTGGCACTGCAGCCTGATAGTCCGCCCTCAGCCAGCACTAGTGCGCTGTCACAGAATGTAGGTCAGAAAAGGTAAGGCCCAGGACAGACTGTTATGCGGATTGAGTCTCCCTGGGTGGAGCAGGACGCAAGGGGTTAGATGTGAGGACGCAAGGAGAACTTGTTGTTGTACTGAGTGTTGACCATTTTAATCGCTCCTTGTCACTGCCTGCGTCACTGTTCCATCATTGTTATTGTTGTTGGTTGAAACAGATGCGGAGTGTGAGGTATGGAGAGCGAAGCGCGAAGCATGGAGAACATGGTTGAGCAGTGAATTTGGCCATCCATCTTGGGGGAATTTGGACCAGATCAGATGCTGCTCAAGAAGAGCTTATGAAGCAGCATGTTCCGATTTGAAAAGTCTGCTAGGCCGATCCTGGATATTCATTCGGTGAAGAGTGGTTAAAATAATTAAATTAGTTGTGAGCATTACAGGGAGAAGGAGCTGTGGAGGAGCACTGAGACAAGGAAAGTAGCCATCTCCCATTGGTGTTAGGGAGTGCGGAAGAGGCACCTTTCTAGTTATAAGAAAGTTTTCCCCATTTGGTACTTGCTACGAGAACACTTGTCATTATTGTTTGGCAAAAGGGCAAAAGGAAACTTGTATCCCACAATAAACCCTTGGAGTCGCAGGGAACCATATAGGATACATTTTTTCTCTGAACCATGGGAGTTATTACTAAAGAAATAGACTTGGATGAGAGATGATTTTCATTGGACCTAGAAGATTCTCCTTTGGCCAATCTCACCCCTATTAACCTTTCAGATTCAGGTCATTCAGATGCCAGCCATTTGGCCCTCATCAGCTGTCATCACAGATACAAGGGTGGGTGGTGTACTCCGCTCCGCCGGTTGAGTTCACAGAGTTTTGCCCACTCCGCGCTTAGCTGGGATCGTGAAGTTTGGCAAAACTCCACCCACCACCGCATAGCGGAGTTTGCTTTTGACGCTCACCCTTTCTATTGACAATACGCTAATTGTATGCTCCTGTGGTGATGACCTGTTCATGTCCCAAAGTGAGGGACTCTGTGGGGGTTTTTTTCACCTAGGGTGAACGCTGTTTAATCTGGGGAGACAATGCTTGGTGTTGGTGTCTGAGCTGTTGCGCTTCCTGGGATGAATGGGCGGGATGCCTCATTAGTTGTCATGCATGACACATCCTACCACTGAGGACTGGAGACTGGCAGTGAAATTGTGCCTGACCTTGGCATGGATGACTTTGAGGACTTGCACCATCACAGTTTGGCTGGCGGTGGTCGACCGAATGAGGAGGAGGCTGCGATTCTTCTGGGTCAGGGCTCCACTGGGCCATGCCTTGCAGGGACCCCTGTGTGTGCTCTGTGGAGTGTGCGGTTCGGGGTCCCATTGTCTTCTGAGCCTGGTAACTGGAGCAGTAGGTGCTTGGGGTCAGTGTGGGATGCTCCCCAATCTAGATTTAATCTAAAAACTGTAGACAGGGTCAAACAACAATGCCCCTTGTTATTGTGTTCTGGCCAGGCCCTAGCACCTAGATACAACACACAGATGCAGCTGTTGTTTGGGAACATGTACTTTGCATATAGGTATGCACTGATACGTAACAACACACACGTTGGAGGGACATTTCCAGGAAAATGATTGTGACAGCACCTGGGATGTAGAACTTTCATATGTGTATGCTACGGTATGCGATCTGCTGCTAACACCCAGAGATCTTCTGACATATAATCATTTTGCTTCTGTAGAAGGAGAGGGAGGTTAGGCTACCCTGTCTTATATAATAACAGCTCCTTTTATGATTTTTCGACTACTCACTATGCTGACTGTATTTGTGTTAGGCATTTCCTTACTTATTGTGGCTCATGTACAGTATACTAGAGCACAACAGTTAAAATAAACATTTTAAACTTTCCTTGGGTCTCCATCAGAACCTATTGTGGACTAGTATGAGTGTGAGAGCCAAAGGGTGTGTCCTGCAAACGCGATTCCTGAAAGGGTCGGAAGTGTTGCATTCTGGGGTGTCTAATCACTTGTTCCTCTATGAGTGAGTAGGAGGGTAAGTGAGACACTATAGCTAGTTGGTCCTGGGCTCATGGTTACTCAGGTGGTAGGATGACTCAGTCTCTGCCTACTGAGGTTCTATGATCCCAAGCATAGTTCTGTGACTCCGCAGAATCCCTGCAACATTTTAAACATTTTCCAACTTTGTTTGTGTGCTGTACAGTGCAGCACACATGTGAAGTCGGAAAATAAAGGAGAAAAAAAGCATTTCTCCTTCATAGCCCCAGGTTGATTGGTGCGCTATTTTCTGATGGTAAACCCTGTCTACTTTATTTAGTAAATTGGATTGGGTGGTTGCATGGGAACATCCATGCACCACACACGGTATGCCCCCTTGGAGCTAAGTTATGCAAAGTAACACTATGCGCCGGTTCGCGCAACTTTCACATGAAAGAAAATCAAACAAAAAGTTTTTGTGACAATTTGCTTTTGTGCCACAAACACGGAGTAAAAGTTGAGTTAATCTACCCCTAAGTGTCTCACTTGATTCTAACAACGTGTGTTCCAGGGGCAGCCAGTAGTGCTTTTGTGAGCTTTGGCTCCTGCAAGTCTCAAGAGGGCAGGCAACCCTACATCTCTTGTGTCTGAACCTGTCTAACTCTACCACCAGAAAACAGGCAGGCTATATCCCTGCTTCTCTACAGCGGCACTTCTTTACCATAACGCATCTGCCAACTTTCTAGAGCACTAAGCATCGACCTTCATACTGACTCTTGCCTTTATTGTCCTCCAATAGCAGCAGTCTCAGCCATTGAGCCTTAGATTACCTTTCCCTCTCTAGAACTCCCATTCCTGTGGCTTCCCAGTGCCTTCACCTCCATAGCATTCCAGCCCCATGGCCTCACGTGGCATGCACCTCCCTAGCATTCCAGTCCCAGGACCCCACACTGCCTGAACCGCTAGCATTCGCAATCCCTGCCCTTCCATCGGCTGCTTTGTCAACAATGTGTCCTACCATACAAACCCTTCCAATAAAAAATACAACAAATACAAACAAGACAAAGTGAGTGCTGTTTAAACAAATTCATCAACTAATCATTACTCACAAAGTCATATTTCACTTTAAGTTATAGCAATCACACAGATTGAACATATGGTGTTGGTTTCTTCAAACCATGTGCGTTATACCCCTTTAAAAACATTAACAGAAAGGCAAAAACAATTGCCTTTGACATTCTTTGCTTCTTTGGATTTGTACCAACAGTACCCCAGCTGACTTTTCGGTTAGGTAGAGAAGAAAGGATGCAGCTGTATGCTGGATATTTTCTTGTTAAAATTCAAATGTGAGCACTCACTTCTAACATAGGAAATACATGCTTTCTACTGGATTTTATAAGCGTCTTTCAAGACACTAAGGTTTTGCATTACAGTTTTGAGGAATTCGGCCAAGTTCCTTTGTAACATCAGGGAACTCTGAGGTGATTTCAATATCCTTTTCATGACAGTAAGACTTGTTTTATTCCTTACATATAGTGCATGGTCACACACAAGATCATCCTCCCAACAACCCACTTTTAAAATATTTGTCTCTTGCTCTTTATTAATTAAAACATTGTCTAGTTGCAGTTATGTAGAATAAATATCTGTACGTCGAAAATATAAATACCGATACACAGCGGGGAATTTGCAGAGCGCACTTATAGTAAACGGTTTCGTGTAGTCACGTTTAAACTAAAGCCAGCTTTGGTTTGCAATGTGTGAAACCTGCAGACAAATTCCTGTTTCTTTCTAAAGAATTGCAGGAAAAAGCCTTCTGAGGAAATAAAGTTGAAAAGCCACTTCTCCTTTCAGTTGTTTAAAGAGTAATTGTAATTCTGCACATTGACCTGCCTTTCTCACTGTCTGCTGACACTGGGAACAACCATTGTGATGTCACAGCACAACTGTAATACGTGTGTTAGGCCTGGATTCTTGGTGTGGTTCCGCCAAACGTTTTGCTTTCAGACCTCCTGTTTTTGCTGACTGTGTTTTTCCTGGCCCTAGGGTTCTAAGCACTCTTCCACCGCTAACCTGTGCTAAACTGCTTGTGCTCTTTCCCTTAAACATGGTAACATTGGCTTATACCTAATTGGCATATTTAATTTACTTGTAAGTCCCAAGTAAAGTGGCACTACATGTGCCCAGGGCTTGCAAATTCAATGCTACTAGTGGGTCTGCAGCACTAGCTGTACCAGCCACTTAAGTAGCACTTTAAACATGTCATAGGCCTGCCTCGGCAGAGCCTGAGTGTGCAGTTTAAACTGTCATTTCGACCTGGCAAAATAAACCTTTTACCAAGCCAAAACCTTCTTTTTTAACACATATAGGTAGTGTACACCTTGGACAGGCCAGGGGGACAGGGTGTAATGTATTTAAGAAGCAGAACATGTACTTTTTTTAATTAATTTTTTTATTTGTTTACTTTTAAAACATAAGCAGGGCATATTACAATCAAATGGCATTTACATTGAGCATTATGGATTATAACATACGTCAATTACACCACACACAGCGATAAAACCTGATGTATCATAATTATCCATGTTGGCATTTTTCGGGGACCCGCCACCCCTTCCCACCCCTCACTCTGACTCATTATCCCCGTCCTGCACAGGTGGTTCACACAGATAGCCTCTAAATTTGTTCCAGGCACCCCATATTTTTTCCCATTTTCGGGGGCATCCACGGTGCGTGTATACCACTCTTTCTGCCATCATAGCTGCATCCAAATCCTTGCACCAGTCTCTAAGCGTTGGTACCTCCCCGGACCCCCAGTTTCTGGCAATATTACATTTGGCAAACATTGCACTCAGCGCAACCCAGTCCTGAGCAGAGTGAAAAAGATCATTCGGCTCCCATAGAACATGTACTTTTAAGTTTTACATGCCCTGGTAGTGAAAAACTCTTAAATTAATTTTCCACTACTGCAAGGCCTATCTCTCCCAAAGGATAGCATTTGAGTTGCCTTATTACATTTTATAAGTGTAATTTTCCAATGGGAAGAGGTGACCAGTTTTCATTTTGTTTCTCTGGAATCCCAGTTTAAAATCTTAACTGATGGTGAAGTCAGATTTTAAATTGCAATTCTGAAAATGCCACTTTTAGAAAGCTGATCAACAATAGAGGGTCTGGCCCTTAATCAATAAGGCTAGGCCAATCTATATAGACTATCAAAAACACACATACCAGTACTGAATCATAATTTGCAATTTACTTACTCAAATCACACGTCACACTCTAGGTGATTGTAAAGAAACTAATTTTTTTTTTTTTTGTTTCAAAGGAAAATTGAGAGCTGCTTTTTTGTACGTTTTCAATCCTATTAGTTTTCATTCAAGTCTATTCATTAATTTCATAGACCACAACAAATAACAACACATACATGATGTGGATTACATGTAGTGTGTACACATCTAATTTTGACAATACTAAACATTTAATAGACAACCAATTTGTTCAATGAAAAGATGAGTTATGGTTCCACACAAAATTGAAAAATAATAATAATGACATACATGTGAAAAAAATTCAACAAAAGACAGAATATTTCAAACTCTACCTATTAATTTTTTAACCAAACCCTGGTCTGGGTGAGGACCAAACAGTGTAGTATTCAGTTAACCCGGGTAATTCATTCAATAATTTGTCAACCATTTATAAAGACATTAATGCATCAAAGGGTTAGCCTGAGGCAAAATATATATTTACTTGCTTGGTCAATGCGCTTCAAACCCCTGAATTCTTGGGGGGGTTCTCCTCAGGACCTGGCACGGAAACAAAGCCAAAAGAGAAAGAAAAAGCAAAGAAAGTGCTTGTGTTATCACTTACAACCTCATTTATCCAAGCCACAACTCCTTATAAACTTCACCTATTTTTTTACCTTATGTGAGATTATCCAATCACTACTCCAAACATGGATTTCTAGGTTGTACCATGTCGAAAAAACGTTGTTTTCTAACCTACAAAAAAAATGGGTTGGGGGTGAATGTTAGCATTGTCCAGCATTCCGTCGATCAATTGTTTCTTTTGCATATGAACTTTTAACTTTAACCTGGTCCAGCGTGAGCAGGAAGCTGTTGTTGGCACTTTCTGCTTTTAGGTGCTATTTTACAATGTATTCTTTAAAAATGTATAACTCTGGTTCTACTGTTTGGATTTTTGTCGAGTTGGTTTTGTTTTATTTATTAGATTATGTCTATTTTTCTTTTTTTATGTTCGAAAAGCTTTATTAGTAACTTATTAATATATAAAGATATCAGTAATATATATAAAGAAATCAAATATAACAATATAAAAAAGGAATTGGCTAATATCTGGAAGAAAAGAGTAAAAGTAATTTGAGGTATTTATATAGGTTGGAGGTAAGGAAGAGAGGGAAGGAAAGGAAGAAGAGTAAGAAGGGGAGGTGAGGGAATAGTGGTACTGTGGTATGAAGGAATAAAGCGGAGAGAACCATATTAGATTAAATACTGTAAATGAAGAACTATAAAATTGTCTAATGAGTAAGTATTTGCTTTAGCTGAACAGGGTAGATAATGAAGAACAGAGATAAAATCTTTCAAGGGGGTTTGAAATATTTAGAGGTTATATGCGAAGTATTTTGTAACACAATTCGATCTAAATAGGTGGTTAGTGGCAACCAAAAGAGATCCCTATTAATAAATGGTTTGCAAGAAGAGGCAAAAGCAACATCCAGTCTATGGAAATGACAGAGAGTATTCCACCAGTGTTGTATGGAAAGTTTTGTGGAATTTTTCCAGTTAAAGGAAATGTGTTGAAAGGCTAGAGCAAACATAAGGTCAAAAAGGCCATGGCCGTGTGGAGGAAGATCTAAAGATTCAGAAAGGCTTCCAACAAAGAGGAGAGGTATAGAATAAGGAATGGAAATTGTAAACAGATGAGAGATATCAGACCAAACCTTCCCCCAAAATACGGAGACTGTAGGACAAAGAAAGAAAAGATGAAAGAGGTCAGCATTAGGAGAACTGCAAGTCCAACATTTAGAATCAGCAGAGGAAGAAAAGCGTGCTAAAGAAGCAGGAGAGAGATAAAGTCAGTGATAGAAGAAGAACAGAGATTGGGTAAGAGAAGCAGGGCGAGAAATTTTTAAAGATCTGGACTAAAGTTTATCCCAAAAAATGATAGACCATTCCCATCCTAAATCCGATTCCCAAGAGAGTTCCAATTTAGATTTAGTACGATATGGATTGGGGGCTAAAAAGAATTTCTATATAAGAGAACCTTTGGGGAGAGTAAGAAGTATTTTGAGAAGAGGATTTTGGATATCAGATAAAGATGAAGAAGGAAGGGAATAGTATACGTTAAGAATAACCGCCATAAGAGTGGTAAACTTCAAAAGGAGCGAGGATAATGAAACAAAGACTGGAATTGGAGAAAATGGCAGGGTGAAATTCCATCAAAAAGCTGTTTAACCCATAAAATACCTTTTAATCTCCACGCAGACCAAAAAATGGGTCTGTTGAGGGGGATAAGCGAGTTGTGCCAAATAGTAGAGTCTAAGAAAGAATCACAGGAAGTGTTAGTGAATTGGACCAAAGGTTTCAAGAGGGAACAAATATGTTTATATAAGGGGGGGAAGTATGAGAAGATTTGGCAGAAAAACGTATAACTTCTTTAAAGGAAAAGGGTAATAATAAGATTTGTTCAATGTAGAGCCAAAGAGGAGTAAAGGGAGAGGGATCTGATATAAGCCATCTTGAGGCATGACGCAGGAAGAAGGATTTATGATAAAGGCGAAAATCCGGGAAGTTTACACCACCATTAGATTTTGGTTTCCGAATAGAAGATAACGCGATTCTCGATGTTGTATTCTTCCAGAAGAATCTAGAGAGGCACGAATCAATACGTTTAAAATAGATAGAGGGGATGTGAATGGGGTGCATGGAGAGAATATTAATTAAAATTGGGGCACTCATCATCTTAATCGAATCTAACCGACCCCACCAAGAAAGAAAAAGAGGATTCCAAGAGGAGTGTAGCGGGAATTCCGTTCTCCTACAGAACTGTGCATAGAGATTTGGAACCTCGGCGAATTAGGGTGGCCAAAAACTCACCTCAGTACCCAAAATCCCCTTACCAGGCTAGCTACAGTGTCTCATTGGTCATAACAAACTCCCAATGTTTAGACAAACCAGAACATGAACTTACGATCCTCAGGTCACGTGGAACACATGAGCACTCTTTCGTTATACAATCATTTCAAACCAGAACGTGGAGTAAATGAGGAAACGTGCACATTTGAAATATTTATTTACTAATGCCGTCTTCTCAAACGCAGTATCTTAGATAATACAAGGAAACATATTATCAGAAGCAAATTTATCAGCATAGTTACTAGTCCATAGAAAGCAAAAGGTGACAGCATGCTAAAATACTGTAATGAATAAGAGTTAACAACACCTAATTCTCACCCTCCCTAACTAGCATATTATATTAATATCTAAGAAGGTCTCTTTGGGTTTTAGCAGGGCGGCCCCATACCTCAAGATCCTAGTATGAAGAGATCACATCAACTTCCACCAGCTCTCTGCATCACCGCATCAAGTCTGTATGTGTGCTCTTAGCAAAGCAATATAAAACGTGCCTAAAGCCAGAATTTGGCAGGAGCTGCACTTATGTTATGTCTATGAAGGTGCGGAGATCAGACCTCACAACAATTCTGTGTTGAGTTATCCTTGAAGCTTCAGCACTCTCTGTACAGACATAGTTTACCAAGCAAAGCTGATATCAGAGCAATAACATATTATTCTCATGTAAATCACAACGCTCTTCTAGGTTGAAAGCTAAATCAACAATTATGTGTCGTGTGCAGAAGCAGCAAAAGGAAAAATGTCATTTAAACATATAATAAGCTCATGTTAACTTAACACAGTATATAGATAAGCAGTAACTATATGACACCCCCCCACGATCCGAGGACGGATAAGTTAAGATAAGATAAGGGCCTCCTCATGAAAGCAGAGTTCAAGAACGATGAGCAATATTTAAAATTTAAAAATCGATGGAAATTTTTTTTTCATGAATAAATTAAAAAAAAAATCAAAACATCAATACAGTGTTCACTTCTACTCAAGCCAATAGGTCTGGGAGGTGAAAAATTCGAGCACAATTTGCAAAAAGGTATGTCAGTAGAAAACAGGGGGCCGTGATCCGAAACTGGGAAAGTTTTTAGGGCAAGACCGAATATGCAAAATATACAGCAACAGCCTCCAACATGAAATCACCGTCTTCATCCGAAAACAGTTCAGCCATCCAATTTAATAGTGGGAAAGAACATACGTGCTCTTCTAGTACCGGAGCCTCTATCACCATCAGAGGACAACTCGGTGGGTTCTCAAGAAAGCTATGTGCCAAGAAATCTTGTGCTGCTTCGAGTATGTTCCAAGAACCCATTAGTCCATGCTTCGCTGCCAAGGCCATAATCCTTTCGCCAGTACAAACCAACTCGTGAGTAACGACGGGACTCATCAGCTGATTAAAATCGACGTCAGGAGATACCATCTTGCAGATACAAAAATCAAGGGCCCAGTCAAAGTCGCAGCTCAGGCAATGAAACACAGGCTGGACACATGTAAAATAGGAAAATCGAAAGGATAATCCATATGCCGTGCTCAAAGTCGCAAGCGGCAAAATGCCATAGTATTCAAGCATCCTGTTGCGAAACAGTGCCAAGAGGGGCTGTGCGGCTTCTTGCACAGGAAGGGCATCCATTTCTAATAAAGCAAAATATCACCAGAACGCCTGCCGCCAGTGCCAGCAAAATCGGGAATCCACCAAACAGACTTGAAAAAATAGAATGGAAGAAAGCAGGAATGACCCCAAAGATTTTCTCAAATGAAGTCACGAGACCGCTGCTAACTATCTTAAAAAAGTGCGCCAGCCCAGTCATGGAGGACGCGTTAAAGATTGAATGAACCAGTTCACTGAAATGCAATGGCAAATCAGTATTTAAAAGGGCCTGAACCTCTGTGCGGGTGTTAGCTATGTGAAGCACAAATGTTTCTCGAGCCGAACTCAAGGCCACTTCTTTTTGGGACAAAAGAGCTCTTATTCTACTCATGCCATTGAACTCCGCTGTCAAGGTTGGGATGCGCGGCCAGATGGAAACATCCCCTTTCCCATGCGGGGGTGGGTAAAGTACATTTTTGCAGCAAACCACACGCTCCAATACGGTTACCACATAAGCAACACCTTTAATTAACCCACAACAATCTTCATTATTCAAAAGTAAATAACTACCGTTTGCCAGTAAAGTAAAAGTGGGAATGATTGCGGGAACTGGTGTGCCTTTCAAAACACAGGCCAGATTAGGGCGGTCCTGGTTGCAAGAACCGTGCAATTGAATGTGTCTACACATTAAGGAGTGATCTGGTGTCTCTGTACACTCCTCCCCATTCAGATAAACTTCTTGTCCGTCTTTTAAACATCTATAAGTAAACGGGAGGGACCAGACTTCATGAAGAAAAGCATTACCTAATGGTTCATATCGACCTATAGCAACATATCTCATACAATTTGTAAATTTATATAAAGCAAACGGTAACGTTATCAAACCGTGGATAAGCCACGTTGCAGCAGTGGCCTCTGCCACAGAGAAAGGCAAGGATTCCAACCTTTCAATATGTAACATTGAAAAATACGCATCTCGCATGGAAAGCAAGCGCTGTTTGTCAGTTAAATTAAAAGGGGCAAAGAGAGAGGACACATTCATGTAGGTCCATGTCACCTTGCCAGATTTCAACGTCTGCAGGGTCCATGCAAACTGCATAATAGAACGCAACTGATTTTGACCATGGTACAACACAAACACTTCATCCTGCACAATATCCACTACAGAGGACACAATATTATCTAACGTGTAAATGCGGGAAGAAAGCATGTTTATACTATTATCTACCACTGCAAGCACTTTTTCTAGGTTAGCTTGATCAATAGCTCTAAGGCGAGTCGCCGCCTCAATCTGTGATGTCTTCCAGATTTCATTGTAAATAGCATATATCCATCTTTTTGATCTACCACTAGCTGGGCCTTTTATGAAATCATTTAAATCTACATCTTCATTCAGCTTGGATAGATGCAGTTTAACCGCAGCTAATGTAGAATGTTTTAGCCAATTCTGACATAATTTGCCCACTGAATAAGTCGTGACAGAATGGCCAGTTTCAAAACGTGGATCAGGTCCGACCTGTCTAAAGCCATCAGATAAACCCAAAAAACGGTGCTGGCATGAATCAGCACTTCTGTGCCATATCAGCCAACCTTTTGGATCCATACTGGATATGTTAAAGAATTAATTTAGCAAAAGGGCCTGCAAGTCCCTAATGGAAAACTTAGTAAAATTATTCCAGCCAGAATATTCTTCTAACTCAGGGATGGTAGGAGTATTTAATTTTTTTAGAAGTAGCCAATCCAAAGCATGTTGTTTGCGAAATAGTAGAATTCAAAAACAACATGTGATTTGGGATGAGGCATGCTCGGTGCAAAGCCTCTGTGCCTTGTACCTGCCAGCTTTTGGAACCCCAAACAGATTTAAGGTCAATAGTTTCCTTCCACAATTCATAGCCGCCAACAGCCAGCTGATCAAGAAAGGACTTCGAGTACAATAATTTGGTATCGGTAAGTCTAACCTTGGACATTGGCTTCTGTGTCATTCTAAAATAAAAGGACTCGGGATTGGACTGATTGAAGTCGGTAAAATAAGTGTACTTTTTTCAAAAAAGTACTTGAACTGCCTTGTTTAGGAGCTGGGCAATGCTCCCATTGCGTATAATTAACAGTATTCCTTCTGGAAGTATTTTTATGTAAGAAGTGATTGCCAAAATGTTGAAAGCAAAACAAATCACCATAATTAGCAGATTCTAAGTACAAATCTTCAGCATCAAAGGCAGCATAGTATTTCAAATCAGAAAACAAAGTCTCTACGGCCTGAACATCCCAATCATCAGAACGTATGTTTTGTTTCACTACATCCCCCATGTTCACTCTAAGCACATTAGGGACATTAACAACCTCTGTAGGGCCATGAATTTGAAATCTAACGGCATTCCACACAATCCCATCAAGGACAGGCCAAGCAGTGATGTTAACAAATGTCAAGTCTCTTTTCAGTCTGTGTGCAGAATACGATGAGGAAAGTGGGGCCAAAGTTCCATTGAGATGTCGAATGCATGTTCTTTCCACGACATAGTGTCCATTGACAATTCGGAAAAAATAAAACACAAAACCAATTAACTTAAAAAGATAAATTGAAAAAAGCACCAGCCAAATATATGTCCAAGGGGGAATCAAAAAATGTTTTTTAAATAAACTGGCATAAACTGCAAACCGTGAGGGTTTCTTCAGGCATTGGAAACAGAGTCAAATGAAAATCTGGATTCTGTGGCCAAACGTGTCTGCAGATCTGGCATAGATAAGTCAGTGGGGTAAGTGTAGTCAATTTCATCATGGTCTGTACCAGGCAAAGTACTTAATAAAGGACTGGAAATTGCAGGCAACTCGATGGCCACTTCTGGTTCAGGATTAGAAGCAGTGGACAAAATAGAATTTCTCACAATGGAAGGACAGGAAACTGCCAGAGTCATACTAAGAAGAATCGGCCACTCTTTGTATCTTGACACTGTCAATTGAGATAAACCTGTTTTCCTTACGACCTGGAAGCGGAGGTAAAATGACTGTTCTTGTGCCCTTCACTCCAAGGACTGGAACCGGAGCTCGATAGGAAGGTCCAAATTCTTTCTTGTTATCGATCTTCTCTCGAACCAATTCTACCGGCATCTGCAACGCATCATCCGATGTGGAGGGCATATGTTCCTTTGCAAGACTGTCTCTGGTCTTTTGTAGATCCTGTAAAACATTGCAATGTTCATCTACGTCAAAGGTTGTGGCGCGAGCCACGCAGTCTAGACCATCAAGGTCAAGGACGTACATCTTGATGCCAAAGAGCATTTCGGATGGGGTCCGCCCACCCAGAGACCTTCTAGGGAGATTATTAAGTGCACGCTGCATGCCATTGAGGTGGGCCAGCCAGTTTCTGCCAGTGCCTATAACTCGAGCTGTCTATGATTGCTTTAAGTCACGGTTCATTCGCTCCACTACACTATTACCCTCAGGTCTGTAGGGAGACGAAAACTTGACTTGGACCCCCATCGACGTCATGGCATCCTTATACGCCTTAGAGGCGAAAGCCGGACCCTGATCCGAATGGAAGGTACCACAGGCAAAAATCCCTACAAAGACACGCAGATCTCTCATGACAGTCCGTGAATCAGCGCTGCGATGAGGCCATACCCACACAAAGCGTGTGCATGAATCAACTGCTACTAAGATGTACTTATACGCAGTATCAGAGGAAAAAGGACCGCAGTGATCTAAATAAACACAACCTAGTGGTTTATTAGATATTTACAACTGTGTCTGTGGCGGACGCGCAGCAGTTGAAGGTTTAATCTGCTGGCAAATGTCACATTGAAGGACATAGTCTCGCCTCTGTTTGTACAGCCCCCGCCACCAGAAACTTTGTTGTAATTGAGCTACAGTGGCTGAGACGCCCGCATGCGCAGATGCCACACCTTCATGCGCCACTGTAATCAACATAGCCCTGCGATCCGCGTTGGGAATCAAACGTTCTCCAACTTCAGGAATTTTCACAAAAGGAACCTTTTCGGGACTTAAGTGGTATGTGTACTTCGCTTCTCAGTGGCAGCAACAGCCGCCAAGATGTCATCATCAATCTTACTTTTGGACCGAGTAACTGCTGCAACTAAATATGTAGACACCGCTGATTTCGCCACTTCATCAGCAAGCGAGTTACCGACAGCATGGACTCCCACACGCTGATGGCCGAGAGTATGAATCACAAACACGAGTGGCAACTGAGCCTTAAGCTCAGCCACTCGAACCCAGATCATCTTGTGTTTTATTGTGCTACCCTTGGAATCACGAAAATCATTCTGAATCCAAAAGAACAAGTTCTCATTGTAAGACTGGACACAGTAGTAAGAATCACTCACTATAAGAGTAGTCACACTAGGATCAGCGTACTCCAACGCGAGTAAAAGAGCACGAAGCTCTGCCAATTGTGCGGTGCAGTTCCCTAGAGTCTGCGTGTGCACTACTCTGGACTTGAACTCATCGTTCACGATGGCACCGACCACAATGGCGCATGCGGAAACGTAGGCGTGTTTAGAGCCATGCGCAACCTGCGCCGAACCATCAGTGTAAATGATGTAATGGAAGTCCTCCAAAGGTCGCATAGCTAGAGGAGCAGGATGAACAAATTCATACTGCAAGTACTCTTGCGACCGTAATGAGGCGTCAAAAATAAATGTGACATCCGTGGACGTCAAGGAAGCAGCCCATTGAATTCACCGAGGGTGCAAAGCTTTAGAATTTGGTACACTGGCTTTCGTAACTGCCTCCAAATGAGGACAGGGTGTAACAACCAACATGCGTTTTCCCTGTGACAGAGCACGTTCCTTTAGAATCGCCATCTGCACAGCCGTTAAAACTTTCTCCACAGTGGAAAAAGCATTTCAGCCGAAGTGTACAAGTGTGACTTGTAAGCAATAGGTACTGTGTCTCCTTCATTAAAAGTGAGGTACGTGAAACCCACCGTGCCAGGAATGATTCTTATCACCAGGTTAGTGTAGTTATCACGAGTCAGTAAAAATTTAGAAGCGAGCAGATCAGCCTGCAAGGATTGCAAGATGGCTGAGTGCTCAGGCAGCCAGCATGATTTGGTAAAAATTGGTTGTATCAGAGCATACAAAGGCTTGATACGCTGGTCATATTTCGGAATATAAGTTCTCCCAAAATTCAAAAAACCCAGTAAAGACTGTAATTTCTTCAGTGTTGTAGGAGCGCGCAGTTGTGCGCATTTCTCCAAGAAGTGAGGAGCCAAACCTCTACCTTCATTGTTGAGCTCATAGCCCAGGAACAACACTGTGTACTCTGCAATGTGTGATTTCGCAAAGTTAAATTTGTAACCCATGTCTGCAAAGTTACAAATGATGGAGTTCACTCGACACAGATGCTCCCAAATTTCGTCGTCTGTGAGATATATGTCATCCACATACAAGCATGCATCTGGATCGATTCGCTCCAAAAGGGAGACAATGCGAGCGGTAAAAATCCCAGGACTATTCTGATAGCCCATTGGGAGACGCCGAAATTGTTTTCGGACCCCGGCGCAAGTAAAGCTGGTCCATTGGGAGCTAAAACTATCCAATCTATGGGCATAAAAACCGTTGGGAATGTCAAGCGTAGTTTTAAAACGCTTACGCACAAGACTATCCACTAGGGCAGAGCCGTGAGTGTTCTGTACAGTACAGTTACGGCAATGCGAGTTTAAATGCCGGTAATACAATACCAAACGATATGAACCGTCAGGGTTGGTCACAGTAAAAAGAGGGTTATTCATCGGTGACACACATGTTTCAATCACTCCCTGATATTCCAATTGTTCAAGGATTGCCGCGACGGAAGCCTTGGCTTCACGCCGTATGGGATATTGAGGTTGAGGCTGCGGCTGAGACCCTAAAGGAATCTCGTGGCATGGGGACAATTTATCCCAACCACATTGGTTGCGGTACAGAGCCGGTGCTCGAGCCTTAGCTCACTCTTCTGCAAAGTGCAGCGCATGCTCTTTCGAGACAGTGTTCGTGAAACTCGGGAGGATTACCTCCTCCCCTCGCGGAGCTGCGAGCACAAAAGGTGGGGGCCAGTCAGCCTCCGAAAGCAAAATGTCATACTTAGACGAAAGATTTTCCCAAAATACCCCTTTGATGGTACGTTGTATGTCACCTTCGATTAACAGGACAATTTCATAAAGTCTATTAGGGGGAGCAACTCTTGTATCAGCTGTTTCTATCACAACATAAATATCAGACGCTGTCACCTTCAGTAGCGGACGCAGGGCCTCTCTCACTATGGTAATCTCCGCCGCGCTGTCCAGCAAAGTCAGAGCCCATGTCAGATTCCAAAGCCGCGTTCTCACTATCTGTGGCATATCGATGCGCTGTTAAAGCCGCGACTTTCTTTTTGGCAAACTGCGGTCTCTTCGGCGTTGAGCCGTCCTGCTTTCCTGTACCGTCTGTCTGCCGAGGCTGGTCACGTCCTTGTTGACCACCCTTACCCCTTCCGCCTCCTCCACCACGGGTCTTCGGGGCCGATGAGTCCTGAAAGGAACGAGGAGAGCGTTGATCAGAAACCTGAAATCGATCAGGTGATTTAATCGTCGCACGATCGCGCAAGTCATAAACACGTTCTGTTTGCCCAGGCATCCGAGACGCAGGACGTGATTCTTGCGTCTCCTGCTGTTGCTGTTGCTTACCCTGTTTCTGTTTCTTAGGCCAATTTTGTTTTTGGGACTTGGGCTGAACTTCCGTTTCTGAAGTCTGCCCTTGGGGTTGCTTCTTCTCTTTGACAGAAAAAGGCTTTAGACCCTTGCTATTGCGACCCACTTTTCTATAAGCAGCCACAATAATCCTCGCCAACTGCCTGGGTTTATCGGCATCGGGAATCGCCTCCAAAGCATTAGCTACCTGAAAGTTCACTGCATCCCCCTTGACATTAGCAAGAATGAGATCGCAAACTATATCAAAGGAGCCACACAGGCGCATACCCAATTCAACCGCTGCCTCCGGTCCGTGATCATCTTGAACACGTTTAATGATCGTAGGCAGGACAGCCATAGACGGAGTGCCGTAACACCTCGCATAGACCGCCGCAAATGTTTTTCCCCAGGTCTCACAGTCAACGAGTTCGTGGGCCAAATCCTTCGGTAAACTAATCGTTAAGATCCTATGTTTATCACCAGGAGTAGTATTAGGAAATACTGCTTCCAGCTGGTCAAATTTCTCGGCAAGCCAGAAAGGAAAATCATCCTTTGCCTGGGGACGCTTGCCCATTACAGCATTGACCATCACAGGACTGAGCTTTAAACTGCCCTGACCCGCTGGACGAGCCGGACCCCCCGGGGGCCCACCCGGGAGATGATGACCTATGTATTGCACTAATGCACGAATCACGGCAATAGAAACTACATGTAGTCTACGAACCTCCGTCAAGGTACAATTGCCGTGTTGAGGATGAGGAGTAAATCCAGCTAAAACAGGCCAATTTGCGCCTGGAATGGACAAAGGACCTTACCTCGGAGCGGTTAAAGAATGGGGTAGGGCGCCAACAAACCAAACGAGATGCTGCCAATTGTCAATAGGTACCTCCAGTGCCCTGTACGGAGTATATTCATTTGGCACAGGTGAGGGAGTGTAAGTGCGGAACACACCAGAATTAGCGTCCACAGCCGGAAATGTCACCCACGAATAAAAGAGTTTGTATGGGTAAGCTGCTTCCGCACTCACCACCAAAATCACAGCCAAGCCATCAACAGGTACATTGTAAGTTTGCAAATGATTGCGCACAGCAATTCGACTATGCTGCGGAATGTCCACAGGCTGGGCCATGACTGCACAGGAACTTAGAAAAACAAAGTAAACTTTGTAGCACAACTGGGTAGTAATTCAAGGAAACCGTTTTAGAAAGATTCAAGCTTGAAAAGACCTATTTCAAAAATAGGTAGGTTTTTCCGACACCACCGTTTTCCGGAAACGACAGTGAAGGGGTTAAGGTTTGAATGATATACTACTCGAGTGTCATGATATAAGACCACCAACGAATGGGCGCCATGGAGCGGGAATTCCGTTCTCCTACAGAACTGTGCATAGAGATTTGGAACCTCGGCGAATTAGGGTGGCCCAAAACTCACCTCAGAACCCAAAATCCCCTTACCAGGCTAGCTACAGTGTCTCATTGGTCATAACAAACTCCCAATGTTTAGACAAACCAGAACATGAACTTACAATACCTCAGGTCACGTGGAACACATGAGCACTCTTTCGTTATACAATCATTTCAAACCAGAACGTGGAGTAAATGAGGAAACGTGCACATTTGAAATATTTATTAACTAATGCCGTCTTCTCAAACGCAGTATCTTAGGTAATACAAGGAAACATGTTATCAGAAGCAAAGTTATCAGCATAGTTACTAGTCCATAGAAAGCAAAAGGTGACAGCATGCTAAAATACTGTAATGAATAAGGGTTAACAACACCTAATTCTCACCCTCCCTAACTAGCATATTATATTAATATCTAAGAAGGTCTCTTTGGGTTTTAGCAGGGCGGCCCCATACCTCAAGATCCTAGTATGAAGAGATCACATCAACTTCCACCAGTTCTCTGCATGCGAACCGCATCAAGTGTGTATGTGTGCTCTTAGCAAAGCAATATAAAACGTGCCTAAAGCCAGAATTTGGCAGGAGCTGCACTTATGTTATGTCTATGAAGGTGCGGAGATCAGACCTCACAACAATTCTGTGTTGAGTTATCCTTGAAGCTTCAGCACTCTCTGTACAGACATAGTTTACCAAGCAAAGCTGATATCAGAGCAATAACATATTATTCTCATGTAAATCACAATGCTCTTCTAGGTTGAAAGCTAAATCAACAATTTTTGAACTATTCCAAGCAAATCTAGTGGAAGAGAATAAACGGGGAAGACAGAATTTTGGGAGAGGGAGAATTTCACTCTTGTCTGAGTTAATCTTGTAACCAGAAACCTACGAAAAGGAATTAAATTCAAGTATTAAAGGCGGAATAGAAGTGTCAGGGGCAAAGATGAATACAAGAATATCGTCTGCATATGTAGATAGTCTCAATTGGTGAACACCATAAGGAAAACCGGAAATAGAGTCATTGTTACGGATAGAAGTCAAAAAGGGTTCAAGGGTTAGAACGAAAAGAAGAGGGGATAAGGGACAGCCTTGACGAATGCCAAGTTGGAGAGGAAAAGGAGACGAAACGCAACCATTGACTAGGACCAAAGCTTTGGGAGCAGAGTATAATAAGGAGATAAGTGATATGAATTTAGGACCAAAACCGTGCCAGTGTAATGATGCAAACAAAAAGGACCAATCTACTCTATCAAAAGCTTTCTCTGCATCAACAGAGATAGCAGCCAGAGGAATAGAAAGGAAGGAAACTTTATTTAAAACATTGAGAAAGAGACGAGACTTATCGGAAGTGAGTCTACCCTTAACTAAACCACATTGCTCTTTACCAATAAGATGTGGCATGATAGGATCTAAACGTAAAGCAAGCAATTTAGCAAATAGTTTACAGTCAACATTTACTAGAGATATCGGGCGATAATTTAAAGAAAATTGAGGATCACGATCATCTTTAGGAATGAGGCAGATAGTTGCCTCTTGAAAGGTGCCTTCTGTTTTACCAGTTGAATAAAATGAGTTGAAAAGCATTAAAAGTTTAGAGAGAAACAAATCAGAAAAATGCTAGTAAAATTCAACAGGAAGCCCATCTGGACCAGGTGATTTCCCTTTAGTGAGGGTATTTAAAGCAATGGAAAGTTCTTTAAGGGAAAGATCATTTTCAAGGTCGAGAAAGTTAAGATGGGAAGTAGAAGGAGTGGGGAGTTTATCAAAATAAGTCTGGATGAGAGAAGGAGTGGGGAGAGATTCTGGTGTGTAAAGGTTTTGATAAAAAAGTTAAAATTCATCAAGTATTTCCTGATTTTTATGTAGAAGGGAGTTTTTGGAGGAATAAATAGAATCAATAAGAGTGCGTTCTTTACGTGTTTTAAGATAATTTACTAAACGTTTCCCTGCCTTATTTCTACCGCCATGATAACGAGCACTGCTCCGAATGAGTATTGAAGATGTGTTGTTAATAGAAGTTTTTTGTTAAATTCAAGCTTGGCTCGTATCAATTCTGGTGAGATGGAACTCTGTGAAGATGTGTAAAATTCATGCTCCAAAAGTTTGATATGAGCTAATACAGTTTTCCATTTCTGAAGAAAGCGTTTCTTTTTCTTAGAGACAAAGTCTATGATAAAGCCTCTTGCCGTAGCTTTGAAAGAATCCCATATAATATGGGGGGAGGTGCTAGAGTCGCAATTGAGTAGAAAGAATTAATTAGCGAAAGAACGAAAGGAGAAGGAAAATAGAGGATCAGTTAGAAGGGAATTATTGAAACGCTATGGGAAGATTTTGGATACGGAGGGAGTAAATGCAGGTCTGTTACAATTGGGGTGTGGTCAGAGATAATTATTAGTTCAATAGAGGAAGACAGTAAATTTTGAGACAAAGATTGAGAAAGAAAGATGTAGTCAAGACAAGAAAGGGATGCATGAGGAGGAGAGAAAAAAGAATAGTCAAGAGTATCAGGGTGAGAAAGTCGCCAAGAATTAGTGAAATTTATTTGAGAAATAGGGTCAAGGAATTGTTTGGGAGTCTTATTGGGAATGAAATGGACCATAGACTTGCGATCCAGAAAAGGGTCTACAATTTGGTTGCAGTCATCCCCTAGAATAAACAAGCCATCACGAAATTGAATAAATTTTTGCGTAATCAAAGTCCAAAAAGAACAATCAGGCTGTGTAGGACCATAATAATTAAAAACAGTTAAAGGAACAGAATTAATTGACAATTTAGCTAACATCCATCTACCTTCCGTGTCATTTTCTTGCGATAAAACTTTACACTTCAATTTCTTATGAAATAGAATGATAACACCATTTTTTTATTAGTAGATGGAGAGAATAAAACTGTACCCACCAGGCTTCTTCTCAACTTAAGTGAATCAGATTCTGTAAGGTGAGAGAACAATGCCAGGGTTATAAGAAGCTAGGTGGGAAAGGATTTTCTGTCTTTTAATAGGATTGATAAAACCCTTTACATTCCAGGAAATAACTCTGAATGTAAAAACATTAAAGATCTAGAATAAACATAATCTACAATGATAGGAACAGAAAAGAGAATGACAATGAATAAGGGGGAAAGTGGATAATGAAGGAGGAGGAAAAAAGTGAGGAAAGCGAAGGAACCTGAGAAGGAACAGATGAAAGACTCATACGTAAAATGAGAGGAATCGAACATGGGAAGAAAAGAGAAGAGTAGAACCATTAGAAGAAAGGTAAAAAGTGGGAAAAGAGGGAAAAGGAAAGAGAAAAAATACAAGAAGAGACAGTACATATACAAAAAGGATAACTCGAGAATAACATACCTGAGGGGAACAAAGAATAGACAATGGGCTGGGACAACGCACGACAAGACGAACCACCTGAACCTGGGGAGTCCAACCACATCAGGACGGGAAGGAATTGGGAGAGGGACCATACGAATTGGAGAAAAAGAGACAAATCTGTATGAAAAAACAAAAGAGACAAATAACATTAAAGTAATATATTAGAGAAATATATAACTAACATGGTAAACATGAAGAGTGTAGTTTGCTGAAGAAACATCCCCAAAAAAATCAGAGAACAAAACTACTACTCGTACTCAACAAACAGAGCCAATGAAGAGACATCATCAGGAACTCTGCAAACAAAAGAGGTTAAATATTCAACCATTTGAACAACCGTTTGAAGAATTAGTAATATCCATAACATTGGTAGTATGAATATGAATAAAATTCTTAAGTTATGCAGTATCTTGAAAAATCCACGTTTGGTTTTGGTATGTCACTTTGAAGATACATGCATGAAACAAACCATATCTAGCGCCAATAGCTCGGAGAGGAGGCTGTAGATTCAGGAATTCTTTCCTTCTGGAGGCTGTGGCATTGGAGACATCTTGAGACAAAAACACCTTATGACCAAGCCAGGAAATGTGTCTTTTAGATCTAGCTGCAGAGAGAACTGAGAGCAGATCAGTGAACTTTCAAAAGAAGATGATGACACCACGTGGTTTAAATGGAACTGTTGAGAGGGGTGGACGAGGACCAAGCCTATGAGCTCTTTTAATGCTAAATGAAGTAGTAGATGGCATATCCAGGAGTTTCGGCAAAAAGGAAGAGAATAATGATACAGGGTTGTCCCCTTCCAGAGACTCAGGCAAACCATAAATACGAAGCTTGTTCCTCCTATTTCTATTTTCTAAATCTTCAGTGTGTTGTTGAAGGCTGTGTACAGTTTTTTCTAAAGATGAGATTGTTTGAGAGTTATCCTGTATCTGTGAGACTTGGAGTTCCATTGAAGACACTCTACTTTCCATTGTAGACCA
Source organism: Lissotriton helveticus (assembly GCF_964261635.1). Taxonomy (NCBI): domain Eukaryota; kingdom Metazoa; phylum Chordata; class Amphibia; order Caudata; family Salamandridae; genus Lissotriton; species Lissotriton helveticus. Next base: position 1,892,210,107 of record NC_136057.1, on the reverse strand, counting down.
TTTTTCTCGAGAAATTGCATCTTATTGTTGGTTTCCTCGACAAACGGGCGCAAGGCGCGCATCTCCTCCAAAAGTAGCTCCATAGATATGGAAGATGAAGATTTGTCAGGAGATGGAGGGTCGTGCTTCAAACGTTTAGGTGTGGAGGTAGACGGAGACGATTTGTTTGAAGTAGATTGTGATGATGAGGAGCTGCAATTAGAAGTTACTCCAGCTATCTGAAATGTAGTAGAAGAAGAATCTGATATCGATAAAGATGGAGGAGTTACCAATGTTCTTTGTTGTGATGAAACAAAAACAAATTCCGGTTTGCGCAGTTTTCCCACAAAGAACTGTCTACCAGAACTTAGAATAAGCGTTGCACAGGCTTAGAGAGAACCGTGGTCATAAAATTCTCCAGAAGAAACAACAAATGGCTTGACTAGGAGTGACTTGAGAAGAGAAGGAGCACATAGGTGCATGTATCACCAACAGATTATAAAGTAACAGGCATTGGAAAAAGTAAAGTGTTGACCATGTGGTGAAAAATCAGAAATGTAACTGTATAATGCAAAGGAGAGGGCGAAAAACTCCTACCATGACTCATAAAACCAGGTCATTTTTTGAAGTATTCAAATGAAATTAAATGAATGAAATGAAAAGGTAATTTGTAAAGCGCGGTAGCTACCCTGAGGCGTCCTAGCGCTGTAGACTTGTGTATTGTGGGGAGCAGTATTAAAGAATCTGTCATTTAAAGAAGTGACCTGGCTCTTTAAGAAAAACCAAGTTAAATGTAGAGGTTGTGACGGTGAAGTAGAAATGCAGCCATGTTATATGATGGCAATGGGGAAAAAGTCCAGACATGACACATAAGGGCAGGTGTTCCTTGAGGCGTGCAAAACTCCTTCACTTGAGAGAATGAGCTGGCAAGACATGATGACAGGAAATTTATGAGGCAAATGAAAACCTGAGGCCAGAATCCAGCATAGCCGTACAACAGAAGAGATGGTATCAACTGTTATAGAAAATGCGCGCATGTCTCTTTAAGAGTATTCAGCAAACCTTTAGGGGGTTAACAGAGGCTCCAGGGTGCTGAGCGCATTCCTGCCGCTACGTTGTAATATTCCGGAGGAGATGCGCGCCTCCAAAATGGCGGGAGTTCTGTGGGAGGAGAAAGCGGCAGAAAACGAAGAGGTAAGCGCAATAAGCGCGACGCACTCAGTGTTGATAATGTGCTCACTGGAATCTTTACATGTTCCAATTGAGTATGCGGCCAAGGTCCAGGAGAAACCAGCACAGGAAACGCGCCGGCGGCTGATAGAGCGTCCCAGTGCGGCAGAGCTAATCCCCTTGGCGGCCATCTGTCTATTTTTCTAACCTGGTGTGGGATCTTTTTGTGTGGTGTTTTCACTGTTTTACCATCTGGAGTGTTGCACAAATACTTTACATTGCCTCTAAGCTAAGCATGACTGCTCGGTGCCAAAATACCAGGGGTTCATTTGTGGTTTGCTTTTGCCATTCCCTGACTAGAATTTTGGGTATTGCTTGACAAGGACTCGCACCCCAGTCAACCAGTGACCCTTCACAAATATGCGGAGATTTAAAAAATTAGGTATAGGTATTTGTACAATTTTTGTAGAAATATGATGAGTAAAGATCCCAATTTTCTGATTTTACTGATTTTTACACATCTATACAGACAGAAATATATATTTATTTGTATTTTATACGTGCGAAAAATCCCCAAAAAGGTCTTCTTTTGGGTGATCTTCGATGTTGTCAGACTTGAAAGCTGGTGCAAGAGTGAGGGCTTTTATAAAGTGATGAAACGTTTTGCAAATGAACTTTTAAACAGCTGCTGATGTGCTTGTTTTTGTATTACTATGTGAATGTTTTTATATGAGTGAATTGCATCTGAGTAATGCATTATTTGCGGCTTCTTGCCGCTCTAAAACACATCAGACATTTAAAGGGGTGATGTACCATGAATTGTTAGATAATTGGGGAAAAATACTAGTAAGCAGGTTAATTTTTCCGCAAAACACCAACTCCTGGGCCGCACAGATCAGTCATGGAGTCGCGCCTCTCATAAACTGAAAAATCGAAGCTAAATGACATCCCCTAATTTTTAAGGACGGGCTCGCGCGGCCATAACGGTTGATTTTGGTTCTGCAGGACAATGAATGCATGGTAAAAGCACTTTGTAAAACTGAGCCATTTAATGGGGAAACAGTGAATGAACTACGGCCTGTCCCCCGGGGGCCTGCGTCTGCAAATAAAGGAGTTAATGAGTGCAAACTGAACACCTTGGAACCATAAAACACCGTTAAACATGGAGCACCATTTCAATCGACAAAGTTAATACAGAAGGCACTTAATGCAAGGATGGCTGAGTAGCTGAATATGAAACATGCTTATTATGTATGGACGGGGAACTTTTCCGCCAGGAAGCCGTGACGCCCTGAGCAATGTTTGCCTCAAAGCTGACATCAAATGGTTTCCACTGACGTCAGACCAACAGTGGGGCCCGGTTTCCGGTGCGGAGCCAGGGGGCTGTTGTAGAAAGAAAAGAAATGTATGACACCACAACGTACCCCCTTGAATATATTCAACAATATGGGCCACAATTTGGCTTACGCACCATTTGGGCAATCCGGCAACGCAAGCACAGGTCGCAGCCAAGTTGCTTGCGAAATATTAGAAAATATTAATTCAGTTTTCAACTCGACTCCATTTTATGTGGTAGAAGTAAGGATGAAATGGTGGAGGAAAGCAACATCATACAGAAATGTATGCAACCAGACTCCAGATGAAAAAACAAACCCTGCTCTAATTAACTGTCTCTACTGCCTAGCTCCAAACCGTGTTAGTAGTCCCATGATGCACTGCGGACTGGTTATCGGTCCTATTTCTGTCTTCTCAATCCTAGGTAATAGTGAATTTAGCTCTCTAACCAAAAAATCCCAGAGACACTTAGCGAAGTTAGGGAAACATGTACCCTTAAAGGAACCCCAAGTCTAACAAGAACAACGTCAAATGGAAGTGTGAGATGCCAAGGTAAGTGTATGCCAAGGTAAGTGTGAGATACCAGCTTGGACTTTCGAGGCACAGAGGGGATCCTAGTGCTTATTTAGGCAGAGACTCGTGCTTCTATTTTTTGTTTTTTATATCGCACAAAGCAACCCTGTGAGACCACTTTCAGAACCAACAACCTCAATATCTGCTGATCTGCTAATATGGCTGACAACCCCTCAAGGACAATAGAAAGAATTTCGATGAGTCTAAGGGCCATATGTATCAACAAACTATTTTGCATTTCCTAAATAGCGAATTTTAAGGAATCGCTATTTAGGAATTGCAAAATGGTATGTATGAAAAAAATCGCTATTTTTTAGCGATTCCTTAATATTCCTTATTTGCAAATTCGCAAGTTGCAAATTCGCAACTAAGGAATAATTTCCAATGCATTCCTATGGGCCAGGAGGCCCATAGGAATGATTGCGAAATAAATTCTCAAATTGCGAATTCGCAATTTGCTAATTGCAATTTAAAATTTATTTCAAGGGTGCAGGGGTGTCTCAAAGACACCCTGCTGCACCCCTGAAATATACATGTGTGTGCATATGGCGCACATACATGCCCTATGGGCATGTGTGTGCATCACATGCCACCTTAAAAAATGCCAAAATATGCATTTTTTGAAGAATTCGCAAGTTACCATCAACTAAAAGTTGGTGGTAATTTGCGAATTCTTAACCATATTTCGCTAGCCAAAAATGCTACATACATAGCATTTAAGGAATCGCAAAATTGCGATTCCCTAAATGCTATGGCAAAATAAGGAATCGCACAACTTTGCAATTCCTTATTTTGGGAATGTTTCATACATCCCAAAACATGCAAAACGGCCGTTTGCGAGTCGCAATGGCCGAAATTCTGCGAATGTTGGCCTTTGCGATTTAAAAACGGCTTGATACATATGGCCCCTTGAGCTTAGGAATAGCATAGTCTAGTTATGAAGATAAATAAGTTACAAGGTGGAGGTGAAGTCCTTAGGACACCCTGAAGGCTTTTAGAACCCAGTCACTGTAGGGAAATCCACTAAGTAAATTGTGTTGTACACATTGAATAATATCTGCTCCAAGATCCAGCCTGATATATCCGCCCAATTACATCTTTTTGAAGGGTGCAAGTCTGGTTACTACACTATTGTTGGACCCGGCCTCGTGGCGTGGTCCTACCCCTCCCGCATGGCGGGCCCAGGACGGCATCGGCCTCCGTCGACCCGCCGTCAACCCCCCTGAACACGAACCATCGACGAGAGCAGCCCCCCTGGCAACCCACGGCTCTCCCCTCTGGGACCCCGGAAGACCCTGCTCGCCAACACTGCCGGTCTGGCGACCATGCCAGACCACCCTTTCCGGCCCGACTCCATCTTGGGCCCATCACGTCCCGAGCACGTGGCCACAGCCTCCCTGGCCCTGGCCCCCGCGAAGCCCCGACATCGAGGCACCAAGATCCTCCCAGGTGGTAGAGTGGCCACTTGACGGATCCCGGAGGAGGGGAGTTTCGATGGACCTCCAGCTGTCCCCGGACGCCTGGTATCGATCGCCCTCCAGCCTCCCTGGGCGCTGGCTCCACCCCCCTGCTGGGTGTCTGGACACCTTCATCCCGGTCCCTCTGACCCCCAGGCCCGAGGGTCCGGACATCAAAGGACTCCAGTCCTATATCTGGGCCAGCCCTGGAGTAGGACTCCAGTTGTATCTTGGAGTCGAAGCCCTGCTGACCTTGTCGCGGCTGATCCTGATCCGAACTCATGCCCTAGAATCTTCGAGGCCCTGCTGACGCTGTCGCGGCCTGACCGAGCTGAACCATCTTCGAGGCCCTGCTGACGCTGTCGCGGCCTGACCGAGCTGAACCACCTTCGAGGCCCTGCTGACGCTGTCGCGGCCTGACCAAGCTGAACCCTCTTCGAGGCCCTGCTGACGCTGTCGCGGCCTGACCGAGCTGAACCATCTTCGAGGCCCTGCTGACGCTGTCGCGGCCTGACCGAGCTGAACCACCTTCGAGGCCCTGCTGACGCTGTCGCGGCCTGACCAAGCTGAACCCTCTTCGAGGCCCTGCTGACGCTGTCGCGGCCTGACCGAGCTGAACCATCTTCGAGGCCCTGCTGACGCTGTCGCGGCCTGACCGAGCTGAACCACCTTCGAGGCCCTGCTGACGCTGTCGCGGCCTGACCGAACTGAACCATCTTCGAGGCCCTGCTGACGCTGTCGCGGCCTGACCAAACTAAACCATCTTCAAGGCCCTGCTGACGCTATCGCGGCCTAACCCACGCTGAACTATACCAAGGCCCTGCTGACGCTGTCGCGGCCTGACCCCGTGAGCTATCCACGCCCCAGTTGGTGCCAAGACTGTCCCGCTACCCCCTTACTCCCGAAACCAAGACTTTACGGATCCCTCGATCCCGGCCTGCTAACCGGCCAAGAACGTGCCTTCATTTTATTATATAAAGATACTTGTGAATATTCCTTCGTGTGGTGTCCATCTGTAGTAGTGTGATTGCTCAGCTGTTACGATTGTAGGAGAGGAGCCTCGCCTCGGCGCTCGGCCTATTCCAGAGAGAGGTGGGTCTCGAGGCGGACAGTCAGACATCTTCTGTCTCCCCTGGGATCGCCTTTCTAACAACTATAGAAAGAATGCAGGTTCAAGTCAAGAAGTCAAGTGCTCAACATCCTTGCTGCTGGGAGTTGGTGTGAAACTTGGCTCCATATCTCTTCTAATTTGTGGTCCATAGATTAACATCTGAAGTGTGCTTGCTTGTGCGCTGTCACCCAGACATGTCTCTGTGTGGAGTGAGGGTTCTCTAAATCCAAGAAGAGCAAAAACAACTGAGCTGTCTTTTGTGCAAGGCGTTTTCTTTTAGTTCTTCTCTCAGTGCTAAATTTGTGTAGGTGATTGCAGGAGGTGGCCACTTATTTTGGGGCCGGGATTTTATATCACCAGATTTTGAGCAAAAGAGAGAAAGTCACAAAAAAAATAAAGAAGGAAAAAGGGAAATATAATAGCTAGCCGGGATGAAAAAGAAGAGTGAGATAAAGACAAATGAAGTGAAGGAGTGATCAGGAAAGAGGCAAGAGATGGAATCCAGATTATGCAGCATTAGTATTGGGTATTTGACAGCACCACCAGAGTTGGGCTCCTATGACAAGATTTGGGCCAATGCGCTACATTTCTTTTACAAATTAAGCACTACCTTATCTGCTACTTTCACATAGTTTCCGACAGTTTTAGGAGAGATGTAAAATCTCAGTGTTTCTTGAGGTGTTTCAATGAATTGAGAGTTGAAGGAAGACAGTGTAGCAAACTCTCGAAAAGTCCACCTGGCCGCCTCCTCTGTCCTGTTGCAGATGGAGCATGCTTGTTGTTGGGCTCTTCAACTCTAGCCTTTCTGTGCAAGAAGGCTTACAGAACAGAGCAACAACCCTGCTAGAAATGTACTGTGCAAATGAAATTGCTCTACTTATGGATACATTGACTGAGATTCCGAAATGGGATCCATTCTGCCAGCAATTCCTATTGTGGGTTTTCCTTCAATTTCGGGACGTCACAATGATGTTGCTTTTGTGGATTTTTCAGGAGCAGCTAAAGGACTGCTGTACGTCCCCAAGTTTCTTCTTTCCTTATGTCTAAAGAGAAGGAAACGACAATATTTAGTGGCAAAGATGAACAGAACAGTGACCTGTATACATGTCCGAAAGAACTGCCAAGCCGAGGACCACTTCTCAAATTCAATAAACTGTTTGGTTTAAAAATAATACTCCAATATAGTCATCTGAATGGTCATCCTCTGCTAAAGTCTGATCACCGTGTACAGAAAAACGTACCTTCTTTCTGGAACCTCCTTCACAAAAGAGGATAAGAACAGCACTTACCTCGAGCCTTCATTATCTGTGTGCTTAGCATTGCAAGGCCGCCTCTTGTACTCCCAGTCCAGAAATCTAAGGCTCCAGGCTGTGGTTGGCAACTTTCCCTACTTTGACCCAGAATTCGGCTGATCCGTGTGAGTCAAAAACGACTTTTTTTATTTTTACTTCACTTTTTTGTAGTGGGAAAGATGATGTGTACTTTAAAAAAGTGCGGTCATTTAACCTAATTGTTTGGTGCACGTCAAACAATTTGGTAAATTGGCCTAAATGTGACTCATCGTTTACACTCACCCTCACTGACATTTTCTGACGCCTTCCATACCTCTGAATCATAGAATGTGCTCCTTATATTTAGTTAAGGAAATTCAATGTTTCCACTACTGTTGTCTCAATTACTGGATATTTTTGTGAGTGGTATGTTTGTGGAACTGCACAACACCCTGTCAGTGCTGCACAATCCGGTCACCGTGTATTTATGATTTCAAACTTTCTAGCCTTTTTGGCGAGCATTTCGTGCAGTAAAATTTAATTATGATTTGTTGATTTCTAGCAACAAAGGCCTCCAGCTCCACCTAGTGTTTTAGAGGACTGCGTTAAATGTCGAGCTGGTGCTTGGTAACTGCCAATCTGAAAGGCATTGGAGCATTTACAGAGAACTGGTGATGACTTTTCACACCTGGCAAACGCTGGCAAAGTCAATAGCTTTGGCTTATGTACGGTGAACAGTTTTTAACTACGCTTTGCAAACACACATCATCGCACTACAACATATGATTATCGGCAGTACAAGATTCCACTAAATAAACTTGACTAACCCACTGCACCATTATACATGGTCTACAGCAGTGCAAGATTCCATCAACTAAACAGGAAAGGTGTCAGATGCAGTGCAAGATTCCATCAACTAAACACAAAAGGTGTCAGATGCACTGCAAGATACCATCAATAAACAGAAAATGTGTTAGCCGCAATGCCAGATTCCGTCAAGTAAACAGAAAAGGTGTCAGACGCAGTGCAGGATTCCATCAAAATATCAGAAAGGTACCAGCAGCAGTGCAAGATTCAATCAAAGAAACAGAAAAGGTGTCAGACGCAGTGCAGGATTCCATCAAAATATCAGAAAGGTACCAGCAGCAGTGCAAGATTCAATCAAAGAAACAGAAAACGTGTCAGACGCAGTGCAAGACTCCATCAAGTAAACAGAAAAGGTGTCAGACGCAGTGCAAGATTCCATCAATGTGTCCATCATTCCCATGGAGTGCTAAAAGAAAAGAAAATGTACTTTCATAAAACTAAGCAGTAGAAAGGCACAAGTCATCCAATGAGAACATGGAAAAGAAGAAATGATCCAGATGTGGCACGAAGGGTAGGGAGGAAAAGCATCAAATAAAGTGCAGGAAAATGAGATAGACAAGAAAGGCATACAATCAAAAGCATGAGGGCGACCAAAAGCCCACTTTATGTCTATATTTTAATGACTGAGAGCTCACTGTACATGCATATTTAAATGCATTAGAAACAACAGGTCTTAGACAAAGGACAGCTAAAGCTAACTGTGGAGATGACTAACAAATGATAAGGCCTTCGGAGAAAACCGTTGTCGCTTATTGATGTAACTTATTATTATGCTTAACATTATGCTATGAGGAGAATTACTCCTCACATAGCATAATGAGAGGTTCACCACAGTACCGATTTCTAAACTCAAGAAAGGCAACAAAGAGGGGAGCATTTGGCAGAGCAGGAGTACTCCTAGAGTTAAAGGTCACTGTATGAGACTGGGGAGAAGGCAGAAGGTTTGGTCATATTGTTATACAATTACAAATTAATGCATGGCATGGCCTCTAGCAGCTGGGCAGACAACATAATGAAACAAAAAAAATGCCTGAGACAGGAAAAGAGGGTATGCAGACAAAATATCGATATTTAAATATTGATATACAATTATATCGAAGTTTAAATATCGATGGGACAAAATATAGAAGGTAAGTAATATCGATAAATTTAATCTCGATATTAGTAATATCGAAGTTTTAAATATCGATGTCAGTAAAATCGATGTTAATAATTTCGATGTTACTAATATCGATTTTTAAATTATTTTTGTGTATATTATTAAGTATTTATTATGTTTTTAATTTATTTTTATGTAATTTAATTAATTTTGTATTTTAGTACTGTAGCGGGTTGTGGGTTTATAGGGGAATAGGGCGGGAAGTAATTTAATTATGTTAAATTAATTATTAATTAGCAGGAATTATAAGTTAATTTTAATTAATTGGTAATTATTTTTAATTAATTGGTAAATAATTTTAAATAATTGATTAATTGATAAATATGTTCTGTAGCGGGTTGTGGGTTTATAGGGGAATAGGGTGGGAATTAATTTAATTATGTTAAATTAATTATTAATTAGTAGGAATTATAAATTAATTTTAATTATTTGATAATTATTTTTAATTAATTGGTAATTAAATGTAATTAATTGATTAATTGATAAATATGTTCTGTAGCGGGTTGTGGGTTTATAGGGGAATAGGGTGGGAAGTAATTTAATTATGTTAAATTATTTATTAATTAGTAGGCATTATAAATTAATATTTATTAATTGGTAATTATTTTTAATTAATTGGTAAATAATTTTAATTAATTGATTAATTGATAAATATGTTCTGTAGCGGGTTGTGGGTTTATAGGGGAATAGGGTGGGAAGTAATTTAAAAGTAATTAAGTAATATTGTTCTTTAATTAATTGTTTGGTTAATTATTTATTTGTTAATTAATTATTAATTGTTAATTAAATATTATTAAATGGTATTTTCATTAATTTTTTTAATTGCATATATTTTGTTCACATGTTTTTAATAATTATGTATTGGTATTTGTAAATGGTTTATATATATTTAATAGTTAATATTTTTATTATTTAAAATAAAACATTTATTTATAAGTATGTTATTTTTACCCCTACGCTATCCAACTCTTTCCCTACTGTTGCGCTCTCTGGAGTGGGAATAGTAATTTTTACCACTACGCTATCCAATGCTTTCCCTACTGTTGCACCCCCTGGAGTGGGAATATTAATTTTTACCCCTACGCTATCCAACATTTTCCCTACTGTTGCACTCTTGGGAGTGGGAATAGTAATTTTTACCCCTACGCTATCCAAAACTTTCCCTACTGTTGCACTCTCTGGAGTGGGAATAGTAATTTTTACCCCTACGCTATCCAACACTTTCCCTACTGTTGCACCCCCTGGAGTGGGAATATTAATTTTTACCCCTACGCTATCCAACATTTTCCCTACTGTTGCACTCTCGGGAGTGGGAATAGTAATTTTTACCCCTACGCTATCCAAAACTTTCCCTACTGTTGCACTCTCTGAAGTTGGAATAGTCATTTTTACCCCTACGCTATCCAACACTTTCCCTACTGTTGCACTCTCTGGAGTGGGAATAGTAATTTTTACCTCTACGCTATCCAACACTTTCCCTACTGTTGCGCTCTCTGGAGTTGGAATAGTAATTGTTCCCCCTACGCTATCCAACTCTTTCCCTACTGTTGCACTCTCTGGAGTGGGAATAGTAATTTTTACCTCTACACTATCCAACACTTTCCCTACTGTTGCACTCTCTGGAGTGGGAATAGTAATTCTTACACCTACGCTATCCAACATTTTCCCTACTGTTGCACTCTCTGGAGTGGGAATAGTAATTTTTACCCCTACGCTATCCAACACTTTCCCTACTGTTGCACTCTCTGGAGTGGGAATAGTAATTTTTACCCCTACATTATCCAACACTTTCCCTACTGTTGCACTCTCCGGTGTGGGAATAGTAATTTTTTACCCCTACTCTATCCAACACTTTCCCTACTGTTGTGCTCTCTGGAGTGGGAATAGTAATTTTTACCCCTACGTTATCCAACACTTTCCCTACTGTTGCACTCTCTGGTGTGGGAATAGTAATTTTTACCCCTACTCTATCCAACACTTTCCCTACTGTTGTGCTCTCTGGAGTGGGAATAGTAATTTTTACCTCTACGCTATCCAACACTTTCCCTACTGTTGCACTCTCTGGAGTGGGAATAGTAATTGTTACCCCTACGCTATCCAACACTTTCCCTACTGTTGCGCTCTCTGGAGTGGGAATAGTAATTTTTACCCCTACGCTATCCAACCCTTTCCCTACTGTTGCACTCTCTGGAGTGGGAATAGTAATTTTTACCTCTACGCTATCCAACACTTTCCCTACTGTTGCGCTCTCTGGAGTTGGAATAGTAATTATTACCCCTACGCTATCCAACACTTTCCCTACTGTTGCACTCTCTGGAGTGGGAATAGTAATTTTTACCCGTACGCTATCCAAAATGTACTTACTTTTTTTTATTATTTTTACATTGTTATTAATTGTAATTTATATTATTATTTTATGTATATAAATTTATTTGTAATTTATTATATTTTCATTTATTTATAAGTTATTAAAATAATGCATTATATTTTTATTATTATTAGTTTTTATTACATTATTTATTAATTTTAAATATTATAACATATTTTTAGCTATGTTTATTATATTTATAAGTATTATTTTGTTAATATTACATTTTATAAAAAAACCGATATTTTTAAAAAAACGATAATTTTGACATCTATATACATTTTTTCGATATTTTTGTACTTACCTTGTTAGAGATAGGATCCCGATATTATTGTCCTCGATATTTTTGTTGCGATATTTTGGTACCTCGATATTTTTGTAGTCGATATTTTGTCATAGATTCGAAAAGAGGAACTACAGTACTGAATAAACAGTGGAAAACCTGGAGACAATGCAAGATCTGGCAGTGAAAGGTGCAAATGCGTTGATCCTACAGACTTCATGTGCTGTTACATTCTAAATGGTAAATTCATTAAAATATTGTAGCTGCCAAATCCAAATTAGAAAGTGTTGACAAACCATGGCTAGTTTGCATGACGTCACATTGGCATTTCACCTTCTAAGCTGGCGTGGGGATTCTGCCCAGCCTACATACATTGGAGGAAGTGGTTAGGCTTATATGAGCGATATATGAAGGTACAAACTCTGATTGAGTCATCCGGCTCAAAACAGCGAACAACGTCCCTTTATTTGAAGCCGAGCATTCTCTCCGCCTAGTACAGAGCTGAAAACAATGGCATGCTTGAGAAGTGATGGGCATAAATTAAAACACGTGCCATGTCAATCCAGTAAAGTCAAGAATAAAATCCATTCAAAGCATACAGAATTCTAAAAACCCAGAGCTTTAAGTGGGCCGGGTATCTATTGGGCTCTCCATTTTTGCCCTCAACCTCAGGGAGAAACAAGCATTGGCATAGCCAATAGGTCTCGCTTTTGGGACCTTATAAGTATTTAGAGGAAACATCCTTAACAACGCGGTCAGTACACCGCAATGCTGTTACATCGCAGTCATTACAATGACCGCATGTAACAACGCTATGCCATTACAACGCAAGTCTTTACATCGACTTGCGCTAGATGGCGTGCTAACATTAAAAATGGTGTAGTTTACTGTCCCAACACCTTCCCTACTGATAAGTGGACTGGAGTTTGAATAGTAAATTACACTTTTTTAATGTTAGCACGCCACCTAGCGCAAGTCGATATAAAGACGTGCATTGTAAAGGCATAGCGTGGTAACATGCAGTCGTTGTAACGACTGCGATGTAACAGCACGCGTTGTAATAACACGCGTTGTTACATCATACATCCGTATTTAGGTATGCAGCACAATATCCTTAGTGCAACAACACCAACTGTTACATGGCTAAACACTTATAAGTTCCCAAAAGCGAGACCTATTGGTTATGCCAATGCTTGTTAAAAGTGGGACAGAAAGTTCTCTCTTTCATTTAGATAAAAAGAGTAAAAGAACCTGCTTGCAGCATCGAAAAACGTTTACATTCAGATACTCCCTATCCCTTTTGCATGCCCATTGAGCATTTTGTATAACTGAGCACCCCATAGCATACCCCTGGGCAGTCTAACTGCTGTCGTTGAGCAAGAGCTTCTTTATATTGTCTGATGTTTGCTTTGAGGATGAATGGGATTTACAAAAGTTTCCTATGAGAAGTAGACAAAGAACATAACAGCATGAAATGAGCAGTGCTTTGTTTCGACACAATATCACAGTGACATCTGTGAAGTAATGAAAACCAAGATTCCTCTATCAGGAATTCCAACAGAAAATGAATGGTGTTAAAATGTAATCCGGTAGGGAGGATTCTGTGTTGGATGCTGGCGATGACAGTTAGATTCAGCGTAGGAGCAGAAGAGAGGCAAGCAGGCTTCTGGAGATCCTTGGAGTTATTTCCGATGCACTCTGCTTTGTTAAACAATTCAGGGACCCCTTGTATAGTGAATGCTTGTTTAATGAAGGCTAGCCATGAAATTGCGGACACATTTTCCAAAGCCACACAGTTGAGAATGATTAATCTTGTAAACTCTGCTTCAGGATTCTTCCAAACCCTCAACCATAACAACAAGGGACTTCTTTTAGTAAGGTTCTCCACATGCCAAGATCTACCTCTGGGTTACATCTAAAGGTGCTCTTCGTTTCTGTTAGGAGCTACAGTCAAACGGGGCACAGCGGAGCACAGCTCTCCGATACCAAGGGTACCGGGTGGAGTCTCATGGTCCTGCCGGGTGAGATCGATCTGTTCTGCTGATGGGATATGAGACGCGGATACGGGTGTTGTAATAGGCTGCATGACGGCCTCTAGAAGTCAAGTCTACCGGGACTTAACGGTGACAGCATGTTTTTTTTCCGGTAATACCACAATCTGTTGACGGAAAGCAAGCACCACAGAGAATGTAACAGACAAAAGTAACAACAACGGCACTAAATGGGGCTTTGGGGGGGGGGCGGCTGACCATTGGGAGGCCTGCCGCCCCCGGGGGTATTTGGGGCCCGGAAGGGTGGGGGGATAGAGAACACGACAGCAGCGCTGGGGGTTTTGGTCTGCTTGGGCTGGTGGCGGGCGTTTTTGGGCTTCCCTTGGGCTGGGGTTGGGCTGGTTGGGCTGGGGGGACGTAAAACCGGCCATTTTGTGTCACTGCGACCACCATTTCGGTGGCAGTGACACAGCAGCCGGCGGAGGGTGGTGCTCGAGTTTTTTCTAGTTTTGGTGGCGAGTTGTGGTGCTGGTTGGTCGGGTCCAGAGGCGGCATGGTGGTGGTGACGGATCCCCGGGTGCAAGAGGCCTTGCGTCTGCTAGGCGAAGCGGGCCGCATGGATTTGCTGCGGCCCGACGTGCTGGCGTGTGACCCCCGCGGTCGCGGAGGGCTCGTGGTGAGGGGGGGAGGGGCGGGAGGGCGGCAGAGAGCGGGCGGCGGGGCCGGGCGAAGCGAGTGCCAGATAAGAGGAGGAGGGGGAGGGGGAGGAAGGGGGCGAGGGGCCGGCCGGTGCTGGAGTTTGTTGGCAAGGCTGTGGGGTGGGGGGGAGAAGGCGGGAGGAGTGTTGATGGGGATGTGGGAGGCCAGGTGCAACAGGGAGGGGGACAGGTGGAGGAGCTGAAGAGCAGAAGGGGGCAGGGGGGGCAGAAGGTGAAGAGCGAGGCCGGCGGGGGGATGGGGGAGTTGGGGTCCCCTTTATTGGTTGAATAATCTGACATAGAGGGGGAGGGGGAAGGAGAGGGGGTGGGGGCGGGGGGAGCGAGTTAGACTGGGGGTTTTCGTCTGGGGGTGAGAGTATGGTGGGGTCGAGCAGGTTGCCGCCGCCAAGGGGGGCGCTGGCGGGAGAGGGGTTGGGGGAGTGAGGGTGGCCGCGCGTGGGGTGTGCAGGGGGCGAGGGGGAGGGGGGTGAGTGGTGCCCGGGGGACAGGGTGAGTGAGGGGGCCAGCTGTGGGTGTGCGGGGTGGGGGGCGCAGTGTGGGGGGAAGCCGGGCGGGGAGGGGTGCGGGGGCCGTGGCGGTCGGAATGGGGGGAGGGGTGGGGTCGGGGGGGCAGGAGCGTCCGGAAAGGAGGGGGGACACTCTGCGGGATGGGGGAGGGGCGTACAGAGGGGGTGGGGGCGAGGGGCGAGTTTGGAGGGGAGGGGGGCTGTTTTTTCCCCAGCATGCTGGACTCCACGTTTTTCCCTTGGCAGGAGATGTTGGCGAGGTGCTCGGGAGAGCAGCATGCAGCTCCGGTCCACCGAGGGGATGAGTCGGCTCTGCCTTGTACAGGCGGTCGTGCTCCAACGAGGGACCAAGCATGGGAGCATGTTGGACGGCGGGGCGAAGGGTCCCTACCTGCCTCACCCGAAGGGTCGAGACGGTGGCCGGGGGATGGGGAGTACTATTTTACGCCGTGGAGCAAGCTTCAGGGTCATGTGCAGCGGTTGGACAGAGGGAGAGTTTGGATTGGAATGCATTGATGAGGTGTGTAGGGAGAAGGCGGGGTTGAGCCGGCTGGAGTCCTTAGAGGGCGGCCGGGAGATGCGGGACCTAAAAGGTGATGTGGAGTCTGAGGAGGAGGGGGAGATTCGGGAGGGGGAGTCGAGTAATGTTGTTGGAAGTGTATTGCAGGTACGCCCACGGCAGGACGCGCCCAGAGTAACGCCCCGCCGGCTCCACTGGTTAGGCGGCGGGATCCAGTTCGGACGCCGACCGTGACGCTAGGTAAGATTGGGGATGGAGCGGGGTGTGGTTCGGGCAAGCAGCGCTATGCGCGGGCGTCAGTTGGTACGGAGACTGGTGGGGAGGACTTGGTGCGGCTGGTGAAAGGACGCTATGTGAAGGACACGGGGTGGGCCCGGACGGGTCGGGGGCATCGGAGGGGGCGGGGAGCAGCGGGGCAGGCATCGGCGGGGGTGCGGCGGTGGGAAGTACGCAGACGGTCGGGACAGCCACCGGAGCGAAGGAGAGTTGCGTAGTTCCGGTGCGCAAGCTACCTTACATGGGGGTGACTAAGCCGCTAGGTGCCCATTTGTCGCTGGCTACGAAGGAGAAAAAATGGAAGGGGGAGTATGTCGAGATTTTGAAGCTCCATCACAGGGAGCTGACTTCTAAGGAAGGGTCAAAGGAGGAGGAACAGGAGTTGGCCAGGCGCCCGAAGGTGCCGCTGACGATTGACAATTGGTCGGCAGCGTTCTTAATATACGCTAGCGTATATTGTGAAAAATATCCGGACAGGGCCATAGCGTTGTTCAAATACATGGATGTGGTCCGGAGGGCGCAGGTGACGTACGGCTGTTACGCCTGGTCACATTATGATGAGGCGTTTCGGGCGAGGATGGCGTCGGACCCGGACGCAAAGTGGGGCGAACAGGACTCCGACTTGTAACAACAGACGATGGGCAGGGCAAAGTTCGGCCGCACCATCTACACGGCCAGCGGTTTGCCGCTCGCGCCGACCCCCTTTTCGGCCCGCCCCACCCAGGGGGGATGGGGGGCACGGAGAGAGCGCCGGTCAGAACACAGTCGGGGCCTGCTGGGATTTCAATAAGGGCGCGTGCAGCAGGCAGGTGTTCCGTTTTCGGCACGAGTGCTTCAAGTGTGGGAGGCGGCACCCGGTGGTGCGCTGCTGGGGAGTCGGAGGTCCCCCAGGACAGCAGCCTGCGGCGGCGGAGGGTCAGCCCGGGGGGCGGAGGGGAGGAAAAGGGGGAGCGGGAGCCATGGGAAAAGGCTCGTACACCTGTTAGGCTGGATCGGCTGGAGGCTTTGCTGGCGGCCTATCCGCGGGCGGAAGATGCGGCCGTTTTGCGACGGGGATTCAGGGAAGGTTTTCGGTTGGGGTATGAGGGTCCGCGGATTGCGCGCTGGGCGGACAATTTGAAGTCAGTCAATGCTCACAAGGGGATTGTGCGAGAGAAGCTGTTCAAGGAGGTGAAGGAGGGCCGGATGGTGGGCCCCTTCATGGAGCCGCCTTTGCCGAACCTGATTATCTCACTGATCGGAGTGGTGCCCAAGAAGGAGCCGGGGCAGTTCCGGTTGATGCAGCACTTTTCGTGGCCGGAGGGGCCGTCGGTGAATGATTTCATTTCGGCGGAGCTCGCGTCAGTGTCGTACTCGTCCGTGGACGTAGAGCGGAAGATCGTATCGGCGGTCGGGCCGGGCGCCATGATGGCAAAGTGCGACATTAAGTCAGTGTTTCGCTTGCTCCCGGTGCCCCCGGAGGATCACCAGTTGTTGGGGATTCAGTTTGATGGGGGCATTTTTGACGACAAAGCGCTCCCTATGGGGTGCTCTATCTCTTGTGCATTGTTTGAGCGGTTCAGTGCCTTTCTGCAGTGGGCTTTTTCCAGGCGCACAGGCTCTGAGATGGTGACGCACTATCTGGACGACTTCTTTCTGGTGGGGCGGTGTGCATCATTTGCGCTTGTCAGCGGGGACGAAAGAGGATTTGCGGATGGGGCTGGCGTTCCTGGGGTGGTTCAATGGTGTGCCCATGGCGCCCCCAGAGGACTGGGAGTGGGACGTCATGCTGTATTCGGATGCGGCGGGGTTTGGAGGCTTCGGTTTATATTGGGCGGGACGGTGGTGTGCGGAGCAGTGGCCACTGCATTGGCAGGCGGGAGGCCGCAGTATCGCGTTTCTGGAGTTGTTTCCGCTGGTGGTGGCGGTCACGGTGTGGGCACAAGAGCTGGCACACAAGCGGGTGCTGTTCGACGGACTGCCAGCAGCAGCTGGACGGTTTTATGGACCAGATGGGCTACTTAGGTGTTCCCCTGGTGCCAAAGAAGATGCACAGTCCCAGTACGGTGCTGTCCTTTCTTGGTATAGAGCTCGACTCAGCTGCCATGGAAGCATGCCTACCGTAGGACAAGACGTCGGCAATGTTGGCTTTGGTAAGCGGCATGCTGGAAAAACGGAAGGTGAAGGTGCGGGAGGTGCAAGTCCTGTTGGGGCATCTGAACTTTGCGTGCCGCGTGGTGCGGGCGGGGCGTACGTTCTGCCGGCGGCTGGGTTTAGCTCTGTCGGGTTTGACGTTGCCGCATCATCATTTGCGCTTGTCGGCGGGGACGAAAGAGGATTTGCTATTGTGGCTGGCGTTCCTGGGGTGGTTCAATGGTGTGCCCATGGCGCCCCCGGAGGACTGGGAGTGGGACGTCACGCTGTATTCGGATGCGGCGGGGTTTGGAGGCTTCGGTTTATATTGGGTGGGACGGTGGTGTGCGGAGCAGTGGGCACCGCATTGGCAGGCGGGAGGCCGCAGTATCGCGTTTCTGGAGTTGTTTCCGCTGGTGGTGGCGGTCACGGTGTGGGCACAAGAGCTGGCACACAAGCGGGTGCTGTTCAGGGTAGACAATATGTCTGTGGTACAGGTGGTTAACAGGCAGTCGGCCAGGGACCCATAGGTTTTGAAGCTGATGAGGGTGTTTGTGCTACGCTGCTTGGAGAATGACATCTTATTTCAGGCCCGCCACGCCCCCGGGGTGGACAATGACATTGCTGATGCTTTGTCTCGTTCACAGTGGAAGAGGTTCCATGGGCTAGCCACGGAGGCGGAGGAGACCAAGACGCCGGTTCCGATGGAGCTTTGGTCGGTGGGAGACACCGGGTTGTTCAACTGGTGAGGGCTTCAGTGGCGGCGTCCACTTGGAAGGCGTATGTACAGGCTTGGGAGGAATTTCGACGGTCTGGTGCGGTAAGGCAAGGGGACCGGTGGCAGCGGGAGGAGCAGGTGGTGCGGTTCATGTTGGCTTAGATGGACAAGGGTTTGTCGAGGGTGACGATTGCGGGTAAGTTGTCGGCGGTGGCGTTCATGGGTAAGCTGTGGTGGGGTTATCCGCTGTCGGCAGGGATGTTGGGGGCGCGATTGTTGGAAGGTTGGGCAAGGGAGAGAGGAGCACGGGTGAGTCAGCGGAGGCCCATTACGGAGGACATGCTGGGGGGTTTGTTATCGACATTGCCGTCGGTGTGTCGCGATGGGGGGAGATGATGTTGTTTTCCGCGCTCATGTCATGGTTGTTTTTTGGAGCGTTTTGGGTTTCGGAACTGGTCGGCCTAAAAGGGGTACCAGGGGTCCTGTGGGAGGACGTGGATGTACAGGCCCGGGAGGTGGCAGTGCGCTTGCGACGCTCAAAGACGGATCAACGGGGGGAAGAGACATGGGTGGTGCTGGGGCTGGGGAGTCGGGAGGGGGTGTGTCCCGCGGCGTGGGGTCGGCGGTTGGCGGCCGGCCGGAGCACGTTGGTAGGGAAGGTTTTTGGGTGGGGGGGGCGGAGGCAGGGTGACGGCGGCTCAGGTGTTGTGGGTCCTGCGGCACGCCCTGCGGTCTATGGGTGAGGACCCAAAGGCTTACGGGACGCATTCCTTTCGCATTGGGGCGGCGACAGAGGCGGCACGGAGAGGATGGGGGAAGGAGGATATCAAGCGGTTGGGGAGGTGGAAGTCGGATTGCTACAGGATATATGTCAGGATGCGGGGGTAGAAGAGGCGCAATGACCTGGCAGTTTTTTCGCCCTCTTACATGTGTGTCTTTCCAGGAGCTGTTGCGGGGCCGGCTGCGGCGGTGTTGGACATTTACATTGTGGGACACTCCTTTGTTAAACGAGCGGAGAGGGCTGAGTGGGACAAGCATCGGAAGCTTAATTTGGACCTGGATGACCAATTGTTTAGATGTCATTCGCGGGGAAAAGTGGGAATACGGTGGCATGAGTTGATGACGGTTTTGAATAATGTGGTTCGGGGGAGGGGATGTCCTGATGTGGTGGTCATTCATTTAGGGGAGAATGATCTGGTACTGTGCAAGGGGTTGGCACTGGTTAAGCAAATGAAGAGGGACTTGTTGGAGATACGGAGAAGATGGGCAGGGTGTCACGTAATTTCGTCTGAGTTCATTCCTAGGAGGATTTGGCGGGGGCGGAGCGACCTGGGGCCATAGACAGGACGAGGCGAAAGATCAATAGGGAGATGAAGGAGTTTTGTGCAAGGGAAGGTGTGGGTAGGATGGAGCATCCTGAGCTGCGGTATGGGGCGGTGTATTTTTTCAGGAAGGACAGAGTCCACCTCTCTCGGTATGGCATGGAACTGTACATTGTACAGTTGAAGGAGGCACTTGATTTGGCATTGGGGGTGCGCAGGTATCCGAGGGGGCAGCATTCCTATGGGGGGGTCAAAAGTCGCTAGGCGGCTTTCGAGTGGCGTTTCTCCTAGTTTAAAGGGGGGAAATTGTAGGAGGCCTGGGTTGTTTGGCACGGGGTGGGGAAGACAGATGTCAAGTTATGATTAGTTAGGTAGTGAGGCATGTTGCAGCTGGGATGTTGTGTTATGTTGATACTTGTGGGGAACCATTTAGGGGTGGGGGTGGGGGGGTTGTTAGGTGGTTTGTATTTACTAAGGTTTAGTTTTGTTCGGCACAGGCCAAGGTTTTGGGTTTTGTAGGTTCACCTGCTTCCAATAAAGCGGCCTTTGTCACACCATAATTTCATGTCTGTGGTCGGCCGACCATCGGGAGGCCTGCCGCCCCGGGGGTTTTCGGGGCCCTGAGGGGGGGGGAGAGAGAACACGACAGGAGCGTTGGGGGTTTTGGGCTGCTTGGGCTGGCGGCAGGCGTTTTTGGGCTTCCCTTGGTCTGGGGTTGGGCTGGTTGGACTGAGGGGACGTAAAACCGGACATTTTGTGTCACTGACCACCATTTCTGTGGCAGTGAAACAGCAGCTGGCGGAGGGTGGTGCCCGAGTTTTTTCCCTCCTGCCCTCCCTGTTTTGGGGGTCCCTTCCCCTGGGTTTTTAGGTTTGGAAACGGCCGAGATGTGGGGCAAATTTTGGGTTGGTAGGTAAAGGGGGTGGGGGGAAGGGGTTCCCGGTAAGGTTTTTTTTGGACAGAGGTGTTTTCTTTGGAGCTGGTGCACCAGGGTTTTCGTGTCGCTGGAACAGGTGCTGGTGTGCAATACAGGAGGTTGCTTTTCTCCTAGTTTAAAGGGGGGAAATTGTAGGAGGCCAGGGTTGTTTGGCAGGGGGTGGGGAAGACAGATGTCAAGTTATGATTAGTTAGGTAGTGAGGCATGTTGCAGCTGGGATGTTGTTTTTATATAGATACTTGTGGGGAACCATTTAGGGGTGGGGGTGGGGGTTGTTAGGTGGTTTGTATTTAGTGAGGTTTAGTTTTGTTCGGCACAGGCCAAGGTTTAGGATTTTGTAGGTGCAACTGCTTCCAATAAAGCGGCCTTTGTCACACCATAATTTCGTGTCTGTGGTCGGTGCTTCCCCCCCCCTCCTGGTGGGCCCCAAACACCCGCATTATCTTGGAATGCAAGGACAACTTTGCTGCGCAAATGGCAATGAGAACAGGTCACCGCTGACTGAAATGGAAGCGACAGTCCGTCCCAGCGTGATAAGCACCGGCTAACCTTTTGAGAAAGTGACAGACGTCCAGTGCAGATGTGGCAATCACAAAAGCTCT
Source organism: Lissotriton helveticus (assembly GCF_964261635.1). Lineage (NCBI taxonomy): Eukaryota > Metazoa > Chordata > Amphibia > Caudata > Salamandridae > Lissotriton > Lissotriton helveticus. The sequence continues at coordinate 1,892,188,831 of NC_136057.1, read as the reverse complement.
TAACAATCAAGTAGAACAACAAAATCGAATGACCAAGAAATGAGCCTTTATTTTTGAATAAAGTGAAGTAAAGTTGAAGGTACTGCCGCAATGCTGGATCGCATGCCGTGCCAAAGAGAGAAGGAAAATAAACCAAAAAGGCGCAGTTTGTCGCGTCAGTTCTGAGCCCGAAGCACAGAGGACCGTAGGACAGATGCAGTTTTCCTTGGCACACCCAGGCATAACTAATCGATGACAATCGTGTGTCCACACACGGCATTCCACGGTGGCGGATGTGCTGAAACACTGCAGGCCTTCTCAAATGAGAGGGCAGGCAGCTGCACTCAATATGGTCAGGGACTACCGGATAATCCCCCCCCCTTGCGTTAACCAACATTATTAAAATTGACGTGAGAGGGATTTCTTTGGAGGCGTGGGTCGTACAATCCCCGGCGGTATTTATTAAAACATAAAATAAAATAAAATTGAAATAAACAATATTTACACAATTACGCAGAAAATGTTCCATTACATTTGATTACAGTTGATATATACAGATATCAGAAGGCTAACCTTAACATAATTCTAGTACAAGGTATTTCCAATCCGAATGTAACATATGCACCATAATCATACAGTAATTACTTTTCTGCGTATCCTATTTGGGCCTAGGGCAGGGTCACTAACTGGTGTCAGATCCTTATCAATTAACCATGCCCTAGAATCGGAGGGCGCATGCGCAGAGGGCCCGTTTCCCGTGAGGGTATTCCCCCCCCACGGTTACCCCCGTGCGCTCTATTAACTCCATTAACGGGGACCCTTGCATCTCTTCGCCGTTTACTGACGTCATTGTGCACGTGCGGGGTGGCCAACCAGCCTAGAGAAAGCGTAGCTCCCCCCTCCCCCGCACCCATCCAGCCAACCAGCTGTACTGCTCCTGGAGTTCTAGGAGAGACCACTTGTCCCTCCCCTTGGGTGACCCCATTCAAGAATGTCGCCGCCCTCTTAGGACCTTAAATTTACTGCTCACCAATCATGACCTTACCGCCACAGGCCAGCATAGTTGACCGACTATCTGGCCCCCCTACCCTTCTACACTGAAAGGTCATGCTCTGCCCTTAAAACTCACTAGCCAAACCATTATATTTTCTAACAGGATTTCATTACCTACCTTAGTCAGATGGACCCCATCTTTTAAGAAGCATGGTCCCCCCTGATACACCCATGTGCGATCGATCGTCTGTAGCTGAGGAGACCTGAACAATTTTCCTATTTTATTGTTGATCCTCCTTACTGAGTGATTCAACACTTTCACAGAATCTTCCCCCCTCCATTTAAATCTGGGTACCAACTACGACCAAACTATGGTGCAGCCCTGACATGTCTTAGCTAACCACCCTACTTCCGAGATTAGGTCCTCCATCAAGCCTCTCCTACCCAGATTCACCAGGTCGTTCCCTCCCAAGTGTAAGATCACTATCCTGGGTGGAGCCCCGTGTCTACTCAAAAGATCTGTAACAAAACCCCTGAACTGACAAAGGCAGAGACTCCCTTTTCCATGGACAGATACCCTAAAACCGTCCTGTTCAGGTCTGTGTCTGTAATTTCCTGAAAGAAAAATTGAATTTAGACGTCTTACATACGAATGACCAATGACCCAAACAACATGTGCTCCTGTGTCCGGTGGATGTGCCCGTCGTTGTGCTGTTTCTAGTTGCAGGTTCGCCGACGCCAATTTCCCCCCTGCGTGACAGGTTTGAGAAACTGAAATGTAAGCAGAAGATGGGACAGGCATCAGATATCAGCAAGAAATGCCACACTCACAGCATGTGTAGCCACACATAGCGCTTATAACAATTGTCCATCACCACCCCTTGTTGTAAATTATTTTGTCCACCCTAAGCGTGGAAGGGTATACTCAGATGTGAGTCCCTTGCTCATTGCACCATCAGGATTCAAGCAAGCCGGGCCGAAGACGCCTGAAATGGCAGAAACCGGTCCCCGGAAGCTTGTTTCCTTCCCAGTGTAAGAATTGGCTTTTGTAGTCTGGTCTGCCCTGTTCCCATGATGCACTGGGCCAGGGACAGACTAATTTGCATACAGCCAGGTTCTGAAACTGGGATGGTGCAATGAGCTAAAAAACGTTGTTGGATCTAGCCCTGATCTCTTGACTGGGTGAGAGTACTCTGCCTAATTCAGAGACTCTGTCCATCACCACCCCTTGTTGTAAATTATTTTGTCCACCCTAAGCGTGGAAGGGTATACTCAGATGTGAGTCCCTTGCTCATTGCACCATCAGGATTCAAGCAAGCCGGGCCGAAGACGCCTGAAATGGCAGAAACCGGTCCCCGGAAGCTTGTTTCCTTCCCAGTGTAAGAATTGGCTTTTGTAGTCTGGTCTGCCCTGTTCCCATGATGCACTGGGCCAGGGACAGACTAATTTGCATACAGCCAGGTTCTGAAACTGGGATGGTGCAATGAGCTAAAAAACGGTGTTGGATCTAGCCCTGATCTCTTGACTGGGTGAGAGTACTCTGCTTAATTCAGAGACTCTGTCCATCACCACCCCTTGTTGTAAATTATTTTGTCCACCCTAAGCGTGGAAGGGTATACTCAGATGTGAGTCCCTTGCTCATTGCACCATCAGGATTCAAGCAAGCCGGGCCGAAGACACCTGAAATGGCAGAAACCGGTCCCCGGAAGCTTGTTTCCTTCCCAGTGTAAGAATTGGCTTTTGTAGTCTGGTCTGCCCTGTTCCCATGATGCACTGGGCCAGGGACAGACTAATTTGCATACAGCCAGGTTCTGAAACTGGGATGGTGCAATGAGCTAAAAAACGTTGTTGGATCTAGCCCTGATCTCTTGACTGGGTGAGAGTACTCTGCTTAATTCAGAGACTCTGTCCATCACCACCCCTTGTTGTAAATTATTTTGTCCACCCTAAGCGTGGAAGGGTATACTCAGATGTGAGTCCCTTGCTCATTGCACCATCAGGATTCAAGCAAGCCGGGCCGAAGACGCCTGAAATGGCAGAAACCGGTCCCGGGAAGCTTGTTTCCTTCCCAGTGTAAGAATTGGCTTTTGTAGTCTGGTCTGCCCTGTTCCCATGATGCACTGGGCCAGGGACAGACTAATTTGCATACAGCCAGGTTCTGAAACTGGGATGGTGCAATGAGCTAAAAAACGGTGTTGGATCTAGCCCTGATCTCTTGACTGGGTGAGAGTACTCTGCTTAATTCAGAGACTCTGTCCATCACCACCCCTTGTTGTAAATTATTTTGTCCACCCTAAGCGTGGAAGGGTATACTCAGATGTGAGTCCCTTGCTCATTGCACCATCAGGATTCAAGCAAGCCGGGCCGAAGACGCCTGAAATGGCAGAAACCGGTCCCCGGAAGCTTGTTTCCTTCCCAGTGTAAGAATTGGCTTTTGTAGTCTGGTCTGCCCTGTTCCCATGATGCACTGGGCCAGGGACATACTAATTTGCATACAGCCAGGTTCTGAAACTGGGATGGTGCAATGAGCTAAAAAACGGTGTTGGATCTAGCCCTGATCTCTTGACTGGGTGAGAGTACTCTGCTTAATTCAGAGACTCTGTCCATCACCACCCCTTGTTGTAAATTATTTTGTCCACCCTAAGTGTGGAAGGGTATACTCAGATGTGAGTCCCTTGCTCATTGCACCATCAGGATTCAAGCAAGCCGGGCCGAAGACGCCTGAAATGGCAGAAACCGGTCCCCGGAAGCTTGTTTCCTTCCCAGTGTAAGAATTGGCTTTTGTAGTCTGGTCTGCCCTGTTCCCATGATGCACTGGGCCAGGGACAGACTAATTTGCATACAGCCAGGTTCTGAAACTGGGATGGTGCAATGAGCTAAAAAACGGTGTTGGATCTAGCCCTGATCTCTTGACTGGGTGAGAGTACTCTGCTTAATTCAGAGACTCTGTCCATCACCACCCCTTGTTGTAAATTATAACAATTGGAGGACCATCTTCCAATTTTCTTCACACTGTTGCTGTGCAAACCTCTAGCTGTTGCTTCTGTGGCAGTCCCTATTCTGAATGAATGTGTTCCAAAGCACTTTGGATCCAAACCTGACCTGTCTATTGCCATGTCCAAGACCCTTTTAAACTGGAATCTGGTGAGTGGGGTATCGTCAGCATGTATTAGAAGTGCTCCCCCATTGCACTATTCCTCTGTTGGAGGAATGCTTCGAGCTGAATCACGGGGCAGCACAGATTATCCTGTGGCCGGTGAAGTACTATTCCTTCGCCCCGGGCTTCTTGGTCTGTTTTGGACTTTCTAATGGATATTAGTAAAGTGTAGCCCTGTACCCTTGCATGCTCCAGCTGCAGTCCACCTTGCACGTCCTGCTTATTGTGCGCCACCAGCTCCCCTATCCTAAAAGTTCCATAAAAAGCCAGTGAAAAAGCGGCTCTGAATAGCAACGCTTCCCTTGTTGAGCTGCAAATACCATCAAGAGCTGTTAGCAGTGATGACAGCAGTTCTATCCCAATTGGGTGTCTTGTGTCTGGAGCTGACCCCTGGAGGTGCCGCCACCCCTTCAGTGCTTTTGTAACAAGGAAACTATTAGTGGGGCCCCTGGTGTCCTTAACTTGCGCGAAGAAAGAGATTGCTGTCATATGCCGCCTAGCTGTTGCCGCAGAGCGCCCCTCCTTATTCAAAGTATCTAAATACCGAAGGAATGCCCCTGTCTCATGCCAGCTGTCTACCCAATCCTGCCCCAGAAAAGCGCAGTAAGACCAAAACGCCCCTTTATAAGCTTTCCTGGTCATGGAAAAAGTGGCAGAATTTCCAATGCTGATGATTAAACCCAGATCAGTTGACTGGGGGTGAGTGTTTGATTAGCTCAAGCACTCCATCTATCATCCCCTTTGGTATCGCTTTGTTCGCCCTAAGTTGGCAGGGTATGCCAGACGTGGGTCCCTTGCTCACTTTGCCGCTGGATTCAAGATAGCCTGGCTGATGACGGCTGATTAGCCAGAAACTGGTCCCAGGATGCTTGTTTCCGGTCCAGGGAAGACATGGCTTGGCAGTTCGGGCTGGACTGTTCAAATGAGGCACAGGGTTAAACTGATTTGCATATGGCCATGTCTGAACTGGGGTGGTGGAGTGAGCTAAAAATTGATGATGGATTAAACCCAGATCAGTTGACTGGGGGTGAGTGTTTGATTAGCTCAAGCGCTCCGTCCATCATCCCCTTTGGTATTGCGATGATAGACCTGTTAGCCTTAGGGTGGCCTTCCCTCAAACATTGTGCTTTCATCCCTCATATCTATTTTTGATGATCTTGTTTTTGCTGGCCTTAGGACTCTGCATACTCTGACACTGCTAACCAGTGCTAAAGTGCTTGTGCTCGTTCCTTAAACATGGTGGAATTGGCTTATACCCAATTGAAACTTTAAATTTACTTGTAAGCCCCGTAGAGGGGTACTCCATGTACCTAGGGCCTGTCAATTAATTGCTACTGGTGTGCCGCATCACTGATTGTGCCACCCACTTAGTAGGTCTTCTAAACATGTCTCGGCGTGCCATTACAGCCTGTGTATGCAGTTTTAACTGCGAGTTAAACCTGGCAAAATAAACCTCTTGCCAGGCCCAAACTTTCCTTGTTAATACATATTAGTCACCCCTAGGGTAGGCTGTGAAGAGCCCAGAGGGCATGGTGCAGTGTATTTTAAAAGTATGACATGTACTTTTAAGTTTTACATTTCCTGGTAGTGAAAAACTACTGAATGTTTTTTTCACTTCTAGGAGGCTTACCGCTCCCATAGGATAACATTGGAGTTACCTTATTACATTTTTTAAGCTGGAACTTCCAATTGGGAGCATATAGACAGATTGAGTTTGGTGTCTAAAGAATTGTAATTAAAAGTATTTTTTAATGATTACGTTGTATTTTTAATCACAAGTCTCTAATTGCTGCTTGTTTTCTTGTCCCCACCATTTGCTGTCTGCTGCCTGTATAGTGGGTCATATGACTAAGTGTAGTTGGCAGTTGGTCTTTGTTTATTGCTCCCAGACAGTGAGACAAAGGTATACTAGGTGTTGGCAGAATAAGCCACTCTGAGTTAATGAGGGAGGAAGCTATCTCCTACTACACTTGCACATAACAAAGACCCTGCCTGAGCACTCTCACAAATGGGCTTTGAGGCTAGTCTATTTTGACCCCAGACAATCTGGGGCCAGGGTACAAAGGCAGGACATTCCAAGCAGCAATAGAGAGGTGGAATCCTCTGGAAGATTCTCCCACTTCACAGTGGGCACCAGCTATAAATATTGGACCACAGACATCAACTCTTGAGTACACTTTTGGACCTGTGAACTCTGCCAGCAAAAAGGATGACTGTGCTGCTGAAAGAACCGGCACTCTGCTGGGCTGCTGCTCTGATGGACAAAAGGGGGTGGTGATGGACGGAGCATCTGAACCAATCAAACACTCACACCCAGTCAAAAGATCTGGGTTTAATCCATCACCGTTCTTTAGCCCACTCTGCCACCCCAGTTCAGACATGGCTATATGCAAATAAGTCTGACCCTGTGCCTCATGGGAACAGCCCAGCCCGAACTGCCAAGCCATGCCTTCCCTGGACCGGAAACAAGCTTCCGAGGACCGGTTTCTTGCATTAAAGCCGTCTTCAGCCCGGCTTGCTTGAATCCAGTGGCAAAGTGAGCAAGGGACTCATGTCTGAGCATACCCTGCCACACTTATGGCGGCCAAAAGTGGTACAAAAGGGGGTGGTGATGTACGGAGCATCTGAACCAATCAAACACTCACACCCAGTCAAAAGATCTGGGTTTAATCCATCACCGTTCTTTAGCCCACTCTGCCACCCCAGTTCAGACATGGCTATATGCAAATCAGTCTGACCCTGTGCCTCATGGGAACAGTCCAGCCCGAACTGCCAAGCCATGCCTTCCCTGGACCGGAAACAAGCTTCCTAGGACCGGTTTCTGGCATTACAGCCGTCTTCAGCCCGGCTTGCTTGAATCCAGTGGCAAAGTGAGCAAGGGACTCACGTCTGAGCATACCCTGCCACACTTATGGTGGCCAAAAGCGGTACAAAAGGGGGTGGTGATGGACGGAGCATCTGAACCAATCAAACACTCACACCCAGTCAAAAGATCTGGGTTTAATCCATCACCGTTCTTTAGCCCACTCTGCCACCCCAGTTCAGACATGGCTATATGAAAATCAGTCTGACCCTGTGCCTCATGGGGACAGTCCAGCCCGAACTGCCAAGCCATGCCTTCCCTGGACCGGAAACAAGCTTCCGAGGGCCGGTTTCTGGCATTACAGCCATCTTCAGCCCGGCTTGCTTGATTCCAGTGGCAAAGTGAGCAAGAGACTCACGTCTGAGCATACCCTGCCACACTTATGGCGGCCAAAAGCGGTACAAAAGGGGGTGGTGATGGACGGAGCATCTGAACCAATCAAACACTCACTCCCAGGCTATGCTCAGACATGAGTCCCTTGCTCACTTTGCCACCGGAGTCAAGCAAGCCGGGCTGAAGACGGCTGGAATGCCAGAAACCGGTCCTCCCAAGCTTGTTTCCGGTCCAGGGAAGGCATGGCTTGGCAGTTCGGGCTGGACTGTTCCCATGAGGCACAGGGTCAGACTGATTTGAATATAGCCATGTCTGAACTGGGGTGGCAGAGTGGGCTAAAGAACGGTGATGAATTAAACCCAGATCTTTTGACTGGGTGTGAGTGTTTGATTGGTTCAGATGCTCCGTCATTCACCACCCCCTTTTGTTCCACTTTGTTCACCATAAGTTGGCAGGGTAAGCTCAGACGTGAGTCCCTTGCTCACTTTGCCACTGGATTCAAGCAAGCCGGGCTGACGACGGCTGAAATGCCAGAAACCGGTCCTCGGAAGCTTGTTTCCGGTCCAGGGAAGGCATGGCTTGGCAGTTCGGGCTGGACTGTTCCCATGAGGCACAGGGTCAGACTCATTTGCATATGGCCATGGTTGAACTGGGTTGGCAGAGTGGGCTAAAGAACGGTGATGGATTAAACCCAGATCTTTTGACTGGGTGGGAGTGTTTGATTGGTTTAGATGCTCCGTCCATCACCACACCCTTTTTTACCGTTTTTGGCCGCCATAAGTGTGGCAGGGTATGCTCAGACGTGAGTCCCTTGCTCACTTTGCCACTGGAGTCAACCAAGCCGGGCTGAAGACGGCTGGAATGCCAGAAACCGGTCCTCGAAAGCTTGTTTCCGGTCCAGGGAAGGCATGGCTTGGCAGTTCGGGCTGGACTGTTCCCATGAGGCACAGGGTCAGACTGATTTGCATATAGCCATGTTTGAACCGGGGTGGCAGAGTGGGCTAAAGAACGGTGATGGATCAAACCCAGAACTTTTGACTGGGTGTGAGTGTTTGATTGGTTCAGATGCTCCGTCCATCCCCACCCCCTTTTGTACCGCTTTTGGCCGCCATAAGTGTGGCAGTGTTATGATCCAGCTCCTCAGGGTCGTTATGATGTTATAATGATTCCACTTCCAGATCGTTCCGAACTCAATTTGTATAACACTGAGTTCTGGTCAGATCAGGCAGGGGACAAAGGACGGGAAGGGACAGCAGGGACAAAGGATCTGGAATACATAATCAGACACATTAGTAAACACGACATTTCCTGGTCTACTCTCAATAGGTCTCACTAATATGCCTATGACCTTGTACCATCAGACCGTACAACCATAACCAAAAACAAGGAGACTATCCAGCCTCTTTTAAACATGAACCTTCAACTCCGGTTCAGCTGCAAGACCAAAGAAAAAGTACTGCCCCTTTGAAATCCCAAAAGAAATTGAATAAGAGCTCCAAAGATAATAGACTAGTCGAGGTAATACCCCAAGTCAGGCTTCCACGGTGTAACAACCGTCGCCTTTATTTCACTTGTTGCAGCGCTCCTCCTCCCAGGTATCAACACGCTGTCTGCTGTACAAAGTATAGGACAACACAGCCTGCTCCCTCAGCGCTCCTCCGCTCCGGGGAATCAACACGCTGAGTATCTAAAAGAAAAAAAAAGGGGAGGACTTCCACGCCTGATAGAACTATCTTAAATAAACACCGAGCGGCGGGATAGCACCGTTACTTCACGGTGTCCCTACTCGGCTTCAGAAATCAAAGTACAGAAACAGTAAAAGGTAGTCCAGAGAGAAAGAGCTGACACCAACTCCTCTCTCCCTACCTGTCTTCTTCACCTCCGGCTGGTTACGGAACGTCGTTGGTGAATCCTCTCCCAACGTTCTGTTCACTCGAACCCCGGGTCACTAAGGTCCTGTTCACGGCGTTCAACAACGCGGTAACTCGGCGGGTGAATCCTCTCCCCTCCGCGCTCCGCGTTCTTTACCCGCACAACAATCTCCGTAGGCGTTTACCAACGCGACGACAATCCAAAGTCAAAATTACGCACACGCGGAAGTGCGCACTTCCCCATTTTATCGGCTCCTCCTCCCATGAGCTTTCTGGGACATGAAGTCCGTTCTTCAGCCGGTTTCAAACAACTCAGCAGGCGCATCCATTGTCATTGTCCCGGCGCGATCCTGACAGGCAGGGTATGCTCAGACGTGAGTCCCTTGCTCACTTTGCCACTGGATTCAAGCAAGCCGGGCTGAAGACGGCTTTAATGCAAGAAACCGGTCCTCGGAAGCTTGTTTCCGGTCCAGGGAAGGCATGGCTTTGCAGTTCCGGCTGGACTGTTCCCATGAGGCACAGGGTCAGACTGATTTGCATATAGCCATGTCTGAACTGGGGTGGCAGAGTGGGCTAAAGAACGGTGATGGATCAAACCCAGATCTTTTGACTGGGTGTGAGTGTTTGATTGGTTCAGATGCTACGTCCATCACCACCCCCTTTTGTACCGCTCTGATGGACTGCTGCCCTGCTTTGCTGAGCTGCGGCCCTCTTGCCTGGGTGAAAAGGGCTGGCCTGCATCTCTAAACCCAGGGCCCCAGCGTGACTCCAAGGGCTAGTTGGCTGGCCTCTGCATCAGAAGCCTCAGGGACATAACAGGCTTTCAACTACCTTGAACCCAGCACCTGACGTTGCCATCTGTGCGTTATACCCTGCCAAGTGGTAGTACTCCAGTCCTGGACCCTTGGAAGTGGGCCTGAAGGTGCACTGCCAGTCCATTGTGGATCCAGCAGAACTGAAGCATCTCCTCTGCTGCAAAGCGCAACCCAAGCAGAACTGACGCATCACCTCTGCTGTGCGAACTTTCCCAGCGCCAGGTCATTGCATTGCCCTTGCTTCCCGCAGCCTCATCACAACCACTGCTGTGCAACCTATCCCTGAATCAGGACTTTGCACCGCAAGCTACTCGTCGATGGCAACCTCGGGGACGACTTACGACTCGACATTGCAAGCCCCGCAGCTTCTTTGGAACAGCTAATGCGCGACGCATCCTCGAAGCAGGAATTTGCATTGCAAGCCCCTTTGTCGATTGCCTCCTCAACGACAATGCAGGACCTCACATCTTATCCGCACAGCTCCTCAGAAACAACACTGCTTGATGTATCTCCGACCAGGACCTGCCATCGCTTAAGCTGCGCAATGCATTCTCAACGAGGAACTCCATCACAACCAGGATTTAAGATACTCTTATTCAGTGGGCCTAACTGGGTACCTGTAATCGGCCTGCACACCATCGCAGTCGGCAAGTACTTGTGACTTTGCTCTGGTCTAGCGTGACCAGATATTCACAACTGCCGCCTTGTGCTGTTTGGCGCTATCTTCCGATAGCTATATTTCCTGTACTACTGATTGGATTTTTGTTGATTTGGTCTTAAATTATTTAGTACATTTTTCTCTATTGAGCTATCTCAAAACTTGGTTAGCATACTCTTAGAAATTGCTACAAGTATTTCTTGAGGCATATGAAGCAAAGATTCTCCCACCCATTATGAGAGAAACATTCATCATGTTAATCCTGAAGTCAGATGGAGATCTAAAGATGCTGAAAATTATTGCCGACAAGGAATGCCAAATGTAGATACTAAAAGGCAGAGTAGAATTTTAGCTAAAATATTAATGCTGGTAGTTAAGTCCCTTGTACATAATAATCAGTGCAGATTCGTGCCACCTAGATGCACCAAACACAACCTGAAGCATCTCACGCATGTCATGCACATTGGTCGTGTTAGACAATGAATACGCATTTGACACCATAGGTTGGGAATATATGTGGTTAGTTTGTGAGCGCACAGGAGCTAGACCTGCTTTTCTGAAATGTGTGAAGTTACTCTACGTGAGCTAAATTGCTGAAATCAGTATGGAGTAGACTGTATTGTATTTTATTGCAGCATTTATATAATGCTTCCTCACTGTGGGAGGGATGGGCGGAAAAAGAAGCAAGGAGGCTGAATGTGTTTCTTAATGAAGGTGTATTCTATTAATAAGAGAGTTAAAAATGATATCTGGATGTTCAATCACCAAGGAAATAATCTCTTTTAACTCTTCTTTCTTCTTTCTTTCGTTCTAGGTCATACACGCTGCCCAGGACGGTGTCCCCCGGAGACTCGAAGCAAAGGAACAAGAAGGTAGCGGTAAGTATATGTCCTTCTTGCAGTTTTTGGTCAGGCTAGGTACTTTCACCACACCCCGGGGACGGTGCAAACATTGACTATTTGTCATACAGTTAGACTAGAAAAATTTGTGAATGGAGAAGGAAAGGCAGAACCTGTAAAACTTACTTACCCCTCTAGTTATTCCCAGTTTCTTCCTGGGTTTTACTCATTTGGGGGGAAAAACTATTTTCCCAGGTGGATTGTATCCACCTTTGGCACTTAATTTAGGCTGGTATCTTCAGTTGTCTAAGTAATTGACTTCTACCCTTGCCAGCGGTAGCAATAAAAAGAAGTAAACATCAGTTTTAGACCGAAGAAATTCAGGGTAGTGCAGGTATATGGCCGGTGTAAAACAAGCATGAAAAAAATGAGAAAAAAACAACCAATAAATCAAGAAAAGCCCACAAAGAAAGTTTACCGTCCTTCTCCCTGACCTCCCCGTATCCCTATAATCAACTCAACTCGCCCCCGTTCAGTTCCCTCTCTGACCCACGTACCACGTCTGCCGCAACTCTCCTGAGTTGCTAAGGCTTTTGAGCACCCTCCGCAGGTGTCCACCACTCCTCACTCCGTTTCTCAGGAGCCTCGTCTGGTCCAATGTCTTCGGTCCTTGACTCACATGGGCAGTGTGGTTCTCGGTGTTCTCTGTCCACTCCAATATGGGCTTCTTTCTCTGTGCGTCTTCCGGGATCCTCTGGCCACTCCCACGATCCCCATCTTCTTTTCTCCCCCCTCGGTTATTGGAGGTCTCCTTATCTCATAAATCCGAGCTTCTCAATTGGCTTCCCAACTCTTCTGCTCCTCCTTCTGCCTGTGTAGGTCAAGGACAGTCATTTTTTTAATTTTATTGACTTTGTTTCATTTTTTCCTCGTTTCCAGCTACTTCGGTTCCAGCTGGATAGAATTGAGCAGGACGATGCCGAATGAGGAGGCAAGAAGTGGGGGTCTCCTCTGAGTCTTCCTGTTTTATTTCACAATCGCCCTACGTGGGGTGCTGCAGTGCTGAAGTGCTGTCCCACATGGGTGGGTGTATTGTGTGTGGTTGGAAAGGTGTTGTCTTTCTTTTTTTTTTAAGTTTGAAAAGCTTTATTGAGTAAATAAAGACAATGTAAAACATCAGTACAACTGCAAAAAGATAAAATACAGTATAAGAAGAAACAAAAGTAAGCCTTGTGTGTATAAATAAAAACCTCAAAGAGGTAAAGAATATACCACGGGAAAATGCTTTTATAACTTTTAGAATTTTGGGGAGGGAAAAGAAAGAAGAAGAAGGAAAAGAGAGAGAGGGGAAGGAGGAAAGGGAGGGGAAAGAAACATCAATAATAGAGCAATAATAAAGCTATTACATAATATAATTATATTAATAGTATGAAAAAAAAAACATCATATAGCAGACAAATGAATATGAAGCTAAATGGCACATCTGGATAGGTAATCTGTTAAAGGGGACCATAATAAATCACGTTTATTCAGAAGGGAAGTAGAAGAGTGTTGGACTTGGGCCTTAGGGCAGGTTCACCCCTAATCTTTTTTGCTTTTATCTGTGACCCTGTGTAGTGACTTTTGGGTCTTGGCGCACTTTTTCCCTGTGTCCCAGAGTGAAAGTGCGTGCGCGTAGTATGGCTGGCCTGCGCTCCCATAGGAATGCATGGGGAATGTGTGTGTCCCTGGTAGTTCCTGATGTGTGGGGAGTGCAGGCACGAGTTTGGTATGTGTGAACTCGTGAGAGCGAATGCTGCAAGATGGTGTCTGCGGCATGTATGTGTCTAGAAGGGAAGTGCTACTTCTGGACATTGATGTATGTGTGCAGTGAGGGTGCTGGAGCGTGATTGGCTGGAGCTGGCTGGCATGCCAGGCTCCAGGAAGTCTGGATGGGTCTGCCCGGTGGTGAGTGTGAGATCAGCATGAGTGATGTGTGGGAGGAGTAGATCTGTGTCCTGGATGGGCTGGGTTTTTCCCCACACAATGCTGGCTCCGCCCCCCTGTGGTTCGTCTAACGACCCAAGCCTCCCCAGTGAATGAAAGGGGTGGTTGGGCCATCAAGGGTACTCCCAAGCCAGCTGCAACTGGTTTCCCCCACCCTGCACCCTGAAAACAAAGGATTTCACAGTATAAGAAGGGGCTGTGTCCCCATACAATTTGTTCTCTTCTAGGATCATTGCCAGAGGGGGCTTTGCTGCTGCTGGGGCCAGGAGGACCGCCACTTGGCTTGTCTCCCTGCCTGGAGGCCCAGTGTGCTGGCTCTGGCCCTGCCTTGCCCCTCTGCCTGCCTCCAGACCTTTCTGGAGCTTTGCTGTGCCTGGAGGCACTCTGATTTTGATTTATAGCGCTAGGCGCGCTTTTATTTCCTTGAAGCGCTGAGCGCGCTTCTCCTTTGCTCCCAGAGTGCTTGGGAGCGCTTTATTGACATTGCCGGTGCCCACCCGGCATTGGAGCCGATTTGCCGATTTTTGGGCAGAGCGAGTGCCACCTCGCTTTCTATTTTAATTAGAGGCCGGTGCCCACCCGGCATTGCCCCGTTCTTTATTTAATTTGAGCGGCTGCCCACGCCGCATTTGCCCGTGTGATCACCGCCGCAGCCGAGGAGGAGTGAAAACGGTTGCCGGGCCGCTGCCTAGAGCGACCCGAAAGTCCCGCCTCCTGACCCCCAGGGCCGTGCTGCCATTGGCGGCCCCAGCGGAAGCCAGGCGGAGGAGAGAGCGAGACGAGGCCAGGCAGGAAGCAGCCGGCCGTGTCCCCGAGGCTCCCCGAGTGGAGAGAGGAGCCCCGGGAGAAGGAGAAGAGCTCGCCAGCAGCAGTCCCGGTGAGTGAGGGACCGGGTCCTTTGTGGGTATCTAGAGCGGCCCCGGTTGGCAGCGGGCCGCTCCAACGAAGCCCCATTTGATTTAGGAGCCCCGAGAGGCTCCATTGCCCCGCAGTCGTTCTGAGCCCAGAGAGGCTCTTGCCCACAGTGATATTTACGAGCCCCGAGGCTCGAGGGGGCATATCTGGTGATTGAGCCGCGAGAAGGCCCCCGCCCCAGCCCACATGGTTTTACGAGCCTGCGAGGCTCGAGTGCCAGCATATTGATCATTGAGCCCTGAGAGAGGCTCTGGGGGCATTTTCATTATTTTGAGAGCGCTGAAGCTCTAATTTGCACATTTGCTTTGCAAAGCCCCTGAGAGGCTCCCACGCTGTGTCTCCCCACCTGTGTTCTTGAGCCCACGCGGCTCCAACGTTTGCCTACCTGCTATTTACAACTGTCCAGCACTTAGTGGACAGTTGCTACGTTTAGGCTTTTGTGCTGTGCTGCCTGCGCAGCCTCCCCTGACATTGAGACTCAGGGCATTTTCAGCCCTTTCGAGGCCAGTTGGCCTGAGGGACAATTCTAGTGTTGTGCCATGTGCACCCTGCGCAATTTATGATTCCTGCTTATTTGATTTCTGCGCAAATGTTCTACCTGCACCTCTGAATGTGTTTTAATGTTTCATGTGCAATTGTTTGTCTTATCGCCTTTGCTAAAAGTGACCTGCTTAGGTGATTCTTTGTTCTTTTATTCCCCTTTGCTAAAAGTGACCTGCTTAGAGGAATGTTTGTTTTTACCTTTGCTAAAAGTGACCTGCTTAGGTAATGCCTTGTGCTTTTATTTCCCTTTGCTAAAAGTGACCTGCCTAGGTGATTATTTTAGGTTTCCTTCCCTTTGCTAAATGTGACTTGCTTAGGTGATAGGTTTTCCTTCCATAGGCCCTGATGATAAGGTCCTAGTTCCCTGCGTGATTTCCCTACAGTGTTTAGGGTGGCGTAGGAGGTATTTACCCTTTACCAGTAGTTACTGGTTGTATGCTACATTTACTATTTCTGTGTTACAGTCATTATATGTTGATGTGCTAAAGTGCTATACCTACAAGTATTATTTCTAAAAGTGCATACCCCCGACAGTGGTCCAGGTGGCCCTGTCCTGTACATAATCCCTTGTAAATCTTGCCCGTGTCTGTTGGCACATTGTAAAGTGTGTGTGTTATCTAATGTGTTTTTATTATTATAATACAAAGGCTATTTTTGATATAACCTTGTGTGGAGTTTCCTTTGTGGTGGGCCTTTGGTTGTTGTTCCTGGGGTGCGCGCGCAAACGCTCTACACATCGCCTCTGAGATTAGCCTTGCTGCTCGCGCCACGTTACCTAGAGGGTGAGCGGGGGTTATCTTGGTGTGTGACTCCCTTGCCCTGACCTTGGAAATGGTGATCCCTGACTGACCTTGGCGCAAGCCTTGGCCAGCCAGAGGCCCCGTTTCTAACATTGGTGGCTAGCGGTGCGGATTGGACTTGCGTTTGCGTTGTACCACAGTGGCGACAGGCCACACTTCAAAGCTCTGCAATTTTAGATAAACACATTTTGGGGATTATTGTTTTTTAGGGAAGTTCAGTTTTGCTTCTCCTGAAAGGTGTCATTTTGTAATTTCTGTCCAGTACATTTGTTCCCCGCCCTGCTTCCAGAGTTTGGTACCTGTGTCACTTGTGGTCAGGTTGAGAAGTCAGGGGTGGTAGAAACTGCCTTACCGGTCCGAGGGGAGGGTGTGTGTGAATGAGTGGTGTGTTACACTGGACAGTGGAGTGCAAGTTCTCTGAGATAGGAATCTTGCTGAATTGTGTTAATTGTATACTCCTGTTTAGCTCAGACCCCCAGGTTCCCTGTGTCAAACTTTTCTTGAGAACGTCCGCCAAAATGGAGCCTGCTTTTGATCCCAGTGATCTAGTTTGGTACAGTATGCAGGAGTTGGAAAGGTTCTGTAGAGAGAGAGACATAGGGGTGGATGAGTCAGATACTCAGAACCAACTTAGGAACCACCTGGTTCAATGGTATATGGATCAAAGGGATCTTGAGCACAGTGAGAGAGATAGGGCCCGGGCCTCACGCCAGGACGGTGGTGAGTCTGTGGGGAGCCCTGAAGATTCTGATGAAGAAGATGATGACAGTGGGAGGGCACCAGCAGATAGTGAGGACCCCATAGGTAGGGAGTCCCTTGCTGGACCCAGTGTCAGTACCAGCGCCCCATCCCTTGTCCTGTCCCCAGAAGAGTGGGAAGATAGGGAGAAAGAAAGGGAGCATCAGTTAGCGATGGAACAGCTCATGTTAGAGCATGCCCAGGCTATGGCGCAGCTAGAGATCGAAAGACTCTTAGCGCAGGAGAGGATAGAGGTGGAGAGAAGGGCATTCATCCGTGAGAGAGCAGCCCTAGAGGATAGACTCTTCCCTGCGCACAGTTGTAATTGTCTGGATTCCCCAGGGAGGGTGAAGTCCAGTGGTGGCAGCGATTTAAGTGTCAGTGTAGACAGTCCCACTCCCAGTTCCCCGAGTATGGTACCTGTTTCCCCAGAGGAGGAGAATAGGTTGAGGTTCAGAAACCTTAGGAAACTGTCTCACCAGTCTTGGGAAGAGTTTGTGGATGAATGTCAAGATGCACTGTCTGATTGGCTAGAGGTTCACATGGGAACTGAGTTTACCAAGCTATTTGATCTGGTTCTAAGAGAGCAGGTGCTCAATAGTTGTTTGCCAGGGTTGCGCCAACACCTGTTGGAATATGGGTTGACTGATCCAGACACCCTCGCAGAGGAAGCAGAACGCTGGGACAGTGCGAAAGGTTCTTTAGAGTCACTAGTGAGTGATTCCAACAATAGTGGGTCAGGTGTCTTCCAGCCCAGTGCGGTGGAGGAGGGTGAGAGTAGCCCAGCTAGGTCCCAGGTTAGTGAGGAGGGTGTAGGGGCTGACTGCCTGTCTCAGTGGAGCAGGAGTGAGTGTGTGACCGAGAGTCCCCAGACGCCCGAAGCCCTGTCACAGAGCCTGGATGGTTTCTTTAGGGAACACCAGGATGGGAACCTAGGCTTGCCTGTTAGTTCACTTGAGGGAGATCTCCTAGTGGGTAGAGAACCTGGAGCATCTGTAAGCGGAGCTTCCATGGTTATAGAGTCTGGCAGTACTGCTCCAGTAGGGAGAGTACAGGAGTCCAGCGTGAGGAGTGATTGGGGGAGTTCCCCAGTGGAAGAACCAGTGGGTCAGGGACTACCCAGTGGGGATAGGATCCCGTGGAGTGACCATGGTGACACCACTTCTGTGCTGGGGGATCTTTGCGCACTGTCAGGTGGACAGGAGGCGGGAGATCTGCGCCAGACAGACAGTCACACAACATATGTGTCATTTGCTAGCCTCAGGGGGATGGTGTGTGAATCCCCAGAAGTCCTGAAGTGCCAGGCAGTGATTCCACCAAAGGTTCTAGACCGGAGGTTGGAGGCCCAGGTTCAGGGTTTGCCTGACCTGAAGGGTGGGAATACTGTAATCAGTGTCCTGACCAGTTCTTTCTCCAGAGGTACCGCCCCGGTTGGGAGGGAGTCGGACTCTGGAAGGGGGTGCAGAGGGTGGGAGAGCCCACCTCTGACCCCGGTGCAACCTGAGGGGTTAAACCCTAGGTTGGGAGAATGTTGTTTAGAGGGAACCCCTCGCAGGAGGAGGAGGAACCCTAGGAGAAGAGGTAAGGGGAGGAGAGCCTTCCCTGAGACTCCTGGTCCGCCTGAGGTTGTAGACCCTAGGTTGGAGAACCAGTGGCAGTCTAGCCCTGTCTTACAGACAGGAAGAGTGGAGCATGGCTATTATGTGCCAGGGGTTACTACCCCCCACTTAGTGAGTAGGCAGGATCCAGTGGCACCTGGGTGGCCTAGGGCCTGGTCCTCGCCGAGGGCAGCTGGAGAGTACCAGTGGGGTAGCCCAGTTAGTCCCTACAGTAGTTTTAGAAAGAACCCCAGGGGTTCACCGTGGCGTAAAACAGGAGGGTGTCCCTGCAGTTGTGGGCCCGCGTCCTTGTTTTATCGCCCCAAGCAGGGAAGTCCATCACGGTGGTGATTGATCTGCCCTGCGTTTTGGCTGGAAGGGGGTCGTGTTGGACCTGGGCCTTAGGGCAGGTTCACCCCTAATCTTTTTTGCTTTTATTTGTGACCCTGTGTAGTGACTTTTGGGTCTTGGCGCACTTTTTCCCTGTGTCCCAGAGTGAAAGTGCGTGCGTGTAGTATGGCTGGCCTGCCCTCCCATAGGAATGCATGGGGAATGTGTGTGTCCCTGGTAGTTCCTGATGTGTGGGGAGTGCAGGCACGAGTTTGGTATGTGTGAACTCGTGAGAGCGAATACTGCAAGATGGTGTCTGCGGCATGTATGTGTCTAGAAGGGAAGTGCTACTTCTGGACATTGATGTATGTGTGCAGTGAGGGTGCTGGAGCGTGATTGGCTGGAGCTGGCTGGCATGCCAGGCTCCAGGAAGTCTGGATGGGTCTGCCCGGTGGTGAGTGTGAGATCAGCATGAGTGATGTGTGGGAGGAATAGATCTGTGTCCTGGATGGGCTGGGTTTTTCCCCACACAATGCTGGCTCCGCCCCCCTGTGGTTCGTCTAACGACCCAAGCCTCCCCAGTGAATGAAAGGGGTGGTTGGGCCATCAAGGGTACTCCCAAGCCAGCTGCAACTGGTTTCCCCCACCCTGCACCCTGAAAACAAAGGATTTCACAGTATAAGAAGGGGTTGTGTCCCCATACAATTTGTTCTCTTCCAGGATCATTGCCAGAGGGGGCTTTGCTGCTGCTGGGGCCAGGAGGACTGCCACTTGGCTTGTCTCCCTGCCTGGAGGCCCAGTGTGCTGGCTCTGGCCCTGCCTTGCCCCTCTGCCTGCCTCCAGACCTTTCTGGAGCTTTGCTGTGCCTGGAGGCACTCTGATTTTGATTTATAGCGCTAGGCGCGCTTTTATTTCCTTGAAGCGCTGAGCGCGCTTCTCCTTTGCTCCCAGAGCGCTTGGGAGCGCTTTATTGACATTGCCGGTGCCCACCCGGCATTGGAGCCGATTTGCCGATTTTTGGGCAGAGCGAGTGCCACCTCGCTTTCTATTTTAATTAGAGGCCGGTGCCCACCCGGCATTGCCCCGTTCTTTATTTAATTTGAGCGGCTGCCCACGCCGCATTTGCCCGTGTGATCACCGCCGCAGCCGAGGAGGAGTGAAAACGGTTGCCGGGCCGCTGCCTAGAGCGACCCGGAAGTCCCGCCTCCTGACCCCCAGGGCCGCGCTGCCATTGGTGGCCCCAGCGGAAGCCAGGCGGAGGAGAGAGCGAGACGAGGCCAGGCAGGAAGCAGCCGGCCGTGTCCCCGAGGCTCCCCGAGTGGAGAGAGGAGCCCCGGGAGAAGGAGAAGAGCTCGCCAGCAGCAGTCCCGGTGAGTGAGGGACCGGGTCCTTTGTGGGTATCTAGAGCGGCCCCGGTTGGCAACGGGCCGCTCCAACGAAGCCCCATTTGATTTAGGAGCCCCGAGAGGCTCCATTGCCCCGCAGTCGTTCTGAGCCCAGAGAGGCTTTTGCCCACAGTGATATTTACGAGCCCCGAGGCTCGAGGGGGCATATCTGGTGATTGAGCCGCGAGAAGGCCCCCGCCCCAGCCCACATGGTTTTACGAGCCTGCGAGGCTCGAGTGCCAGCATATTGATCATTGAGCCCTGAGAGAGGCTCTATGGGCATTTTCATTATTTTGAGAGCGCTGAAGCTCTAATTTGCACATTTGCTTTGCAAAGCCCCTGAGAGGCTCCCACGCTGTGTCTACCCACCTGTGTTCTTGAGCCCACGCGGCTCCAACGTTTACCTACCTGCTATTTACAACTGTCCAGCACTTAGTGGACAGTTGCTACGTTTAGGCTTTTGTGCTGTGCTGCCTGCGCAGCCTCCCCTGACATTGAGACTCAGGGCATTTTCAGCCCTTTCGAGGCCAGTTGGCCTGAGGGACGATTCTAGTGTTGTGCCATGTGCACCCTGCGCAATTTATGATTCCTGCTTATTTGATTTCTGCGCAAATGTTCTACCTGCACCTCTGAATGTGTTTTAATGTTTCATGTGCAATTGTTTGTCTTATCGCCTTTGCTAAAAGTGACCTGCTTAGGTGATTCTTTGTTCTTTTATTCCCCTTTGCTAAAAGTGACCTGCTTAGGTAATGCCTTGTGCTTTTATTTCCCTTTGCTAAAAGTGACCTGCTTAGAGGAATGTTGATGTTTTATTGCCTTTGCTAAATGTGACTTGCCTAGGTGATTATTTTAGGTTTCCTTCCCTTTGCTAAATGTGACTTGCTTAGGTGATAGGTTTTCCTTCCATAGGCCCTGATGATAAGGTCCTAGTTCCCTGCGTGATTTCCCTACAGTGTTTAGGGTGGCGTAGGAGGTATTTACCCTTTACCAGTAGTTACTGGTTGTATGCTACATTTACTATTTCTGTGTTACAGTCATTATATGTTGATGTGCTAAAGTGCTATACCTACAAGTATTATTTCTAAAAGTGCATACCCCCGACAGTGGTCCAGGTGGCCCTGTCCTGTACATAATCCCTTGTAAATCTTGCCCGTGTCTGTTGGCACATTGTAAAGTGTGTGTGTTATCTAATGTGTTTTTATTATTATAATACAAAGGCTATTTTTGATATAACCTTGTGTGGAGTTTCCTTTGTGGTGGGCCTTTGGTTGTTGTTGCTGGGGTGCGCGCGCAAACGCTTTACACATCGCCTCTGAGATTAGCCTTGCTGCTCGCGCCACGTTACCTAGAGGGTGAGCGGGGGTTATCTTGGTGTGTGACTCCCTTGCCCTGACCTTGGAAATGGTGATCCCTGACTGACCTTGGCGCAAGCCTCGGCCAGCCAGAGGTCCCGTTTCTAACAAAGAGGCATATGCACGATCTAATCTATGGTGATGACAAATTAAATTCCACCATGCAGCATATTCGACATTCTTGGTATCTTTCCAATTGGTAGTAATGATTTGAAAAGCAATAGCAATACATAAGTCAATGAATTTGCGAGTAAAAGGTGGAACATCCCAGACTGGAGCTAAACCACCCAGAAAAACCAGAGAAATATCAAAGGGTATATTATTAGATACAATTTTGTTCAGGGAAGACCAAATTCGTGACCATAACAGTTGTACTTTAGGGCATAAAAAGAACATATGTTTAAAATCACTTGTCTTTCTTTTGATACTGTGTGGGAAGTGTTTCCATGTCATGCGTAAGAACCACAAAGGTGTGGTTATCGCGTTATTAGAAGCAGCACTTAGCATGGTGTTGGATGTGGAAGTGTGAGAGATAGGAGCACAGTTTATGGTTTTCAGTAAATTAGCAGTTTTGAGAAGCTTTGGTATTTATGGTATTTCTTTGTGCATAGTCCACTTAGATGGTTACTGTACTGGGTTGTCCATTTTAATATAGTTTGTTTAAAGTTTATGGTCCTGCACAGGCGTAGTTTGGAGGAAAACATGGATCAGAAATCTGCTGGATGAACTTTTGTTGCTATCATCCCATATGTGATTGTTATTGGTGGCTTATTGCTGTGGACTGGTACAGCTGGTGCAGTACTGGGTGATGGATGTGACCCATAGCAGTTTTGTTTTATATGAGTGTGAGAGTATCAAGCAGTATAGGGGAATTATTATGCAGTCTGTGTGAACTTCTATCAAATGCCCAACCACTGAGTGTTATGGTATAAATGTGTTATATAGTGTATTTGAATTGTATTGTAATGCATTTATGTAGCACTTTCTAACCATGAAGAGGTATTATAGTGCTTTACGCCAGGCAGCATGCGGTTCTGGAACCCAGGTTTAGTCGTATTTTTTGGCTTATTGTTGGCTATTGGGGTTAGTCTTCAACTCTTAAGGAAACCATATCATGCAATTACTCCAGATTCTATGTGGGTGGTTAAATTATTAGTAGTTCGGTGTGATGATCTTTAGTTAGGGGGGTATGTGAATTCATGACATGGACATGTAGGTGGCACATAATGGGGATACTGTATTCACTTAATACAGGCATACTGCTAGAAGGAGTGAGATGTTCTTTGGCGTTTTGGAACACGCTCCCCTTTATTGTTGATGGGGACGATCTCCTTGGCTAAAATGGTGCTTTTTCCACCCTATTTGGGTTTTTTTAAAACTCTTTTTATTAAGAAACAAAAAATTGACATTACAAAAGGAAACAAAATCTCAGGTGAACACATACAGTTTCCATCGCATGGGTCATTGTGGCAAGGTACAGAATCAAATATAACAACATTTAATGCTAGGATCCTGGGGATTCCTGTACTTCCAGGTCTACTCTTGGCGTAGGTGGTTCACGGATCTCTCCTTGGTTGCTATTCCACGCACCCCATATCTTCCCCCACTTCTTCGGGCAACCCCTGGCCACGTATACTGATTTCTTCTAAACATACACCAATCAAGATCCACTTGTTGACTCGGGGCGGCTGACTGGCTCCCCAGAGCTGCGCTATATTAGGTTTAGCCACCATGTATGCCAGCGTCACCCATTGTTTCTGGGACACATTTAGATCTGTAGGCTCCCGCACGTTCAACAAACATCTGCGGGCTTCTGGTCGTATCTCCGCACCCAAAACTTCCCCCAGCTCATCATGGATCTTCGTCCAATATATCTGTATCACTACACAATGCCAGAGAATATGCATTAAGGTGCCAATTTCTCCACATTCTCTCCTACACTCTCCACTCCCAGCTCGTCCCATTCGTACCAAACGAGGCCCAGTTATATAGGATCTATGCAATATCTTCAATTGCACAAGTCGGAGCCGCATCTGGATAGCAACTACCTTCGGGGAGGAGACCGCCTCCATCCAATCCTCGTCATCCAGTTCTAACCCATCCGCACTCCACTGGGTTCTAATCCGTTCAAATGGGTTCTCCATGTTGTTGACCAATTTCCTATATATCAGAGAAATAGTTTTCTCTGGAATATTTCCATCTAGTACACGGTCCTCAAGAGGTGACGCCTCCGGGAGTACCGTGCCCTTCAGGACGTGGATGGTGAGGGCATGTCTCACCTGCTGATATCGGTAATATTCGTTATCATGCAAACTATACATTTTTTCACGGGACTCGAATGTATGCACTGTGTCTTTTCCCCACACGTCTTTTATCTGGGTAATTCCGATAAGGTCCCACCTGTCGAACCCCTTAATTTTCCACAGACTACCCAGCTTCTCAGAGTTTAACAGGGGAGTGGCCAATGTCAACCTGCCTTCCCAACCTAGATATTTATTGGCTGCGTGCCACACCTGTATCGCATGGGCGGTCGGGCCAGTCAAAGGAAACCTCCCAGGTCTGGAATACAGAGCTCTATCTAACATCCCACCCGGGGCCTGACCCCGGTCCATGGCATAGCCTGGA
Organism: Lissotriton helveticus; assembly: GCF_964261635.1. Classification (NCBI taxonomy): domain Eukaryota; kingdom Metazoa; phylum Chordata; class Amphibia; order Caudata; family Salamandridae; genus Lissotriton; species Lissotriton helveticus. The sequence goes on along the minus strand of NC_136057.1, from coordinate 1,892,165,051 downwards.
TCACCCGGGAGTCCGTAGACAATATGATTCACAGCGGCCAGCTGTGAGGCCCAGTAGTACTTCCTTAAATACGGAAGTCCGATCCCACCATCATACCACGGGAGAGTTAGTTTAATGAATGCTATACGGGCCCTTACCGTCCCACAGGAGCTGCCTCTGAAGAGTCTCTATCTCCCTAAAGTACGAAGCCAGCACCGGGTCCATCGAGTTCTGCAAGGCATACAAAAACTGAAGCAAAGCCATCATCTTGAAGAGAGCGGCTCTTCCGAGCAAGGAGAGTGGAAGAGCTTTCCAGCGCTCCACGTCTTTCTTACACCTGTTTAGTGGGGAAGCCAAGTTATTGGCATATTGTAGCTGTGGATCAACGTGATATATATACCTAAGTACTTAAATCCTACCGTCTCAATATGAACAGGGCACGACTGCGGGATCACCGGAGGGTCGCCCACAAGGGCAAAGAGCACTGACTTTGCCCAGTTTATGGCTAATCTGGTGTATCTACCGAAAATGACAAGCACGTCTAGAAAGTTGCGGAGGGATTCCTTGGGGTTGGTGAGGTAGAGCAAAACGTCATCTGCATAGAGCGAGATCTTATCTTCCAGGTCAGGCGACCATCGTAAGCCCCTTATCGATCTATCCCATCTGACCCAGGCCGCCAAGGGCTCCATTGCGAGCGCAAAGAGTAATGGGGTCAGTGGGCATCCCTGCCTCAGGCCCCTTCCCAAAGGAAAGTCACTAGACTTACAGTTATTGACAGCCACTCTGGCCAGGGGTTTTGCGTATAATAAGCGCACCCAACCAATAAAATCACGTCCAAAGCCCAGCTTTCCCAACACCTCAAACAGATATTGCCACTCCACTCTATCAAAGGCCATTGTGGCGTCCAGGGATACCAACACTGTCGGCTCATGGATCTTCGAGGAACCCCCAAGGACTCCATGTAGTCTACGCAAATTTAGCGCAGTGTTATGACGCGGCATGAAACCGGATTGATCCGGGTGAACCAGGGTCGTAATCACCTTGACCAGCCGAGTGGCCAGGAGTTTCGCTAGAATTTTAGGTTCTGCGTTGAGGAGCGATATGGGAATATAGGAGGAACATTGTGTTTTAGGCTTACCTACTTTATCTATGATCATAAATTTGGCCACTCGTTGGTCGTATGGGAGCTCACCCTTCTCTTTGCTTTCAATGAACATGGCTCGGACGTGCAGGGCGAGTCTACCGGCATTCAACTTGTACAACTCAATCGGTATCCCATTAGGGCCTGTCGCTTTACCTGAATTTATCTGCCTGATCGCCTGCGCAACTTCATCATCAGAAAAAGCAGAGTCAAGATAGCTCCTGTCCTCCTCCGACAAACTCGGCATAGCAATGTCCCTGATCATTTCACTATTCTCAGCTTCCGTAAATTCACTATCGGCCGTATACACCTTCTGGTAGTACTCAGAAAACTCGTCCGCCACCGCCTGTGGATCCGTGATCCTGCGTGACGCTAACCCTTCCAACTCAGGTACCACCCTAGATGCTCGCTCCGCCGTGTTCAAGCCATGCAATCAATTTACTGGTTTTATCGTCGTGCTCACATATGCGGCTCTGTACAGCATTATTGTGGGCCACCGCTCTACCTCTATCAAGGTCTTTATATTCCTCCTGCCGGAGGAACCTTCTCCTCCAAACGTATAACTTCAGCCTCTTTCTGGGCTACTTCTGCCTGACTTTTCTTCTTCTTACCCGTCACTAAGGATAATACCTCACCTCTCGCTACCGTTTTGTATGCTTCCCAGAGGGACTGTGCCGAATCGACAGACCCCTCATTTTCCAGGAAGTAACGGTCTGACATCTGGAGTACCTCTTTTTTAATAGCTGGGTCCTTTAACTGCCAGGCGCTAATAGTGGTGAGCCGTGGAAACTATTGACAAGTCCATGATGGAGGATTAAGTCTTTTCTCCCCCACTATAAACTGTACAATCAACAGGAAGAACTAAATGTCACATCCTTGTTGTATGGGAATTGTAATCGCCTCCTAATAACTTGAACACGGAAATACCTTTTGTCGCTCATTGAATTGTTTTTGTCCTGATGATGACCGCAACCTCTGACTGCGGTTGAAACGCCGTTGACGTATTTGTGGCTTATAAACTCTAGAGGGCACATAATCTCTGTATATGTTGTACCCCTTCGTTTGTAGCAGCATAAATTCGGGACCCCCTCGATTGCTCACTTTTGGCCAGGGAAAAGAGGGGACAATAGCAACAACAATACAAAAAATTCTAAAGGTAAGAGCAGGAATTTCCACTAGGGATTAAAGCCAGAGTCCCCGTACCCTAAATCATTTTGGGCCACCCGTCCATACTTAAAGTCAAGACCAATAAGATACTTGACAACTCCTAGTCCCATTAGATATCCTTTATTAACTGCACTGTGTTGTTATCTGATATAAATGTGTTGTCTCAGTGATCAAGAACCTGAGCAACAGGCATACTTTTTATTCAAAAAAGGGGGGGGCCAGTTACAACACAATGCGGTCATATACCCGTTATTTCCTATCTCATTGAAGAGATTTATTTTTTATCTAATAAAATAAAAAGGCGGGTTGATAAGCCAGCCAGGTGCGTGTGTCCCAGGTTAGTACCGTGAAGATACGACCCCAAATGCGGCTAACGATCAATATAAGCGGAATACCTGCTAGAGGTTAAAGCAATAAAGCGCCTGCATATCTACCGGTTTACCATATATTTCCTCCAAGTTCTCTCATGCGGCCGCCATACTGGTTCCACCACGAGGACGCCGTGATATTTGAATCCGCCATTGCGTCGTTTTTTAAATACCCTGACCTGTGCGCCTTCCCGTAGTTACCTGACCCTCGGCTGTCAGCAAATTATATTTGAAACAGCCACAACCCTGTGTCTATGACAAGCGCCATTTTGGAACGGGTTTTAATGAATGGTGGCTGTAGAATTAGAAACTATATATTTTCTATGTAAAAACATAAATGATTTATATTTGTATAACAAATCCTGTGTGTAATTTAGGTACAAAGATTATGACCCACCCTCACAAGTTTGATGAATCATTTTGGACGGAAGATGTAAACAAAGTTCATCAAGTATGGTAAAATACCGTTAGTGAATATAGATCAATATCATGTGCAGTGCCTGTGATATAGTTCTGGTCCACCAACCAAATCCGGCATCCGCCATATTGGAGTTGGTTATATTTAGTTATTATCAGTGCGCATTAGCCGACTATGTCGAGTTTTTGATCTATCACAAGGCACAGTGTTCTATTATTTAGTGGGAAGATCCTACTCCCTCAAATTCTATTATTATCAAAACAAAGGAAGGGGGAGGTTTGTGGGGGCCTTATTCTATACGCCTTGGGAGTACCCAAAGGGTGAGATTGTCTCTCAAAGCTTTGAGCCCCATACCCCCTTCTAGAAAGGCTTTTCCTGTTACCCTTAACTATAAAAGACTCTTTCAAAACCTGGAATGATTTATTTTAAAAAACTTCTCCCTCACATCCTTGGTGATTGTAGCACCTAGGGGGTGTGTGTGCTCTTCAAGAGATCATTGAACATGTATATAATTATGCTTGATAGTTGTTACTTTTTGATATAGTATGGGTACATGATGTTGTATTTGTAATTGCAGATACCCTATATCCACACTTTAAAGAGGCATACTCTTGTCTGTTGGTCCTGAGGAAGGTGGTACAAGCCCACCGAAACGCGCGTCGACCTGGCGTGAAGAGTAACCAACTTTTTCCTGTACAACCTCAGATACAGAGGAAAGAGACTGTCTTGATTGTTTAAGTGTGCAGTGAAGTGTGTGGATAGGAATGAATGTGTGATGTATGTTTGATGATAGGTGTGTGGTTATAAGGGTATCTTTTTTTCTTTTATGAGAGGAAAAACCCAAGAAAAATGTTTTTTGAATATCAAATTTGTTATTTATGTATATTTAGTAAATGCAACTGAAAAGAATAATTCAATGAAAATTCAAAAATGAAATATATATAAAAAATATGAAAAGTAATTTTGATATGTGGTGAACAAATTGAATGAAAATGAAATATATTTTTAATAAAATAGTGTACCCGTGTTAATTAGAAATGATCTTTTGAAAATATTTGAACAATGTCGATTGATAAGTAAGGTTGAGGCCATGAGGGAATTTTTTGTATTGTTGTACCCCTTCGTTTGTAACATAATTATTGTTTTCCACTTGTTTGGTTTTCCTTTGTATGTTATGTATTGTTTTATAAACCAGCAATTATCTTTTTGAGCGCACTATTTATAATAAATTTGTGATCTTTTTTTAATCTTGTGTTGACAGTTTTGATTTATGTCTCCCTTCTCTTTACCCTTTTCCCTTTTTCTTCTTTTCCTTTTGCAAAGTAGAACTTGATTGCAATTGATTTTTCTTAATTGTGATTCGTTAATTGTCTCCTGAACTGTTGTTTGGTATACTTATTTACTGTCCCTGGTTCAGGTTGGTGGGTTGCCTCTGTGGTTGTTTATGAGGCGCTAATAGGAGCCATCCTGCCCGCTGCCGGTTGACCGAGGGCAAGCTGCAGCCACAATAGCGAATGATCAGAAATTCCCATACCAAGGTACTTCACCTCATGGATCATGATCGCCATTGCCGCTGGCAGCAATATGTAGTCTAACCTAGACAAGCTACCGTGTGCTGCTGAAATGTGGGGGTAATGCGTCAGCGTTGGATTGCGTATTCGCCAGCTATAAACCATCCCCAGCGTATCCAGGAATTCTGAAAGCCATCTCTGCGTCTGTCGAAGCGCTCGCGGTGGGCTGTGATCAACCTCTCCATCCAATACAGCATTAAAGTCACCCCCCAAGACTAGGCCACAAAGGGGCAGTGTGAGAAAGACAGAGCTCAAATCCCAGAAGGTCTCGGCCTGGAGGCCCGGTGGCATATATATAGATAGAAAGGTGACCGTCCTGCCCCCCAGTTGCCCTGAGACTCCCGCATATCTGACCCTTTGGTCCACCCACGTAACCTGCACAGACAGAGGAAAGGAATTCTTAAGTAAAATCCCAGCTCCCCTAGAGTCGGTGGTAAACCCAGCATGCACCACCAACTTATATCCCCCTTTGTGGAGGGCCATGCATCTATTGCCTACCAAGTGTGTCTCCTGCAACAGTACTACATCCGGGGAGTGTCTCCTAATAAGTTGTCTGACCATCCCTCTTTTGATCTTGTCGCCTAAACCATTCACATTTCAACTCAGCACTTTTACCCCTGATCCTCCACTACCCTGTGCCATTCAACCCATGTAAAGAACATCGCACTACATTATTATCACCTGATTCAAAAAGGAAAAGAAAAAGAAATAAAAAAGAAGAACTACAATTATATAAAAACAATCCCATCCCGCCTCCCCCCACCCTGCATCCCTGCTCGCGGTGTTCGCCAACCCCCAATTCGCAGTGTGCCTGTCGCCCCATATTCTAACTAACCAACTATCTAAATGTAGATCGGAGGAGGAAGTTAGAGCCCCGTATTTCCGCCCCCGCCCATAGGAATCATGTCTTGCGCATGAAACAGCACCTAATTCAAGAAAGCCGCTACATAGGAATGACTCGCAAGCGGTACCCCTCCCCACCAGCCTGCACTGCTCGAGCTACTGCGATACTTATCATTACTGTTTCCGAGCACCATGTCCATCTTCGCTGCCTTCTCCCCGGGGATCCCCCTGGGGGGAAGACCCTCAAGCCAATCCGAGGCAATTTCAGGGTTGTCAAAGAACCAGACTTTCCCTGCCACCTCAACTCGCAACTTGGCAGGGTACAACATAGCATATTTCAAACCCATGTCCCTGAGCCGCTTCTTGACTCCGAGGAAACTCTGCCACTGCCACTGGACCATCTGAGTAAAGTCCGGAAAAGGTGAGGGTGGAATTCTCATAACTCAGGGGGCCCCCGGATCTGGAAGCCTGCAGGATAGCGTCTCTGTCTCTGAAGTTGAGTACCCTTGTGATCATCGGACGTGGTAGGGCCCCCGGCTTATGTCATCCTCCCGGAATTCTATGTGCACGTTCTAACGTAAAAAAGTCACCCAACCCTTTCGGCTTCAGATGGTTGAGGACAATGTCTTCTATAAAGAGATCTGGGGTCAGACCTTCAGCTTTCTCCGGGACGCCAATTATGCGTACGTTATTCCTCCGAGCCCGTCCTTCATATTCGTCCAGCTTGCGGGTCACCAAGTCACTAGCAGTTTTGAGTGCACGAACCTCCTGTTGCAACTGCGACACATCGTCAGTCAGACTTGCAGTTTTGATATCAAGCGACTTGACCTTCTCACTGTTTTTAGTGAGATCAGCTCGGATCAAGTTAACCTCAATGGACACAGTGTCCAGCTTATGGTCCAGTGACACCATCTGCAGCCCAGGGAGGTCTTGACCACATCTATGGTGGCCATAACATCTTGCAGTATGGGTTCTGATGTATAGCCAGTGGATTCTCTATTTCCATCTAGTATCTGTCCCGACCCAGATGACGAGCCCCTGGGCTGCTTGTATCGGTCCAATTTATTAGTTTGAAAGGATCGGGAACCCTTAGTCGACCTGGACAGTGGTTTTTCGCCCTCTGGTCGAGCCGCCATGTTAAGTCCGCACGTGGAGGGTCACTAACCCATGGTTAACGTATATGCGACAATAGTCCACTAAAAGGCACCTCCGCCGCCACTACCATTCCCAGTACATCAGCCCCTCACCGGATGGATCAGCATCCACGTCACGAATCGCCCACCAGACTGGTTAGGTGGATCTCGCAGATTATTCAGGTCAGTCCTCAGGCCCAGGATCGGTCCACCGTCGTGTATTGGAGCAGAAATCGTGGATGGGGGTCGTGTATATATGCCTCAATGTGGAAGGCTATCTGCCAGCAGCCCTGCCGCACAGGAGGCGCCCTCCGACAGGGCCCACAACCAGCCGCCAGCCTCACCCGATCAAACCGGGCACCGCAGGAGTTCACTACAATTCCAGCCGCACCGCAGTCCTCCAATGCCCACAGGGCATCAGCAGCCAGCCTTTCAAAAAAGAGAGTTTCCCATAAAAACCAGAAAGGACTGGGTAATACAAATGGTAAACAAAAGAAAATTCCTTTCTGTGTTTCTCAAATCGACTATATTCGAGACCTTCTCCGACAGTTTAAATAAAAAACAACACATATAAAATTTCAAGTCACACATAGAAATTCATATATTGTCTTGATTTTATTTTCTTAAAAACAGGCCTATTGCCTAGATTCAAAGTTTTTTTTATACAAGGTATCAAAAATACATTGGATTCTCACAGTGCTTCCATTATAACAAATTACTATCTCCTTCCATTCCAATAAATGCGTGTACCTAGCAGTACCTACACTATTTGAATTTAGCAACAAAAGCAGTATTTGTACAAAATTGTTATACAGATTTAAAAATAAATTTTAAAAACATTAGTTAAAAAGAAGTCCTTATGTCGACGCGTTTCGGTGTCTTGTTCTGATTGTATCAACACCTTCTTCAGGACAGATCAATATAAAACAACAAATCTGAAAATAAATGCATACAATTAATATCTTATAGTTTTTATGTGTTCTCTACAACTGTTTAAACTATGTGAGTCTACTGTCAAGATCAAGAAAATTTTACATTTTAGCGTTTATTCTTTCACTTTACTTTTAGTTGACCAATGATAAACTTATGGTCCTTCTTCCAGGGGTTCAACCAGACGTCCTCCTGTGTTTATAAAATAATATAAATTGGGGCTTAGTATTGGCTCTATGTTAGTCACCATTGCTCCACCTGCTATTCATTACCCATATGGTAGATAACTCACTTACTAAATACAAAAGCGATGTTATTATATCTCATTTGTTTCTTTCACAGGGCGGTACATTTCTTTTCCTACTCCTGTTTGAGACTGTTATGTGCTTCGGTGTTTTCTGAATGTTACACCCGCATCCTTATGGTGCTGCCTCTGTATATGGGTTGCGTGGGTTGTCAAGGCACCTACAGTGATAACATGATTTTATCAATAGGTTTGATATATTTACTCCCTTTTCCTCATGGATCAACTTACGTCTAAATAGATTATATTCTAACCCGTGGTGCTAAGGAGTTTGCATTTTACAGCGTTCACTGTTAGTATAACGGCCGTTACTGTGATCGCGGTGTCTTATTTTGTTCTGTATTTCCTAAGAAGACCGAAGTGTCTTATTTTATCATGTATTTCTTAAGAAAACTACAGAGTTATTGATCCTGGTCGATGGCCGTATATACAAGTGCCCTTGCACATAAAGATTAAATTATTCTGCACCACAAGATTAGAGAGTTTGCAAAGTTTCGCCGGCCCTCCAGGTTTGATAAACATTTTCCCAGATTCAGCCCTTAAATATAAGCGACCTAACCCCGTCGCTCGACTTCCGTCCTCACATACATTCGGTCTATTCCCTTACCTCACTATTTCAATGAGCGTCTGCTTCTTCCCACTCCTGGGTTTCTTGTGGCATAACTGTGGCAGCTTTACTGCGCCAATATATACCCCACGTCGCACCTCTTAATTGTATAATTGGCGTCACTAGATTTCCTACTAACGGGTAATTGGCCCTCCCCATTTGTTGTTTTACATTTGTAATTTTATCATGGTAGTTCCGCATCACTTGACTAGATCTCATATGAAAAGACGCGAGATACTTATGCATTCCGCCTTTTGTTCGCCATCTTTGTAGTTCCGAGTCTGTTTTTCTACAATACTTCCGTACTCTGTGAGTTTTCTAAAGGGGAGTTTCGAAGTATATATACATATTTCAATAACCGGTATTGCGCATTTAGGCCCATTTTTCACTCGCTTCTACCCTTCTCGAAATAAATTTCAAATGTAGGATTATCTCTGTTATTCATTAAAGTTACTCCATTTAGTCAGTTGCACCGAGTAATTGTATCTTATAATGTTTATAACTGCCCCCACTTTTGATGTTTATGCAGATTGTACAATCGTGACTATGTGTGACTGTTGAAATGTTATATATGTAGTTTTTTATTTAAACTGTCGGAGAAGGTCTCGAATATAGTCGAATTGAGAAACACAGAAAGGAATTTGCTTTTGTTTACCATCAGCAGCCAGCACCACGGATCTTCGAGTGGATATTGGCGGCACGCGCCCAGCCTCAATGTCTCCCAGCAATCAGTTTGCGGTACAGCACAACATGGGGCGAGCTAGCGGCCGAATCTCCAGAGCGCCTCACAGTTCGGCCACGCACTCCTTCACACGGCGGGCGAGGTGCCAAATCCGGTCACGAAGCGCCAGCAAACCACAACAGGCGCTCACAAGTGCGGCGATGATCAGGGGGACTTGCGGTCTCTCGGGCCCCCCGATCGCACCACTCTAGCCCACACTCGGCCAGGGGAACACAGCCAATCCACCACTCGGCCCCCATCAAGCACCCTTCAACAATAGGGGCCCCACCGCAGGCGCCCCCAGTACTCCAGTCAATTTATCCGATCCGGTGTGGGGCGCGGCCGGCAACTTCCGGTCGGCGCCGCCAGTGTTGTTGTATTCAGCGCCGGCCCCCACAGCACGCAAGTCCCCGGCTTCGATGGCGGTGGTGGCCCAAACTTCAACGGCTTGCCGCTTCGGCCCACCACCATGCCACGGGCCCGGAGCGGCACCAATAGGCACCGCTTCCACTACGCCAGGCGGGCCCATCAACGGTGCAGCAGGATGGATGCAGGATATTAGCTGGCGAGGCGCTGGTCACCGGGAGCTACTGGCCTATGCGGCCATCTTGGGTGCCCGTGTAGCTCCGCCCTTACCACCCTATTTGTATTGTATAATTGTACTAATTCTTGGTTTTGGTGGTATAAGCCAGTAAAAGAAGTGGGGTAAAGCTTGACGTCCTAGAGTCACCCTGGAAAAGGGGGGCATTGAACTGACCACACATTGAGTTACATGGCCTCCGAACTTCAGCATGAGGTACAACCACTGTATGGGGGGCATAACTGTGAGAAACATCTGTTGCAGGGCATGCATCATCAGTAAGCACTGCCAGACATTCTTCTGATGAGAAGGAATATCCCAAACACTTATCTATATATTATATGTCAGCAGTGGTGGCTGGCATCTATGTGGAGGGGGGGCGGGTGCGCGGGCAAATATAATTAAAATATTAAACACTTACCTTGAACACAATGTCCTCTGTGCCGGACCTCTTCTTTCGCACACTGAACAGGAACTGGATGCTGCTGCAACTCCCTTGACCAATCCTGGCACTGCTCAAAGCAAGAGAGCAGAGCCCTGATTGAAGGACGCAACCTGTCTCAGCACTCCATGGAGCACTGGAGGCCTGCACTTGCTCTCAAGACAGCTGGGTTGAGAGGTTTAAAGTGTACATCTCTAGCTTGCCATCACATGAAAAATAAAATGATAATAAATTACCATTTTTTTCATATCTGGGCTTTGTTTGGGGGCATTAAACTGGGACGATGCTTCAACGGAGGAGTCTCCCCTGTACGGCAAGAGGAGATGGTCTGGGAAACAGTGGATCAGAAAGTACCTCTTTTACAAGTGATATGTTGTGGTGGAGAATTCAAAAGGGTTCAGTTTAATTAGCTGCATATAACCTGTCTGACTCCCTCAAACCATAATAGGATCAACCTGGAATGATTGTTGGTTTGTCTGAGATGCACAGGTCCTAGCACAAACTTCATGCAGGTGACATGGGGATGCTGATGCATGCAGACCTTGTGGTCAGAAGTAGTAAAAAGACTGCACTGCTCACGGGGGATTTAGCCACAGTGACAACGCAACAATGTTTATTTGTGGTGATTAAAATGAAGTATATCTTTGCTGCATTGGAATTGATTTTAGCTACAAGGTGTAAATCTGTACACCAGTTGGAATCACAGTCCCCTGGACAGTAGAGTTAGGCAAGGGATCTTATACAATGGCTGACAGCGCTGAGTAAGGAAAAATTAACAAAGATGGATTAAAAGTTAAGGGCCAGATGTAGGTGGTTAAATACCAGTCGGTAACGCCGAAAATCTGTAAATTTCAGTGTTACCAACCGGTATTTAGCCATGTGCGATGTAGGTATTACCGAATGCCATTGGTAATAAGGAATCGGTAAAAATAAGGAAAACCAGTTACCGATTCCTTATTTACCAATTGGCAGACACCGAAACAGCAAAATACCGAATCGGTAAATAAAAAACCAGTAACAAATCACAAATGCAAAGTACATAAAATCGGTAGTACCGAATTTGTTAAAAGTCGGTATTTAAGAATCGGTAATTACCACTGACCCAAAGCAGGTGGTAATCAGGTGCACTGCATAAAAACCACCCCAAAATGCAACAGTGTGAACACAATGGTGACCCTCTACGTTATAGCAAGGCGGCTACTTTTGCGAACCGCAGGACTGAGGGTCTGGACACGGGAAGAGTGTGTGTACAGACTGCCTATCACACTGTTCCAAATAACTGAGGCACAAATACATGAGAGGTACAGGCTACACCCACAAACCATCCTAGATCTGATACGGGACCTGCTCCCATACCTGGAGCATCAGACACCAAGGGCGCACGCCATACCAACACATGTTCAGGTGCTCTGTAGCCTGCACCTACTCGCATCAGGAAGTTACCAGGGTGTGATAGCTGCGGCAGGTGGTGTGTCACAGAGTTGCTTGTCCTGTTTCCTCAACTCTTTTTGGATGCCACGATGCAGAGAATGCATCACTACATACGCTTCCCCAGCAGCTACAGAATACATATACCGCAACCGCAAATCCACGCATTTCATCAACGTGCAGGTGATATGTGATGCAGACTACGTCATTACTGACATTGTGGCCAAATTTCCAGGAAGTACCCATGACTCCTACATATTCAGGAACAGTGGAATCTACACACATCTGGCTGCTGGTGAATTCGGAGAAGGATACCTGCTAGGTGAATCAATGTGACACACCCTGATGTATACCTTGGATGAATGTATTGGTGACTCAAATTAATGGCACTTTCTTTTTTAGGTGACAGCGCATATGCCGTGCGTTTTTTTATCCTACCTAAACCCACCCACCCCAAGGGAGAGGAGATACAATGTGGCACATAAAAGCACGCTCAACGTTGTGGAGCGCACCTTTGGACTACTAAAAAGCAGGTTCCGTTGCCTCCACAAAAGTGGAGGTGCACTTCAGTACCACCCCATCATCTGCTGCAAAATAATAGCAACATGTGCAATGCTGCATAACCTTTGCCACAAAGAAAGGAACAGCAGTGGAACAAACTGACTCTGAGGACGAGGGTGAGGACTGTCCACAGCCAGAGCCCAGCGCAGCAGGTGTGGCAGCAGCACCGGATGGAAGACACAGACGGGCTGAGATAACACGCAACTATTTCTGAGTAAGTAAGGAGACATAGCCAGTTACTGTATGTGAGTGATGGTGTTTAATGATTGTAGCACAACACCAAGATCAAAAGCAGTGTCCATACAAACATGGGTATGTCACCCATTTGAGTAGAACCACATCATGGCTGGCTTTACTTCTTGTGCCCACGCGCTGCACTGCCACGTTCCTATGCCCCACTGTCCGCACTGCCAGTCTGTCCAGAGCCAGCGCTGTGGCATTCGCTGAGCCTCCTGAATTCTGTGGGAGGGGGCGTGATGCTACTATGGCTAGTAACCTCTTCACTTTCACTCCCATCACCTTTAGTGGCCACCTTGTCAGTTTGGAGCACTTCAAGTGCAGTGGTCACTGTGACCAGCCTCCTAGCCACATCATGACTGCAGTGTGCCATCTCCTCCTGCATGGCCACCGAGCTCCTGCACATGAGAGAGGTTGCAGTGGAGAGGCGGTTCACCACCTTGGTGTAATTATCACGTTTCTGCCTTTCCCTGTGCCTTGATAGATGGTTCTCATCTAACTTGCTGCACAGCAGCCTCACAGGCTCGGCCACATCCCTCATGCCCTCAGCCATGGTGGAGTTCATGGCACTGATGCCCTTCTCTATGCGGTGCATGTGGGCATCCATGTGTGCCATCTCCCGCTGCATTGACCTGATTGCTCTTTCTTGCAGGTGCTAGACCTTCAACATGTTACCTTCAAGGCCTGCGAACACACTGTCATCTTCGCCCTGAGAATGAGGACTGGCTACCCTTGCCATGCGCCGTCTGGAACTTGTGTGGGCGCGCTCTGTGGGGGACTGTGATCATGCCCTGTTGGCATCCTCAGCCACTGTGGACTGCTTTCCTCCTGTGCTGTCCTCCTCGGACACCTCCATCTGCTGGAGGGTGGCCACTGCATGCCTCCTGCCTGTCAGTGGTGGTGGCGTTGATGTTGGCGGTGGTGATGGGGATGGTGGTGGTGGTGGTGATGGTGGTTGTGGTGGTGATGGTGGTGATGGTGACGGTGGTGGTGGTGGGGTGGTGTGCCCTGCAGGCGACTGGACCTCCTCCTCTTGTGTTCTCTCTGTCCTGGATGCATTTCCTCTGCTCCCCTCTGCTGCCCTGCGAGATGGCTCACCTGTGAAGACAGAATGTACATATGCTCACTTATCTGGCAGCATTTGTATTGTAATAAATGTAATCTCTACCAATCACACTGACTGTCCTCTGCTTGCTAATTGGTGTCACATGCTTTTGGGTTTAGTGGACTGACTGTTCTGACATGTGTTACTTCTGACTACATCTCCCATAATGCATTGCAGGTAATGAGTAAAACATGTACTGAAGTGTGAGTCCCTATGCCTCTCTGGGGATTGGGGCTAGGGAGGGGGTGCACAGCATCCTGTGAATGCATCTTACCTTGTTTCTTGGCAGCTCTGGCTGAGCTGTCTGCATCGCCAACCCCACTCACACTCTCCGGCTGGAGGGTGGACTCAACCAGATGATCCAGAGCAGTTGGTGCAGGTGCTGTATTCCTCCCTCCACCTGTTTTTTTGCCTGCTTCTGCCTCTCTGCCATCCTCGCCTTAGCAGTCTTCCTCAAATCAAACCATCTTTTCTTCAGGTCCTCAATGGAGCCTTGTGTGACCCTGATGGCATTGATTTTATCCTGTATTGCAAGCCAGATCTGCCTTTTTTGAGACTCTGGCATGTGCAGGGACTGCTTTCCAAATAACTTATCATGGTCCTTGCTCACATCTTCAATGAGGACCTCCAGCTCCCTCTCACCGAATTGATGTTTCCTTTTCCTTTCACCAGCCTCCTTCTCCGTCTCCTGGTTGGCGATTTTGCTAAGTTTTTGTTGCACAATTCAGCTGAGTTGCTCTTGGCTTCTCTGCTCTGCTCCCTGCCTCACAGTCAACTCCAGGTTCAGTGCAGCTGCTTGGGTGTGGCCACTTCCTGTTTGGGAGGTAATGGGGATGCACAGGATTGGCTGATTCCACAATTACCGAATTTTTTAATTACCGAATCGGTATTTACCGATTTGGTATTGGGGATTAGGTAATAACGATTCGGTAGTGGGGATTCAGTATTTATTTTTTACCAATCCATTCCGAATCGCTATTTTTTAGCGATTTAAACCGAATCAGTAATTTTTACTGATTCATTACGTACATCGGAAATACAGAGTCCCTAATAACGAATCTGTAAAATTCGCTATTAAGGACTCGGTATTTCAGGATTACCTACATCTGGCCCTAAGTGAGAAGTTAGGGTGTCCAACTGGCATGGGTGCAAAATTCAGGACGGTGAGTGTAAAAACTCAGGACAAAGGGTCAAAATTCAGGAAAAAAATTCAGGACAGAAGGTCAAAATTCAGGACAAAAGGTTCATTTTACAGATACATCAGAGGAAGTTGTGCGATAGTATAAAAGTAAATAAACGGACAACCACTTACGTAAAAGTCAAAAGTTTATATTAGGTTGAGACAATCGTGCACTTCATGGTTTTTCGGTATGCGTGCAGCTGTGAGCAACTGTGCAGGTCTTTTTGTGGTATTTCATATGATAATCATCTATTTATATGGTTACTGCACTGGGTTGTCCAGTCTGGTATTTTGTTCCCAACTCATGGTCCTGATCAGGCATGTTTGGTGAGAGAAGTGGTCACGAAGATTTGCTTGGATAGACTTTGTCACTGGCATCTCATATCTGAGTGCCATTGTGAGATGTAAAGGGGCACGCATAGGTGAACTAAAGGGAAGATTGCTGTGATAAACCCACTATAGGGAATGCATTATGGGAGTTTCAGTAAGTGGAACTTAAAATATGGAATCTGACTTTGCTTAAGGGGACTTTGCAAAGCGTTGCACAAGCTGATGGAGGTCACAATGGTGCTTTTTCCTACAGCTTTCTTAAAGAAGGCACTGTCAACACACTATTACATAGTTTATTTTTGACACCTTGCCTATAGCTACGAACACAATATACATCTCAAGCAACCTCATGGCACTATGAGGCTCTTCCAAAAAACAAAACATGCAAACATTCACAATTACTAGTGTAACACTCAGGTAGCCGTTGGGTGTCACTCAAAATGTCATATGCATGATGTATAAATCTCACACCTAAGCAGACAGGAAATACAGAATAGTAACAACACATGGGCAAGGGAGTAGGCAGAAAATGTAAATACCTCCCACTTTGAACTAAAGCTTCTATGGCACCAAGAAAGCAAAGTAAGTCATCACAACCCTCCCCAGAAGAGCTCTATTGTCCAAGGATCTAGCCATTCATCCTTCCATCAAACCCCTGATATCCACCATGTCAAATTTACATTCTGTCATCTATTAATTCTTTCATCCATCATTCAGTCTTTCACCATTCATGTTGTCCTTCCCTCTGTGTGCCAATCTATATCCAAACCTTTTCAACCATTTGTAAACCTATCCATCATCTATCCTTCCATCCATCATTTCAGTCATCTATCCATCCATCCACCCTTTCACCAAATCCATCTTTTCACTCATCCATCCACCATTTACCCTTTCACCCATCCAGCCATCCTTCCACTTACTCATCCATCCACCCAATCACTCATCCGTCCACCCATTCACCCTTTCACTCATGCATCCTTTCTTCCAGCTCCACACCCTCCCTTTCACTCATGTATGCATTCTTTCACTCATCCATCTTTACATTCTTCTTTTCACTCATCCATGCACCCATCCATTCTGCCAATCATTCATCCATGCTTTCACTCATCCATCCATCCTCCCTTTCTCTGTCCATTCCCCTTTCACTTAGCCACCCATTTTTCCATCCACCCACCCACCCATCCATCCACTCATCCAGTTGCAGACAGTAGAGGTCCATGAAGTACTTCACCCTCGCTGTAGTTCCTAAAGCAAGGGGTGGGGTGGCGGAGAGTTCACTATGCCCCTGCACATAGGCAGTCTGAAAATTTGGAAGTCATGAATCATGCATGATGCACAGTACCAGGACGTGAGGTCACTGTGACATGGTGTTTTTTCCAGGGCTTTAAGTGGGATGAAAAAACTGGGGGTCTCTCAAAGGGGCGTGTCTAATGTCGTTAAGGGCGTGGGTTAAAACACCCAAGCTAAAAAAGGTGCTGAGCATAATGTGCCACCCGGCCGGTATTTTGCTGTTTCTATCATTGTATCCAGTAGTATTAGACCTACAACAAGCCGTGACTATTGGTTTTGTCAATTGATATTAGTTTCATAAAATAAAGAAAGAAAACAGCAACTATGGCTTCCTTGTATATAATATTAAAAATGCTCCAGCTCTGAAATGATGAGACTGTGTAAGAACTATAACCTCTTTTTTTAAACTTTGTACATGTGGGATCAGTTTAGCCTTCTCAATACCATAACCCCTCTGCACCATTGCTTACTGCCTCGCTCGCACTAAGTTGTGTAGTATATTAAGAAACACATTCATTCATTAATCTTCTAGAGAGATTTTTCTGACATAATCAGACTGTTGTAAGGAGCAGGTGTGCTTCGATGTCGTGAGAATTATGTTGGTTCATTTAAATGGACCACTTAGAAGAAGTTGACAGCATATGGCCTGTTTGAACTATTTTGGCGCAGAGACTAGTGTTCTGAAAAATATGAGCCAGAAAAGTGTGGGAGATATATGTGATAAATACCACTCGTAGTACACTGTTGGTATAGTATAATACAACAGGGAAGTCTGTGAACATTCAGGGAATATGGCTGGATTCTGAGTTTCTCTCCAAGATCATGTGGATATATGCATTGGTATGGTATCTCTAAAGCGGGAACACAACCAAAAAGGCGGCAACATGATGCACATGATGTGAACCTCAGTGGAGTGGTGCATAGCGCTTTCAGTTAGACCCAAAAGTTTTGTCAGTTAGTGATGAAGGTCAACTTATGGGTATGGGGTGGGCGGATCATGCCATGGTATTCAGCCACAGCAATTTTTTCGGTGCCTAAGGTTTCATTTAACAAAGGTGTACAGTATAGGAGCTGCCAGCCTGTTGGACTAACACAACTGTGAGCAATGAGTGGTAAAAAGAAGGAATGGAGATCTTTTAGGTGATGTTATTTCAGTGATAAATTGCGATTGCACTTGCACAGTGCAAAGAGCACTGAGGGGTGGCAGCATTTACAAGGTTCCATTCGGACGCTAGGCGCCCAATCAGCATTGTCATATTGTCAACTGTACTAGGGTCATTGGAAAAGGGTATATCCAACCATTCTTTCTTGATTGGGGCAGCCACCAAAGCCACGGCTCAGAGGCTGATGGGAAAGGATGTTAAAAAAACGGGGCGATGGTCTTGGGACGTCCACAATTGATGTGTGCGCCTACATTTACTCTAAATATAATTGCTAATGCCTGGTATTGTTTCACTTCTCTGCAGTTTCTACGTCCTGTCCCGCAGGAGGGGAGCTAGACGTCGTCCGCCGGTCAACTGAGCCTCGCTCCTGCCAGGTGCCCGCCGGGGGAGACCAGGCCACTGAAGTGTGGTTCACAGGCCCTTCATATGTGAGCAGGCTAAACCAGCTTTTTTCGCATGAGATTTCGCGGACAGGGACCGCAAGGTGTGTATTTGAAGGTGTGATTACATGGTTAAAAGGGATTGCAATTGTGTCAGTTCCTTAATGTGATGGGTGCTTTGCCCCTTAGGTTCCCCGCGACACTCGCTGCGGTAATAATTAATCTGGGAGGTAATGACCTGGTGGAGGCAATAATCACAGAAGTAGGATGGTTGACCAAGCAGTGCCCACAAACAATATTGGTATGGCTGCACATGATACCGAGGTTCCAATGGTAAGGGGCGTGAGTCTGTTTGGGCTTTGAATCACTCCGTAAAGATGTTTAATAGCAGAATGGATACGTTTTTCCGGTTGTCCCAAATTGAGGCAATTGAGCAAGGATGCATCTGGGGGGAGCGGTTTTACTGCAGGTCAGGGTTCACCATTTCCAAACTGGGCAATCATTTTTTCATAGCCTGGATGATAGAAGTAGCAAACAGGGCATGACTTTTGGGTCCGCCCTGGCCTGGACCCTGGCCTGTGGAGGTAAGGTCATGATTGCTTGGTCAGTTTTACATCTCTTAGTAGGCATCACATTGTTTAATGGGAATGCCTGGGGGGGACATGGGTCCCTCATCACACTCCAGGGGGTGCTTACGGCCGGTAGGCTGAAGGGTGCGGGGTAGGATGTGCCAACGTGGCACATCAGTCCCTGGGAGGTAGTATTGCAGGGCGTAAGGGGTGCCCACCTAAAGGAATCTGATGGGCCTGATGGTACAGTGGTCCTTCATCGCACTCCAGGGGCCGTCTACGGCCAGTAAGCTGAAGGGTGCGGGAAGTAGGAAGTTTTGCTTCTGGTAGGCCGCTTGGGCCAACCCCTGCTCAGGCGCATTGGGCGCCAACGTGGCATAACATAGCATCAGCCCCTGGGAGGTAGGATGGAAGGGCATAGGGGCGCCCGGGGAATGGAATCTGGTGGGCACCCGGACCTCCTGCGCAAGGTCATTCAGGTAAAGTGGGACTGGGCAAGTAGTTGGGAACAGCCATGACCTTGTACGTAGCTAATCCGGGATAAGCAGAAAACAAAGTGTACATATACCAGTTTAGGTTAGGTATGGTTATGGTCAGGTTAGCCATCAGAGATGTGTAAATATGTGTATTTGACATGCTAACGAATATGTTTGGGTTTTAGGAGTATAAAGAATTGTCTTAATGTTTTTATTATGCTTTATTAATTTTAATAAAATACAGCCCGGGTTATCTGACCCCTAATCCAATTTCTGTTTTGGATGATTTATTATCAGTGCATCGCAATTGAACTCATGGGAGGGGACTCGGCAATACCAGGCCATATTGTTTTGTATGCACATGCATGCGTGATGACGTATGCTTGTGCATGTGTCAGTATGCAAGTGGCATTCGTGACCACACATGCATGCTCCCATCATGATGTAAGATTTTTTTTATTATTATCCATATATCCGTAAATACATTTTTAAAAGAATAGTAGCGCAAAAACACTTTTTTAAGTATATAATTTTTTTTTAAAAGTTATAAAAATATAGGACTGCAAGGTGGGGAGCGGTTGGGGACAGAAAGCAATAGGAAGTGGGGGAGGGAGGAGAAAAGCGGCACGCGAGGGAGAGCAACACAGGAGACGGTGATAAGCACACAAGCGAGCAAGAACAATCTGGAGTGTGGGGGAGAGAGAGAAGCACAATTAAAGTGGCTAAATCCCTATGGGAGAAATAAACATATGATGGACAAGTCACACCACTGAATAAGAAGCATGCAAATGACAATAAAGTTAACCTGTGGTAAGTAACAGGGGGATTTAATCCAACTTCAATCTGTTCCACTCCAATCCGAAATAATCTGTCCCACTCCAGTACCTCCCACTTCAATCCAATACAGTCTGCCCCACTCTAATCTGCCCCACTCCAATCTGCCTCACTTCATTCCAAAACAATCTGCCTACTCCAATCTGCCCTACTCCAATCCAAAACAATTTGCCCCACTCCAATCCACCCCACTCCAATCCAAAACATTCTGCCCCATCCAATCTGCCCTACTCCAATCCATCCCACTCCAATCTTCCCCCCTCAATCAATCAATCAATCAATCATAACATTTGTATAGCGCGCTACTCACCTGGAAGGGTCTCAAGGCGCTTGGGGGGAGGGGTCCGCTACTGCTCGAACAGCCAGGTCTTGAGTTGTCTCCTGAAGGCGAGATGGTCCTGTGTCAGCCGGAGGTGGATGGGGAGGGAGTTCCATGTCTTGGCTGCCAGGTAGGAGAAGTATCTTCCTCCGGCGGTGGCTCTTCGGATGCGTGGTACGGCGGCGAGGGCGAGGCTTGTAGAACGTAGCTGGCGGGTGGGCGTGTAGAAGGTCAGGCAGTCGTTGAGGTACTTGGGGCCCAGGTCGTGGAGAGACTTGTGTGCGTGGGTAAGGAGCCTGAACGTGATCCTCTTGCTGACGGGGAGCCAGTGCAGGTCCCTCAGGTGGCCGGAGATGTGGCTGCGTCGAGGGATGTCCAGGATGAGTCGGGCGGAGGCGTTCTGGTTGCGTTGGAGTCTTTTCTGTAGCTTTGCTGTGGTTCCGGCGTAGAGGGTGTTTCCGTAGTCCAGTCGGCTGGTGACGAGTGCCTGGGTGACCGTCTTCCTGGTTTCGGTCGGGATCCATCGGAAGATCTTGCGGAGCATGCGTACGGTGTTGAAGCACGATGAGGAGACGGTCCAAAACAAATCTGTCCCACTCCAGTCCACCCCACTTCAATCTAAAATAGTCCGCCTCACTCTAATCCACCCCACTCCAATCTTCCCCACTCCAATCCAAAACAATCTGCCCCACTCCAATCCAGCCCACTCCAGGCTGCTCCCCTCCAATCCGCCCCACTCCAATCTGCCCTATTTCAATTTGCACCAATCCAATCCACTTTATCCCAATCCACCCACTTCATCCCAATTCACCCCCTCCAATCCACCACAGTCCTCCCCACTACAATCCAAACAATCCACTGTACTCCAATCCAAAACAATCTGCCCCATTCCAATCTGCCCCACACCAATCTGCCAATCCAATGCAAAAAACAATCTCCCCCTCTCCAATCCAAAACAATCCTCCACACTCTAATCCAAAACAATCTGCCTCACTCCAATCTGCCTCATACTAGTCTGCCCCATTCCAATCTGCCCAACTCCAATCCAAACGATTGGCCAATCCAATCTGCTCTACTCCAATCCCTTCCACTCCAATCTGCCCTCTCCAATCCAAAACAATCTGCCCCACTCCAATCCAGCCCACTCCAGGCTGCTCCCCTCCAATCCGCCCCACTCCAATCTGCCCTACTTCAATTTGCACCAATCCAATCCACTTTCTCCCAATCCACCCACTTCATCCCAATTCACCCCCTCCAATCCACCACAGTCCTCCCCACTACAATCCAACCAATCCACTGTACTCCAATCCAAAACAATCTGCCCCACACCAATCTGCCAATCCAATGCAAAAAACAATCTCCCCCTCTCCAATCCCAAAAAATCCTCCACACACTAATCCAAAACAATCTGCCTCACTCCAATCTGCCTCATACCAGTCTGCCCCATTCCAATCTGCCCAACTCCAATCCAAAACGATTGGCCAATCCAATCTGCCCCACTTCAATCCCTTACACTCCAATCTGCCCTCTCCAATCCAAAACAATATGCTCCACTCCAGTCTGCCCCATTCCAGTCCACCCCACTTCAATCCAAAATAGTCTGCCCCACTCTAATCCATCCCACACCAACCTTCTATACTCCAATCCAAAACAATCTGCCCCACTACAATCCAAAACAGTCTGCCCCACTCCAATACACTCCCACTCCAGGCTGCCCCACTACAATTTGCACCAATCCAATCCACCCTACCCCAATCCACCCACTCATCCCAATTCACCCCCCTCCAATCCACCACAGTCCTCCCCACTAGATAAACAACGTTTACCACAAATCTTTCTCCCCGCAGGGAATCACAACGCGGTTGTTACCACAGAGGGGGGAAGGTGTTGTATTTAAAATCCAACACCTTCCCGATTGTCCGCACAGACTGGAGTTGGAATAGTAAATTATACTATTCCAACATCCAGCGCCCCCCTCCGCAAGTCGTTGTTCCAACTTGCAGAGTAATGGTATGCGGAATCACAATGCGGTTGTTGTAATGACTGCGTTGTGATTCCCTGTGGGGAGAAATACAGCAGAATAAGTCACACATTCCTCCCCACTATAATCCAATCCAACCCAATACAATCCACCCCACCCCACACCCTCCCCAACCCACCCCAATCAAATCCAAAACAATCTGCCCCACTTCAATCCACCCAACTCTAATCTGCCCCACTCCAATTTGCCCGCTCCAATCGAATCCACTCCGCCCCAATCCACCCATCTCCATCCCAATTCACCCCACTCCAATACACCACAATCCATCCCCACCCCACTCCAATCCAATCCACCTCACACTAATCTACCCCAATACAGTCCAATCCAATCTACCCCACTCCAATCCACCTCATTCCAATCCACCACACTTCCACCCCAATCCGTCCCACCACAATCCAATCCAATCCACCGTACTCCAATCCAAAACAATCTGCCCCATTCCAATCTGCCCCACACCAATCTGCCAACTTCAATGCAAAAAACAATCTCCCCCACTCTAAACCAAAACAATCCTCCCCACTACAATCCAAAACAATCTGCTAACTCCAACCTGCCTCATACCAATCGACCCCATTACAATCTTTCCAACTCCAATCCAAAACAACCGGCCTGCTCCAATCTGCCCCACTGCAATCAGAAACAATTGGCCCCACTCCATTGAAAAACAATCTGCCTCACTCCAATTTGCCCCACTCCAATCCATGCCTGTCCACCCTACCTCACGTCACCCCATACCAATCTACCTCACTTAATCCAATCCACTCTAATCCAAACCAATCACCCAATCCAATCTACTCTAATCCACCACACTCCAATTCTCCCAACCCACCCCACTCCAATACAAAACAATCTGCCCCACTCCAATCCAAAACAATCCGCCCCACTCAATCCAAAACAATCTGCCCCACTCAATCCAAAACAATCTGCTCCACTCAATCCCAAAATTCTGCCCAACTCCAATCTGCCTGACTCCAATCCAAAACAACCTGCTCTAACTCCAATCTGCCCTACTCCAATCTGCCCAACTCCAATCAAAAACCATTTGACAACCCCAATCCACCCCACTCCAATCTGACCCACTCTAATCCTAAAGAATCTGCCTCACTCCAATCTATCCCACTCCAATCCCCCCACTCCAATCCAATTCAATCCACCCCACTCCAATCAAAAGCTATCTGCCCACTCCAGTCTGCCCCCACACCAGTCTGCCCCACTCCAATTAAAAAAACAATCTCCCACTCTCCAATCTAAAACAATCTCCCCCTCCCATCCAAAACAATCTGCCCCACTCCAGTCTGCCCCACTCCAGTCTGCGCCACTCCAATCCAAAACAATTTGCCCACTCAAATCCATCTCACTCCAATCTGCCCCACTCCAATCCAAAACGATCTGCCCCATTCCAATCCGCCCCATTCCAATACAAAACCATCTGCCAACTCCAATCCACCCTGCTCCAATCCAAAACAATCGGCCCCACTCCAATCCAAAACAATCGGCCCCACTCCAATCTGTTCCACTCCATTCTGCCCCACTAAAATCCAAAACAATCGCCCCACTTCAATTGCTCCACTCCAATAAAAAAAAATCTGCCCAATCCAATCCATCCAACTCCAATTTGTCCCACTCCAATTTGAAACAATCTCCCCCACTCTAAACCAAAACAATCCTCCCCACTACAATCCAAAACAATCTGCTAACTCCAACCTGCCTCATACCAATCGACCCCATTACAATCTTTCCAACTCCAATCCAAAACGACCGGCCAGCTCCAATCTGCCCCACTGCAATCAGAAACAATTGGCCCCACTCCAATGAAAAACAATCTGCCTCACTCCAATTTGCCCCACTCCAATCCATGCCTGTCCACCCTACCTCACGTCACCCCATACCAATCTACCTCACTTAATCCAATCCACTCTAATCCAAACCAATCACCCAATCCAATCTACTCTAATCCACCACACTCCAATTCTCCCAACCCACCCCACTCCAATACAAAACAATCTGCCCCACTCCAATCCAAAACAATCCGCCCCACTCAATCCAAAACAATCTGCCCCACTCAATCCAAAACAATCTGCCCCACTCAATCCCAAAATTCTGCCCAACTCCAATCTGCCTGACTCCAATCCAAAACAACCTGCTCTAACTCCAATCTGCCCTACTCCAATCTGCCCCACTCCAATCAAAAACCATTTGACAACCCCAATCCACCCCACTCCAATCTGACCCACTCCAATCCCAAAGAATCTGCCTCACTCCAATCTATCCCCCTCCAATCCCCCCACTCCAATCCAATTCAATCCACCCCACTCCAATCAAAAGCTATCTGCCCCACTCCAGTCTGCCCCCACACCAATCTGCCGCACTCCAATTAAAAAAACAATCTCCCACTCTCCAATCTAAAACAATCTCCCCCTCTCATCCGAAACAATCTGCCCCACTCCAGTCTGCGCCACTCCAATCCAAAACAATTTGCCCACTCAAATCCATCTCACTCCAATCTGCCCCACTCCAATCCAAAACGATCTGCCCCATTCCAATCCGCCCCATTCCAATACAAAACCATCTGCCAACTCCAATCCACCCTGCTCCAATCCAAAACAATCGGCCCCACTCCAATCCAAAACAATCGGCCCCACTCCAATCTGTTCCACTCCATTCTGCCCCACTAAAATCCAAAACAATCGCCCCACTTCAATTGCTCCACTCCAATCCGCCCCACTCCAATTCAAAAAAATCTGCCCACTCCAATCCATCCAACTCCAATTTGTCCCACTCCAATTTGAAACAATCTGACCCACTCCAATCCAATACAATCTGCTTCATTCCAATCTGCCTCATACCAATCTGCCCAACTCTAATCCAAGAGGGTCGGCCCGCTCCAGTCTGCCCCACTCCAATCAGAAACAATTGGCCCCACTTCATGCAAAACAATTTGCCTCACTGCAATCTGACCCACTACAATCCACGCCAGTCCACCCCACCTCACCTCACCCCATACCAATCCACCTCACTTAATCCAATCCACGCCAGACCACTCCAATCCAAACCACTCACCCCAATCCAATCTACTCCAATCCACCACACTCGAATTCTCCCAACCCATCTCACTCCAATCTGCCCACTCCAATTGGCCCCACTTCACTCCAAAACAATCTGCACTACTCCAATCCAAAACAGTTTGCCCCACTCCAAAACAATCTACTCAACTCCGAGGCAAGATGGCGGCCGTTGCATCAGCTGTGTGAGCTGCCTGCTCCTCCGCTCCAGGTCGGAAAGAAAGAGAGCTGCTGTGTTCACCCTAGCGGCTTCTATAAAGACTGCTGAAAGATCTCGCACACTGAGGCTAGCTTTTTGAAAGTATTTTGAAAGTGAATTCTAACCAACGTGGAGTTTCCTCGGCGTCTCGGCTTTTTGGCATCCTATGGTTTCACCTCTATTGCTTCCGGGCTTTTTTCGTGTGCCGGTCTGGCGCTACCCTCCCCTCTCACCGGGACTGCATCTGAGAAGAACGGCTGGCGTCAGGACGAGTATGCCGCCAAACCCCCCTTGAAACCCCCGGTTAATACGAGTGTAAAAACGAAGACTCCTGCGCAGCTAGATGCTGTGCGCACCGATGATGTTGGAGCTGCGGGTGAGTCGGGGGAGACGGGTGTTATGGATAACTCGCCAGCAAGGCTACAACCTGTTTTAAATCAAAAGAGGGGAGGGGAGCGATCTAATAAAACCCGCAATGTGAATCATGCACTGCAAACCTTACCTGCGATGTTTGAGAAGCAGCTCATTAAAAACACTCTGACAGAGTGCTCCGAGAGTCCAGTAACGGATGTAATTGAGGCTCCTGTGATCGACACTAGGGGGAACTCTTTGAATTTGACGGTCCAGGATTAGCATTCTTTAGAAACACCGTCTAGTATGGTTACAGAAACGTTATTGCTCAATTCTGAAAAAACTACTGAAAAAAGACCGTCCAATGGCATTGTGGGAGTTGGAGTTCGCTCAGATTCTGGAGTAGCTGCTAAGAATTATGGTGGTTTGAATCATTTTGCTGAGGTAACAATACTATCTGCACCAAATGAAGCCTCGTGTCCTGACGTTATAGGTCTTCAAGAAACTGCTGATAGATTTTTTTCAATGTCAGACCATACATCGGATGAAAGTATTGATAAAGACTGGGCAGACTATCCAGGTGATAGTAGTATGGACGACGAGTCAAGAATTAGTGAGACTTCTCCTGGGTCTGCCACAACCGTTAAAAAACACAGGGTTAGGAGGACTCCGGGCACCAGGAATAAGTCTCTTGACCCTGGTGGTGTATCCCCTGATGTCGCATCCCAATCTGGCTTTTTGGGAGAAGAGCACACACGATTCGATGAACATTGCTCTGATCAAGAGGTGACATTATCCATGATCTATCAAACTATGATGGCACATAGAGCTGAAACAAAGACGGAGATCGCCCGTACACAAGCTACGTGCCGCAAGGTCCAGAAGGTTGTAAGGCGAGTCACAAAAATCTGCATTAATATCTCATCAAGGGTTACTGAAGCAGAGACTAGAATATCCGCGTTGGAGGATGAGGTTGCCGCACAGAAATTAGAGCTTAGCTCTATAAAAGCTCAACGAGATGACATTAGCTTTAAGCTCATGGAGTTAGAGAACCAGTCACGCAGGAACAATTTGCGAATTTTGGGGGTCCCTGAAGGTTTGGGGAAATCAGATGTACGTAATTTTCTCTGTGAGCTTTTTCTTGAGGCATTCCCAGAACTAACATCGTGGGACTGGTCATTAGTAATTGAACGGGCGCATCGTTTCCCTTTTATAATTAAAAGGCTAAACAATCAGAGGCTGATCGCCCAAGAGCAATCTTGGTTAGATTCAATAATTTCCTAGCGAGAGAAGCAGTTTTTGGTCTTGCTAGGCCTGACAAGAAGAGATCTGCAAAAGGCTGTAATTTTTTTGTTCGGACGGATTTTTGTCAAGCCACTGTATCCAAACGGTGGCATTTACGTCAATTAATTGCTGGATTTCAGGAAAAGGGACCAGTGGTGTATTTACAGGATCCGGCCAAGTTAAAAGTCATCGTCAAAGGACAAACTATGGGTTTTTTCTCTGAAATTGTGGCAAAAGAATATTTGATGACATTGTGAAACTAAATGTTGTTGACTCTGCCTTCTTTTTTAGAGCTTCTTCTGAGGGGGTCATGCAAGGTCTCTCTGAAACAAATGCTGACAAGTTTTTCTTTTCATAGTGCTCTTTTTTTGATGGGGGCCTTGTTGTGTTTTTTTTGGGTGAACACTAAAGTTTGGTTAAAGATGGTCTTATTGAACAATGATTTTCCGACCAAGGAAAGTGGGGGGGGGGGGCACTCTGTGTTCTCAGGGACTAATAGTCCTTGTGCCTCATATGGTGGGATGGGTGGGATGAGGGGTAAGGAGGGGGGGTGGGTGGGTGGTGATGGTGGGGTGTTGGTGGTGGGGGGCGTAAGTCAGCAGCAGTTATTATTGAGTGGGAATTGGGGTGGATTCTTTTTAAGTCATCTTTAAGGGCGAAGTTTTTTGGCATAAATCAAAATAGGCAAGTCACGTTTATTCTACTTGTGATCTATAAAAATGGATAGGAAATTGAAGGTTTGCACGTTGAACATTAACGGCCTCAACGATTTTAAGAAAAAGGGAATTTTGTGTAAAATGATTCAGCTATAACAAATAGACATTTTGTGTTTACAAGAGACGCATATTGCTTGGAAGAAGAGGGACCTATTGAAAAAATTGGGTCTAGATCTGTTAGTATGCACAAAGCAGACAGGGTTTAAAAGAGGGGTTGCTATTTTCATAAAACGTGGTTTAGGGACGTGTGTTAAAACATCGGCAGATAAATGGGGGAGATGGGGATTGGTAGAGCTTAAGATTGACGAAAACAGGTTAACTATCTGCTCATTGTATACGGTCCGAATCTAGATGAATCTGAGTTAATGAACTTTATTAATTCAGAGCTGGCCTCATGGTGTCAACGGATAATTCTTTGTGGAGATTTAAATATTCACATTGATGCTGGGTTTGATATTAGGTTAAGTTCGAAGTACTTAGGTAGAAAATACCTATAGAGCCCTCCGTGAATTGATTCTAGGAAATGGGCTTATTGATGTGTGGAATACTCTTCATTCAAAAGAACCTGGATATAGCTTTTTTTCTGCCCCACATCAAAAATTTGTTCGTCTGGATTATTTTTTTATTTCCCAATATTTTATAGAAAAAGCCAATACTGAGATCCTTCCAAAACTTATATCAGACCACAATCCACTAATACTTGAAATACAACTGCCCTCTCAAATAAGGGGCATTAAAAGGAATTGGTTGTTTCAAAGGAATCTATTACTGGAGGACGACTATCTTCAATACATGGCTAAAATCATCGAGGAGCTTTTTAAGTATAATAATGATACTGCCTCCGTCCAAATTGTTTGGGACGCCTTTAAATCAATAATTAGGTGAGAAACTCTTAGCTACTCGAATTTTCAACGAAAAGCTAGACGGAGTAAGTTCAGGGAGGAATCCGATTTGGTAATGAAAGCAGAGATAAAGCTGGCCGAAAATATTAAACTAGGTCGGGGTATTGAAGATGCCCAATGAGACTTAACCATTAAACGGGCTACAGTTTATTCCCATATAGCCAATCAGATTGCACCTAAGCACCGACAATATAAGTCGGAGTGTTATGAACTCAGCGAGCAAACTGGGAGAGTATTAGCTCACAGATTAAGGCAAAAGGCAGCTTCTAGTGATATTTTAAAAATGTATGATTTAAATGGGGATGTTCAAGAGTCTAAAACAGAGGTATTAAAAGCATTCTGTGATTTCTATCAATTATTATATAATGAGTCTAGTGACGGTATGGATGCAGGAAAGAATGCTTCAGAGTATTTTGAAAATCTTGGCAATATAGGACTCTTGGAATTACAGAAAACTCTATTAGCTGCCCCTATCTCATGGGAAGAAATTGAAACAGCCATTTTAGGCTTAGCTTCTGGGAAGGCAATGGGACCAGACAACATACCTTTCGAATTTTATCGTACTTTTCACAGATTGTTAAAACCTGAGCTGCTAAAAGTGTTTCATCAAGCCTTTTTGGGATATCCCCCTGAATCATGGTCTTTGGCTACTATAGTTATCCTTAAAAAAAGGGAAGGTGGGCACTGAGTTAGGGTCATACAGACCCATTTCTCTCATCACTGCTGACAGCAAGATTTTCTCGAAAATCTTGGCTAATAGACTGAACGATCTTATGCCAACCCTGGTTTCAATAAGGCTGCATGGGTTTATTCAAAATAGGAACACAACGGATCATGTGAAGAGGATTATTTCATTATTAGATTGGGCACAAGCTACAGGATCTCCGGTCGCGGTGGCCCTGTTGGATGCTGAAAAAGCATTCGACAGGGTCTTCTGGAGGTTTCTGTGGTCCACGCTGATTTGGAAGGGATTTCCTAAAGAATACCTTAATGCAATACAGGCATTATATAATCATCGCAAAGCTGTAATTCGTATAGCTGGCGATGTTTCTGATAATCTGGCAATAACAAGGGGGACGAGGCAAGGTTGTCCTTGCTCCCCCTTGTTATTTGCGTTGTATATTGAACGTTACCTAAATAGACTGGAAAAAGAAGCTGGTATTAGTCCGGTGAGGATACACCAGACTGAATATAAAGTGTTTGCGAAAGCAGACGATATCGCCATTGTCACCTCAGTCTGGACCTCGGCCTGGTGGCCGCATAGGCTGGGTGTACTTCCCACTCCCAGCAACCCAGTGAAGAACTTTGGGATCTGGATAGACAATAAAATATCGTTTCAACACCAGACCAAACAGGTGGCGGGCACCTGTTTTGGAATGCTACGGGTCCTCAGGAAAACACTGGATCTCGTGCCTCTGCCGGTCAGACAAACCCTGGTCCATGCCCTAATAAAGTCCAGACTGGACTATGGGAATGTCCTGTACTTGGGGCCAGTGCAAAATGTCTCCAGAGACTACAGCGAATACAAAATGAGGCTGCCTGCCTGATCTTGCTGCTGCCCAGAAGAGCATCAGCAAAAAAAAACACTCAGGACCTTGCATTGGTTACCGGTTCGGGAGCGGGTGAGATTCAAGGCCCTCTGTGGAGGTCACCGCATTCTTCAAGGAAGGGGCCCTAAATACTTACATAGTTTTTTTAGTCGGTACAAGCCTACCAGACAGTTAAGGTCAAAGGGGACGGGACAAGTTCATGTCCCTAGGTTCAACAGAGTGAGAATGGGAGGACGCTCTTTCAGGGTCTTGACAGCTACGGAGTGGAACAAACTGCCACAGAGGCTACGTCTTGAAATGTCAGAGTCCATCTTAAGGAGAGAACTTAAAACCACTCTATTCCCCAAAGACTAAGCCAGTTCAGAGGAAACTCGTATCTCACCGTCACCGACCCAGGAGAGTGTTTAGGAGGGAGCAGCACGGGGACGCACTAGCCTGTGCAACCAGGCACTTTATAAGCTGTATAAAATAAAATAAAATACATATCAAGCGAGCTTTACCTAAAATAATTGAATTGGCTCAGGAGTTTGAGGGGTATTCGGGATATAAATTAAATGTTTTGAAAACTCAGCTGATTCACTCGGAAGAGGGCCATCCAAATGATCTGGTCTTTTCTTCTGATGCCCTCTATCTTGGTATTACAATATCCGCAAAAATAGATGATATAGTACGGCTCAATGTAGATCCCATATTAAACTCAGCTAATAGAACTTTGGAGACTAAATAATTTACATCTTTCTTTATATGGCCGCACTAATGTACTAAAAATGTTAATACTCCCGAAATTTCTATATTTGTTTCGCACGATACCTTTGCTTTTTCCATCCGACCTCTTTGGCAAGATAGCTAGAATGTCCTCTAGGTTTCTCTGGGGCTACCGTAGATCTAGAAGAGCTTTGAAATGGTGCACTCTTCCGAGAATTAGAGGAGACTGGGGGATCCCGAATTTTCGTCTGTATTATTGGGCTCTTTTATTGAGATATGTGGGTATCTTAATTTTTCAAGATGTCACCTTGGGAGAATCGGTCACCCCTTCAATTTATGAAATGGTACTAGGGAAGGAGGCGAGACAATGCTTAGTAAGAATAATTGAGCCTAGTTACTACAAAAAACAAAATGTTAAATTATGATAACTGCCTTCCAAAGATGGAAGCAATTAAAAAAAAGATTTAGTTTTTGTTTTGATTTGAATTATTATACACCTCTAGTGAATTGTCGGATTTTACCCGAGATTTTTAGGGACCAAGTGATGATAAGATGGCATTCTGCAGAAGTCCGTATGTTAGGAGATTTATATCAGGGGGATCAGGTTGCTTCTTTTTCTTATTTGCAGCATAAATATAATTTTGCTAGAATGGATTTTTTTTAATATATCTCCAAATACGAAGTTTTCTGGATTCTAAAGCTCTTTTAGACCAGCCTTTGATGAACAGAATTGATATACTCGAAGCTAGTAGAAGGGAAAAGAGAATCGGCTTAGTGTATCAGGTGATGACAAATAGGCTTGAAGATGATTTATGTCTATTTGAAAACAAATGGCAAAGAAAACTAGAAATGGATAAAATAGATATGTCCAGAGCAATTGAATTGTCAACTAAAATCCTGTTTAATGGCTCACTGAAAAGCCAACATTTTATGTCTATTTTTGATTTATATTACACCCCCGCTAAACTAGCAAAATGGAAATCGAAAAGTGGCGATAGGTGCAACCGATGTGGGTGTATTGCTGCTGATTCTATTCACATGTTTTTTAATTGCCCTAGACTGTCTCAATTTATTATGGACGTCCAATTTTTTTTAAAGACTAGTTTGGGGGTACATGTAGAAATGTCTGCAGAATTGGTAATTTTTGGACTTCAGATAAATCAAGCCGGAATCAGATCAGCAGCAGAAGAAGGATTTTTATTTATTTGTATTTTGGCTATATCGAGCTTGTATTACTTCTCGATGGCTAGATCCCGATCCACCAGTTTTTAATAACTGGTAATCAAGATTACTATCTATATATCAATTGGAGATTGCGGTCTATGAATTGAAGGATGTAAAAAAAAAGCACTTGGTCGAAATGTTTGGGCTCCTATTTCAAAATGGATTTGACTTTTTTTTCTGTTAGTGATTGATTATTTTATGAGCCTGTAATGCTTTCTGCTTTTCGTGTTATTGTATTTAATGACTGCTCACTTGGATCTGTTTATAAGGGAGATTTATTTACTATATAACTGCTTGCTGATATGAAATTAATAAAATATATTTAAAAAAGAAAAAAACAATCTACTCAACTCCAATCCAAAATAATTTGCCTCACTCCAATCCAAAAACATCTGCCCCACACCAACCTTCACTATGTCAATCTAAAATAATCTGCCCCACTCCAATCCAAAACAATCCTGCCCCACTCCAATCCAAAACAATCCACCCCACTCAATCCAAAACAATCTGCCTTACTCAATCCAAAACAATCGGCCCCGCTCACTCCAAAACAATCTGCCCCACTCAATCCAAAAATTCTGCCACACTCCAATCTGAAACAATCTGCCACACTAAAGTCCACATTTGTAAAGCGCACAATCACCCGTAAGGGTCTCTAGGCGCTGGGGGCCGTCGGGAAGATTAAGCGAGCTATTGCCCAGAGTCACATGGTGCTGGGCTAACCTGCCGCTGGAGCCGGGGATCGAACCGTGGTCCCCAGATTCCAGCGTCAGTCGCCCTGGCCGCGGCGCCACACCTCTCCCAACACTCCAATACAAAACAATCTGCCCCACTCCAATACAAAACAATCTGCCCCACTCCAATCTAAAAAATCTGGACCCTGTTGTTTTGTCTATATCGGGGTCCAATACCCGTATCACAAAACCTCAAGGTACCATAACGATTTTGGTGTCTATGAACCGATAATGGGTAGGACATCCTTCCTATGTATTTACGTTACAATCGAGGGTTGCCAACACCCCTAAATTACAGTTTCCGTCCCAACCCTTAGACTCCATTTTGTGAACGGCATCCATCTTACATCTTGCCCTCATGTTAAGTCAATTAAAGGTCGAGCTTGATCCAAATAGACACGTCCACCTTTCGTGACTTTCCCCTGACCTGTCCCAACTGACTCCACTGTCTTCGGCCAAACCTGTTTAGGCAGCTCCTCGCCCAGTGGCCGAATACGATAGCATCTACGCATAACATTCCACGAACCATTCACTACATACAGACCATGCTTTCTACAAACATGCACCTGTCCACGTATCTTGTTTATGGTCAGTTTTATGGCTGGGTTGTACCTTCCTTTATTGGTGTTTCATCGATATCTGATGGGAGTTCCGGGCCTAACCGGGTAATCTATCACGAACTGGACATCTAAAATATGGGCTTGCCTACATGACTTCGCTCTTTGTATTGTTGTAGAAATATGTGTGTTGCCATACCATAAACTCAAGAATTCTTGCTTGAAGCCATATATTTGATATATAAGGAGACGGCTGGTTCTGTAAAAACGAACAGTCTCCCAAGAACCTACTCTCCGTGTGGTGTACTTCTGGGACACGTGTTACTTGGTAGCTACCAATAAAACTTGATCTTTGACTGCGACTAGAAGACTCCGTGTTTCTGTGGTCCGGAACAAGGGAGAACTCAGAGGTCTACGGGTGTTATCCCCTGACACCAACGGGTTCCTAAAAACCCGTTACCTCAGTTGGCGCCCAACTCGGGGCGATATCAAGCGGTGACGGTCCAAGCCAGATGTTCGTGAGGAGCTTCGTGTGAAAATTCCGGAGGACGGCCAGCCACTTCAGCGACCCCTGTATGTCGACGTGGTTCCGAAGGTCTTTGCTGCGAGGTTCCCCGCGTCCCGACGGCTACGAAGGACTGCTGCCCTGACTATCGCCTTGTTTTGGACCCAGTGATCCTTGGTAGAGCGAAACGATAGACGAGTCTTCTAGCGACGTCATCGATCTTCAATTACTTCAGTTAAGTATAAGTGGAGCGTCTCCAGTCCTTAGTTTGTCCTTAGTTTTTGGTATCCTTGAGATACGCTTTGATTTGGAACTTGCAAGCCCCAAAGCCGAAGGACTCGTGTATTCGCGAGAAATATCGTAATAGATAATCCTTTGAAGTTTGAAGCTAGACTAGTGAGCGAAGATGCCTAGTTTTAGCAAACTTGGAAACTTGTTTTGTCTTGGTTATAGTAAGGACTCCCGATTAGAGGATTCTTGTCCGGTTCCTCCAATTGGAACTCCAACGTATGAGCTCTATGTGAAGCATGGCGTAGGTCCTATAACATATAACGAAGTATGGATGAGATACACCCGCAAGGATGGTGTTTTAAAATGGCCCCAATATGGTAGTTTCGACTCAGAAATATTAGATAACTTAGAGGTCAAATTGTTCAAGAAGAAAGCCCGGCCGGCGATGTTTGACTCTTTCCGTTTATGGCGTAAAGAGGCCAAACAAAAAGAAATTAAATTAGAAAAGAAAAATAAGAGAGAAAGAGGTATGTCGATGGTGCAAGCTGCCGTTGCATACAGAGATAACGAGGAAGAGCAGGAAAGAGAACAGATGCTTAGGAGCAAGAAACTAGCGATAGATAAATGTTACCCGATGCTGCCAAATAAGGGACAAGGTCAAAAGGAAGGATCCGAAAAAGATCCATTAATGGCACATTTGCTAAATTCGCCACCACCCTATGCACAAAATGCCACAGCTCCTCCGCAACCTTTAGTTGCGCCTCTGGTAGCTGTTACACAGGCTCCTTTACCGCACACACCAGCTACTCTTCAGCTGGCTCCTGTTTCTCTGGCGCAGCCTCCTCAAGGCTCACCGATCACATCTACTCCTCCTACTGTTCCTTCTAAAATTTCGCCTAGCGCACCTTCTAGTCTCCCTGATACTCGTTCTACGAACATTTCTGTTTCTGCTTTGCGTGACTCTGTTCTACCACCAGTTATTCCTCCACTTTCACCTTCCGTCTGGTATAAAATGGCCAGCATTGTTACTAACTTTCCTTCACCACTTTTTCGGTCGCCTAAAACGACCCCTAACACGGAACGAAGACAATTACGAAGCCAAATGCCCGATTATCAGGAAAGGGAATCATTGAATAAGTTAGCACGGAATTGGGCTATGAATACAGCGAGATATGATGTAGAATCTGTCATGAACGTTTTCCGTCAATGGGATGAACCAACACAAAGATACGTCTTTGAACAGATGTGTGTTTTCCTGTGTGAGGATTTGGAAAAGAATGGTCAGAAGAGCAACCTGCCAGAGTTGTGTAGGTTACGATTTAGATTCGGGGAGGGTATGATAGTTGGTCCCGACGTTGAAAGAGCAGTAGAGATATTATTATCACATCGAAGTACAGGTGGTAATTCTGCGTCATCGTCTGAATGTGGTATATCTAGTAGGAAGAGAGCGAGACAGTACCCCATGAGAGAGGTTCCTCCTGTTTGGAGGGAAGGTGATGCAAACGCAGTTCCACCGGTTCTGCCTCATTTCCAGCGTGTATGGGTACATGTCCCCTGGAAGAGATCCAAAGTTTTAGCACTCAAGCAGACACTACCCGACCCCCGTAAAAACCCAACTGGGTATTATAAGGAATTGTCCC
Organism: Lissotriton helveticus; assembly: GCF_964261635.1. Lineage (NCBI taxonomy): Eukaryota > Metazoa > Chordata > Amphibia > Caudata > Salamandridae > Lissotriton > Lissotriton helveticus. The sequence goes on along the minus strand of NC_136057.1, from coordinate 1,892,129,274 downwards.
AAACTGCAAGCTCATGCATAATGAATTTAGCGGATATAGACATGTTATTTGGGAACGTTGTTCCACATCCTTTATGGAGCAAGATACGTCATACAGATCATGACCAGGAATTAGGTGACTCATGGGCGAATATTCGACTACAGATGCTAGACAAGTCGGTGGTTTCAAACCTGAGCCGTTAATAGCTGAACTTCCTGGTAGAATTATTGCGTACATGAAGACAATTATGCCTGCAGTACGCGTAAACTGGGACAAGCTATCAGCGTGCAAGCAGAAGAAAGATGAGAATGTGTCTGACTTTTTCACGAGATTTGAGGAAACTTTCACTGACCATAGTGGTCAGGATATGGCTACCGAGGGTGGCCAAAGATTGTTTGTAGACAAATTTGTGCACAATTTGCTTCCTGAACTGTGTAATAAACTAAAAGACTCTGAAAGTGCTTGGGCTGTCTCTACGTCAGCACAGATTTTAGCAACAGCCCAGTACTATGAAAATAGGCGTAAAGACGAGCTAGACAAAGCAGACAAAAAGACGAAAGATTTAAAAACTAAAGTTCTTCTCCAACAGGCCTATCCGCCTCGTATGGCTATCCAGCCCAATTATCAACAGAATCAGCAGTATTCTAGAGACGCGCAAGGAAACGAGCTTTCCCATCAGCGTCTTACATATGGCCCGAATCAATGTGCGTATTGCAAAGAAGAGGGTCATTTTAAAGGTAATTGTCCGGCCCTTGCGCGACGTTTAAACAGTACTCAAGATGTAAGGGGAAGAGGTGTTCAGCATGCACCTAGAGGTAGAGGCCGTGGAAATTTCACTCAGAATATAATTTCTTTTCCGCCTCAGAAATCCATGAATAGCTTTGATCAACAGAATAACGCATCGTCTAGGTCAGCTCAGTACTATGCTGACGACTACTACACCGAACACGACAATGAGGGTAATGATTGCTAGGACAGCCACGGACAAAGAGAGGGAGTCGTTTCAGTTCCAGTAGATCAGAATGGACCTTATGTCAAGGTAATTACCTCAGGAGTGTCAGAGCCATTTCTGCTGGATACTGGTGCTACGAAAAGTTCTATTATGCACTCAAAACTTCCTGGCGCACCTTTGTCTGGCGAAATGAATGTCTCAGTAGGCTTCTCTGGCGCCCCTGTTAGAAACCCGATCTCTAGTCCTGTTTCCCTTTCTGTTGGTCCCTATGAATTAGAAGCACCCCTCATTTTGACAACAGGTTGCGGTGAAAATTTGTTAGGTTTGGATTTACTGAAATGGTTATATGCGACTTTGTACTGTTCTCCCTCGGGAGTACAACTTACTTTGGTGAGAAAAGTCATTTCTCCAATGTATTTGTCAAAAGAAGGTATTCCGACAGAATTGTCATCACTTCCTGATACACTGTGGGCTAATGGTTCCAACGATGTAGGTCGTTTGGAGATAGCACCGTATGTCATAACTTTGAAAGCCAACGTCAGATTGCCACGTATTCCCCAATACAAAATTTCTAACGACTGCGAACAGGCGTTGTTAACGATCGTTTATGATTTGATCGATAAAGATGTTATCGAGGAAACGACAGGTAACGTTTGCAACAGTCCAGTTTTACCGGTCTTGAAACGTACTAGTCCTTCACAACCCCCTGTGTATAGGTTTGTGATTGACCTCCGAGAAGTAAATAAGGTAGTTATACCACAGTTTCCAGTCGTCCCCGACATTACTGCTTTATTAACAATGGTTCCAGCTTCAGCAGCCTGGTTCTCGGTGATTGACCTGAAGAACGCTTTCTTCAGCATCCCGATCGTCGAAGAAAGTAGAGACCTTTTCGGCTTCAATTTAGGAGGACGAAGCTTCCGCTTCAAGTGCGCCCCTCAAGGCTACTGCGAAAGCCCATCAATATTCAGTCAGGCTCTGAAAACACAACTAGACACAATTGTGCTGCCAGATGGGTCAACTTTGGTCCAGTACGTAGACGATTTACTAATCGCTGCAGACACTGAAGAGATTTGCAAGGAAGCTACGTTGTCGCTATTGCGTCACTTATGTGACATGAAGCACAAAGTCTCTCTTTCCAAATTGCAATTTTGCCGACAAGAAGTGACCTACCTAGGTCACATCTTGTCGAAGGAGGGAAGGAGACTGACACTAGAAAGAATACAGGCAATTACAGAACTAAGTGCCCCAAGGACACAGAGAGAAGTTCGAGCCTTCTTGGGCATTACATCGTACTGTAGACAATGGATACCGAATTTCTCACTACTAGCCAAACCCTTACTAGCACTACTCCGCAAAGACATGCCTAATCCTATGCCTTGGTCTGACGATTGTCAGACGAGTTTCCACGAGTTGCGTGATGCATTATGTTCGGCTCCTGTGTTGGGAAACCCCAACTACAATAAGCCTTTTACATTGTATGTCCACGAAAAAGAAGGTTGTGCATTATCAGTCCTAACGCAATACTTTGGGGACAAACAGCGCCCATGCGCGTATTTTTCGGCAACTTTGGATCCTGTGGCTAAGGCACTGCCAAGTTGTCTAAGAGCAACCGCCGCAGCAGCTGTCTGCATTCGACAGTCTGCTGGATTAGTCATGAATAACACTCTGATCGTAATGGTTCCGCATGCAGTAGACATTTTGCTAAATAGGACAGAGACGCAACATCTTACTAGCGCTCGACTATCCAGTTACGAACTTACCCTGCTAGCAAGTCACATCCATATAAAGAGGTGTGATACACTCAACCCCGCTACGTTATTACCCATCCCGACAGAGACAGACAAGATTGACAAACATGACTGTTGTTTCAGGACAGAGGAAGAGACAAAAGGGAGAGTAGACTTACAAGACACTCCCCTTCCCGAATGCAATGATACTTTATGGGTTGATGGTTCATGTTTCAAGTTGCCAAATGGTGATACGACTACAGCATATGCCGTAACGACATTACACACCATTGTAGAGACTGCACGCATTTCCCACGGTTCTGCACAAGCCGCCGAACTTGTAGCGCTTACCAGAGCATGTGTGCTGGCAAAAGGAAAGCGAGTGAATGTGTACACTGACAGCCAATATGCCTTTGGCGTGGCTCACAGTTTTGGGAGATTATGGCGTGAACGTGGATTCCTTACGTCCCATGGTGCAAGGATACAACATGGCCAGTTAGTCAATGAGCTTCTTGAGTCACTCACCTTGCCCCTACAGGTCGCCATTATAAAATGCAGTGCACACAAAAAGATTCAGGATGATGTTGGCCGCGGGAACGCATTCGCAGATGAGGTTGCGAAAGAAACTGCAAGGAACACAATGACTCGAATGTATGTTATGGGATGGATTGCTGATGTGGGAATGTGTGAGGACACCATTGAAAGCGTAAAATCAATACAAGCGAAGGCCACTGAGAACGAAGTGAATGAATGGAGAGAAAGCACAGGTAGATTGGATGCAAATGGTTGTTGGGTCGAACTATCGGAACACCAGCGATGGCTGTTACCTAATGCATACGTATTTGCAGTAGTGACGATGGCTCACGGAATGGCACACATTAGTTCGAGAGGAATATGTAAACTATTGGCCCCAGTATGGCAGAATAGCAATATCCCAAAGTACGCAGAAAACGTGGTCAGAAACTGTATGGTGTGTTTGAAGTACAATCCCGGTAGGGGAACGCCAACTCCAGCTGGTCATTTTGCGCCTCCAACGTACCCGTTCGAGGTTTTGCAGCTCGATTTCATCCACATGGAGAGGTGCAACAATCTGAAGTACGTTCTCGTTGTTGTTTGCGCCTTTTCAAGGTGGGTGGAAGCGTACCCCCTTAGGGACAATACCGCTTTATCAACTGCCAAAGCACTCGTCAAAGAGTTCTTCCCTAGGTTCGGTATGCCTAGAATTGTCTGGAGTGATAACGGAAGTGAATTCGTAGGATGCGTGATGAAGAGAGTGTGTGAGTGTTTAGGGATCCACCAGAAATTCCACTCTGCCAATCACCCCCAATCAGCTGGATTAGTAGAGTGCTACAATGGCACTCTGAAACTCAAACTAGCCTAGATCCAAGCCAGTACAGGTCTTAAATGGCCTGATGCCTTGCCTCTAGCACTCTTGTCAACCAGGACGACTGTCCACTCCAGATTAGGACTTAGCCCCCATGAGATTGTGTTTGGCCGCCCAGCCAACGTCTGGGGCGTGCCGAGACCCAAGAAACTAAGCGAGATAGAGCACCCCGTGCTGCTAGACTATTTGTGCGAATTGACAACTAAATTGCGTGTTTTACACCAACAGGTTCACAGTTCTTCTCCACCAGCCTCTGACGATCCTGGTCACCTCATCGAACCCGGTTCATGGGTCCTGTTGCGGAACTTTCAGCGGACCAACAACGGACAACCGAGGTGGACCGGACCGCACCTAGTACTACTTTCAACAAGATCTGCTGTGCGAGTGGAAGGCAAGAAGAACTGGGTGCATGGGACCCACTGCAAACGGGTCCCTCTACCCCTTCCATATGACCGGTGGGTCAACAAAGGACTTGCCGACTCTGAAACAGAATCCGTACGTCGTTTCATCCCTTTCAGCGATGCCCGTTTGAAAGAAACTAGTACCGAAAAGGAGAGTGATCATATTTTGCAAGGACTTGTGTCACCGTCTATGCAATTGGACATTACTGAACCTGAGACGTTGTTTGAAGATCACACCGCACCTGGGAAACGACGATACAACCTACGGTCTAAAGAAAAAAAGAGGACTAATAAAAGCTTGATCTAATGTAATTTCCCTTTTTCCCCTAAGAACTATTTTTTGGATTTTCAGCTCTCTCGTCCCCTGGGAACTAGCTCATTTTTGATTTTTTGAACCGCCATCCGGTTCTGCTGCTAGGGTCGCGGTTGAAGTCTGGGGAGTGCAACTGGGAAGTTCTAGGTCCACGGTTCTGATTGGTCCACGGGAGTTACCCCGGACTGAGCAGAGCGCGCTCCCTGGGAGAATCAATCAACCACCGCGGGCAGCAACTAGAGGATGGAGTTTCCGAGGGTAGAGAGACCTATCAGACTCACGAACTTCAAAAAGCAGTTATGCACGATACTGTCCAAAAGAAGATTCCTGATATTATGTGTTTTAATGTTATGTAGCATACTTGTGTTTTTTATTGGTTATACTTTGTTCGTATTTAAAGTTACCTTTTCGAATGACACCCAGACACCACCTCCTCCCACTATTTCTCCACACTACTTTCATCCTCTACCTGAACACGAGTCTGCCCGAAGACTCGAATTTACAAACAACTCTTTCATTCAGCTTCTACACCAACACCAGTCCATAATGAACACATCCAACTGTTGGATATGCGGACTTATGCCACACACAACCGATAAGGGAATCCCATACTTCATTTTGCCATTTAGCTACTATGGTTCTCTGTGGGCTTTCCAGACCATGTTTTTATTCGCCCTAGAACCATACCCGACCAGTTCCGCTGCAAGCGATTCCAGTAACAAGGCACTGATTGCAGGGATAAGGAACATGAGTAGGGATATCGACACATATCTGACAATGCCCAAAGAGGAACTACACCCGTCGGAACGCGACCAAACATGGGGTTTACCTGGTCAAGAGCCAGGCAGCAAAGAAATCCCGCCCAGTTTGGATAGTGCCCCACCGAGGTCATTTATGCTTACAGGGTATTGGTAGGGACCCCACAGCACAGCTAGGAAGGAGCATTTGCACGGAAACATACGTATTTGCTTCCCGAACTTCCCCTATACTCTTGGCAGCCAAAGGCACGTATTTCGTTTGCCACGACCAAGCCTACACGTGGTTGCCCCCTGATTTCTCAGGCACGTGTTTCATTTCATTTCTGCTGCCTCCCACCTACACGGCCAGAGCAGATTACCATCGGACAAGAACAGCTAGGGGTGTCATGAGTAAAGACGACACCGCGGGTCAGGAATTCGCTGACTTTACAAAGGGCTTTCTGCCATTTTGGGGGCCTATGGTGAACAGCAGGAATATTCGCCAGTTAGCAAGGATAGTTGAATCCGCCGTGACTACGACGGCCGGAGCCCTTCGCAATTTGACAACCGAGCTTCAGTCGGATCGACTTATGACCCTTCAGAACCGAATTGCCTTAGACATTATACTCGCCGATCGTGGTGGTGTGTGTAGAGTCATCCAATCCAGTTGCTGCATATTCATCCCTGATAACGCACTGACAGTATACCAGGCCATCTCCAAACTGCACGAAATATCTGGTTCCCTTCACGTTGAGAAAGGGGATTGGTCCTTGCTGGGGTGGTTCTGGGAACTGATCGCTGCCTGGGGATGGAAAACTTTGATCTTCATTGGGATGATCTTGGCACTTCTGTTCATGTTTTGCCTGTGTATACAGTGCGCTCCTGCACTATGTGGCCTCTGTGCTACCTCATGTGTACGGAAGCCTGTGTCACAGAACGAGCTGAGTAACAGAATGATGCTACAGCAACATCTCCACGAATTTCGTCATACCGATTTGGACTCAGATTAGCATGAGTTATTGCCTTATATGAGGGCAAAAGGAGGGTCTGTGGTACTGAAATTCTGGACCCTGTTGTTTTGTCTATATCGGGGTCCAATACCCGTATCACAAAACCTCAACGTACCATAACGATTTTGGTGTCTATGAACAGATAATGGGTAGGACATCCTTCCTATGTATTTACGTTACAATCGAGGGTTGCCAACACCCCTAAATTACAGTTTCCGTCCCAACCCTTAGACTCCATTTTGTGAACGGCATCCATCTTACATCTTGCCCTCATGTTAAGTCAATTAAAGGTCGAGCTTGATCCAAATAGACACGTCCACCTTTCGTGACTTTCCCCTGACCTGTCCCAACTGACTCCACTGTCTTCGGCCAAACCTGTTTAGGCAGCTCCTCGCCCAGTGGCCGAATACGATAGCATCTACGCATAACATTCCACAAACCATTCACTACATACAGACCATGCTTTCTACAAAGATGCACCTGTCCACGTATCTTGTTTATGGTCAGTTTTATGGCTGGGTTGTACCTTCCTTTATTGGTGTTTCATCGATATCTGATGGGAGTTCCGGGCCTAACCGGGTAATCTATCACGAACTGGACATCTAAAATATGGGCTTGCCTACATGACTTCGCTCTTTGTATTGTTGTAGAAATATGTGTGTTGCCATACCATAAACTCAAGAATTCTTGCTTGAAGCCATATATTTGATATATAAGGAGACGGCTGGTTCTGTAAAAACGAACAGTCTCCCAAGAACCTACTCTCCGTGTGGTGTACTTCTGGGACACGTGTTACTTGGTAGCTACCAATAAAACTTGATCTTTGACTGCGACTAGAAGACTCCGTGTTTCTGTGGTCCGGAACAAGGGAGAACTCAGAGGTCTACGGGTGTTATCCCCTGACACCAACGGGTTCCTAAAAACCCGTTACCTCAGGGAGCAGCACGGGGACGCACTAGCCAGTGCAACCAGGCACTTTATAAGCTGTATAAAATAAAATAAAATACATATCAAGCGAGCTTTACCTAAAATAATTGAATTGGCTCAGGAGTTTGAGGGGTATTCGGGATATAAATTAAATGTTTTGAAAACTCAGCTGATTCACTCGGAAGAGGGCCATCCAAATGATCTGGTCTTTTCTTCTGATGCCCTCTATCTTGGTATTACAATATCCGCAAAAATAGATGATATAGTACGGCTCAATGTAGATCCCATATTAAACTCAGCTAATAGAACTTTGGAGACTAAATAATTTACATCTTTCTTTATATGGCCGCACTAATGTACTAAAAATGTTAATACTCCCGAAATTTCTATATTTGTTTCGCACGATACCTTTGCTTTTTCCATCCGACCTCTTTGGCAAGATAGCTAGAATGTCCTCTAGGTTTCTCTGGGGCTACCGTAGATCTAGAAGAGCTTTGAAATGGTGCACTCTTCCGAGAATTAGAGGAGACTGGGGGATCCCGAATTTTCGTCTGTATTATTGGGCTCTTTTATTGAGATATGTGGGTATCTTAATTTTTCAAGATGTCACCTTGGGAGAATCGGTCACCCCTTCAATTTATGAAATGGTACTAGGGAAGGAGGCGAGACAATGCTTAGTAAGAATAATTGAGCCTAGTTACTACAAAAAACAAAATGTTAAATTATGATAACTGCCTTCCAAAGATGGAAGCAATTAAAAAAAAGATTTAGTTTTTGTTTTGATTTGAATTATTATACACCTCTAGTGAATTGTCGGATTTTACCCGAGATTTTTAGGGACCAAGTGATGATAAGATGGCATTCTGCAGAAGTCCGTATATTAGGAGATTTATATCAGGGGGATCAGGTTGCTTCTTTTTCTTATTTGCAGCATAAATATAATTTTGCTAGAATGGATTTTTTTTAATATATCTCCAAATACGAAGTTTTCTGGATTCTAAAGGTCTTTTAGACCAGCTTTTGATGAACAGAATTGATATACTCGAAGCTAGTAGAAGGGAAAAGAGAATCGGCTTAGTGTATCAGGTGATGACAAATAGGCTTGAAGATGATTTATGTCTATTTGAAAACAAATGGCAAAGAAAACTAGAAATGGATAAAATAGATATGTCCAGAGCAATTGAATTGTCAACTAAAATCCTGTTTAATGGCTCACTGAAAAGCCAACATTTTATGTCTATTTTTGATTTATATTACACCCCCGCTAAACTAGCAAAATGGAAATCGAAAAGTGGCGATAGGTGCAACCGATGTGGGTGTATTGCTGCTGATTCTATTCACATGTTTTTTAATTGCCCTAGATTGTCTCAATTTATTATGGACGTCCAATTTTTTTTAAAGACAAGTTTGGGGGTACATGTAGAAATGTCTGCAGAATTGGTAATTTTTGGACTTCAGATAAATCAAGCCGGAATCAGATCAGCAGCAGAAGAAGGATTTGTATTTATTTGTATTTTGGCTATATCGATCTTGTATTACTTCTCGATGGCTAGATCCTGATCCACCAGTTTTTAATAACTGGTAATCAAGATTACTATCTATATATCAATTGGAGATCGCGGTCTATGAATTGAAGGATGTAAAAAAAAAGCACTTGGTCGAAATGTTTGGGCTCCTATTTCAAAATGGATTTGACTTTTTTTTCTGTTAGTGATTGATTATTTTATGAGCCTGTAATGCTTTCTGCTTTTCGTGTTATTGTATTTAATGACTGCTCACTTGGATCTGTTTATAAGGGAGATTTATTTACTATATAACTGCTTGCTGATATGAAATTAATAAAATATATTTAAAAAAGAAAAAAACAATCTACTCAACTCCAATCCAAAATAATTTGCCTCACTCCAATCCAAAAACATCTGCCCCACACCAACCTGCACTATGTCAATCTAAAATAATCTGCCCCACTCCAATCCAAAACAATCCTGCCCCACTCCAATCCAAAACAATCCACCCCACTCAATCCAAAACAATCTGCCTCACTCAATCCAAAACAATCGGCCCCGCTCACTCCAAAACAATCTGCCCCACTCAATCCAAAAATTCTGCCACACTCCAATCTGAAACAATCTGCCACACTAAAGTCTACATTTGTAAAGCGCACAATCACCCGTAAGGGTCTCTAGGCGCTGGGGGCCGTCGGGAAGATTAAGCGAGCTATTGCCCAGAGTCACATGGTGCTGGGCTAACCTGCCGCCGGAGCCGGGGATCGAACCGTGGTCCCCAGATTCCAGCGTCAGTCGCCCTGGCCGCGGCGCCACACCTCTCCCAACACTCCAATACAAAACAATCTGCCCCACTCCAATACAAAACAATCTGCCCCACTCCAATCTAAAACAATCTTCTCCCCTCCCATCCAAAACAATCTGCCCCACGCCAATCTGCCCCTCCCCAATCTGCCCCACTCCAATCCAAAACAATCTTCCCCACTCCAACCCAAAACTATCAGCCCCACTCCAGTCTGTGCCACTCCAATCCAAAACAATTTGCCTACTCCAATCTGCCTCACCCCAATCCAAAACAATCTGCCCCACTCCAATCTGCCCCATTCCAATCCAAAACCATCTGCCAAGTCCAATCCACCCCCCTCCAATCTGCCCCCCTCCAATCCGCCCCACTAAAACCCAAAACAATCTGCCCCACTCCAATCTGTCCCACTCCAATTCAAAAACATCTACCAACTCCAATCCACACCAATTGCCCTTCTCCAATCCAAAACAATCTGCCTCACTCCATTCCAAAACAATCGCCCCACTTCAATTGCTCCACTCCAATTCAAAACAATTTTCCGGCTCCAATCCATCCAACTCCAATCTGTCCCACTCCAATCCAAAACAATCTGACCACTCCAATCTGCCCCACTTCAATTGAAAACACTCTGACCTACTCTAACCCCTTCAGTGCTCATGACGGAGCGGTTCCATCATGAGCCACAGTGGGCATGTGGTCATGACGGAACCGCTCCATCATAGCACCCACACATGGGGGAAGCGCTGGCGCTCCACCCATGGGCAGCCCAACAACTTAACACAAAGGGGGATGGCAGCGGAAGAGTTTCCGCTGCCACCCCTGACCCCCCCCTGACCCCGGGCACTCCCATGACGTCAGCGTCCACAGCATGCGCCGTCGTCATCAGGATGCCCCAGAAGCCCTGGAAACCATTTGTTTCCAGGGTCCCGATGGAGCAGGTGGGTTTCCTTGCTCCTGGGGGATGGAGGATTTCCTGCACTCACAGAGACATCGGGGGAGAGGAAAGAGTTTTTCCTTTCCCCTGATGTCTCTGTGCAGGGCATTTCTGCTTCCCGATCGCGCACAGTGCCGCGATCGTGCAGCAGAAATGCCCCCACTAGGCACCATGGATATTTTTTTATTGTATTGGAAGCGACCCCTTGGGCAATTGTCGCTTCTAAATGAGGCACAATGTTTGTTTGATTTTTCTGCCCCGCCACCGGGGGAAGATCGGCCCGTTGTTGGCCTTTCTGCCCCAAAGGGGGCAGAAAACCCCACTAGACACCTGGGACTTTTTTTTTTTTTTTTTTCTTTTTTTTTTTAAACCTTTATTGTACAAAGAAAGCTCACAAATACGGGCCTACAACCCCACGGGCTGGCCACCACACGGTAAAAAACGTAGCAAAGGAGAATAGGTTCTTCACAGGATATGGCACCAGGAGCACAGGAGAAACCACAAAGGCCATCGAGCAATCAGCACAAACAGGATAACAAAAGGTTAATTTTCTAATACGGGGCGGGGGAACAGAAGAATAACGGGCCGTGGAAGAAACAACAAGGGAGGGGCCGCGGCAAGCCGCCATTTTATGAACACAGGATGAAACAATAAGCCATACAAACATAGCTACCAAAGAATATACACATCGGAGTACAAAGAAGCTACAATGGCATCAGTCAAACCGCGCTCACCCATCACCGCCCCCACCCAAATTGAGGAGACAGAACCAAAAAGGCCCCCATTGCAAAATACAATACGATACGCACCCCAACGGAAATAAAGAGACCCCCATAAAGGAGGAAGGGGAAGAGGGAAAAAGGGGACAAAAGAAGGGACTCCCACCAAATCACGCACCCCCAGGAGACAAGACAGAACAACATGACCCGGCAAGTGATATGCCAAAAAGTCGATACCAAAATAACCAGCGGGCCACAATCAGACACACACCGGAATACGAACGCCACAGAAACTCCCCAGGGGGACACATGAGGAGACAGAGTCCCGAAAAGGTGAATACACAAGAGCCATAGAACAAAAAAAAGGAAGAAATAAGGGGGGAAAAAGACCCCCCAATAGAGACAGACCCCCCCACCCACCCCTAAGCCCACCCTGCACCCCTGCAGAAGGCTACGGCCTACCCCCCCGCAGCGTGCCTGTCGCCCTAATTAGAACCCGAAATATAGCGGAGCAAAGTGAAGTCGGAAACAGAAGACAAAAACGGGAAGGGCAAGGGAAGGGAACACGGGATGGGAGACACATACATACACATACACGGGGGAGGGCCGGGAAACAGGAGGAAACGCACCCGGCCACCCGCCTGAGTCGAAGGTCCGAGACCCCGGGAAGCCAAAGATTATCAGGTTACAGTCCAAGAGCACCAAACAGTCACATATAACCATACCAGGACACGTTGACCATCCAAACCAGTACAAGACTACCGCACGCAGATGCCAGTGCACATCAGCCCTGTCCCTGTTTGTCCAAAGTGGGAACAGTCCGGTCCAGCGAGGTCCAGGCCACGAAGAACAGAAGGCAGACAGCAGGAAAATCCAACGGTAGTCCAGAAAATACACGTGAAGGACAACACGGAAGATCCAGGAAAGTCACGAAGTGTAGCAAACGAAGCAGGCACAGGTCCAAGGATATGTCCAAAGAAACCGACCCATCTGGGCCAGCACAGGAGAGATCGCCGGGCAGCGGCGGCAAAAAGGAACCGGGAGAGTCATGAAGGTCAGGCCGAGCAAAATCCAGTTCCCGGGCCAGAGGCAAAGGAGGCAAAGCCGGAGGAGGAGGCACCATCAAGTTCCGCACACCCACGGACGCGGTCGTAGCCGGGGCCAATTCTGCCAGGATAATTCCAGCCGCACCCCGCAACGGCAAAGCCACATCCGGCCGTGGGGGCCCGGGAGGCCCGTAGCGAGGAACCATCTCCGAAGGAATGACAGGCGCGGCCACCAAGAGTCGCCAGGAGAGCAGGGCATCCAGGACCTCTTTAAGTGTAGGAAAACCTTTACAGTATTCGTCACCCGGGCCATGCGGCGGGCCTCCAGCGCTCGTCCAGGCCCGGCCAAGACAATTGGGGTCGGTCGCCATTTGAGAGCCCAACAAGGCCGCGCGGCCGCCAACCTCCGCCGGGGTGACGGCAAGGCAAGTGTAGTCGCGCCGACCAGCGGCAGAGCACCCCGGGCAGGAAGGGGGGCCACCAGAAGAAAGGGACCTCACCGGCCACCCAACGCCGCCGGTCCCGTTCTCCGAGTCCGGGCGGCAAAATCAAAATGGCCGGACCGGAGAACAAAGGGGGAGCAAGCCGGATACACGAGGAGCTTCGGCAATGGAAGGCAGCGCCTCCACCAAAGGCCTCCTCCCCACGGGAATCAGCCAGGAAGGACCTCCGGCCCACACGAACAACGGCCTTCCGACCACCTCCACCGCGCCCCGAAGGGCAGCACCGCGGGCTCCGTCCGGGCCGGGAGCCAGCAAGAAGATCCAGGCCAGTCCGCCTCCGACTCCCCAAAATTATCGTGGGCACCGCACCGGATCCACAGCAGCCAGGACAACCGGAACAAGAGGTAAGTGCCTGCAGGGCGTCGTAGCACCACCACACAGCAAAGAGGGCTTCCCGGGGCAGGATAACAGCAGGATAAATGTGAAAATACAGGCGGGCGAACGGAGCCGAGCTAAAGCGCGGCCATCTCGGTCGCGAGCTAGGCTCCTCCCCGCACCTGGGACTTTTTAAACATTAAAATGGAAGCGACCCCTTGGGCAAGTGTCGCTTTCAGGTGGCAGATTTTTTTGTATGTTTGTTCTGCCCCTCCCTGGGTTCATATCGACCCTTTTTTGGGCCTTTCTGCCCCCGGGGGGGGGGGGGGAGAAAACCCCTCTAGAAACCAGGGACTTTTTTAAAATTAAAATGGAAGTGACCCCTTGGGCAAGGGTCACTTCCAGGGGGCAGATATTTTTGGTATGTTTATTCTGCCCCCCTGTTGATCTATATCGGCCCATTTTTTGGGCCTTTCTGCCGCTAGGGGCAGACATCCCCACTAGGCACCAGTTTTATGTGCAATGGAAAAGACATGGTTGCTTCCAAGGGGGTACAATTTGGTTAATGTTTTTTGCGCCCCATTTTTTAGCCTTTCTGCCCTATGCGGGAGGGAGGAGGCAGAAAACCCTACTAGGCACCAGGGATTTATTTCCTTTGCAAGGGGGGCACATTTCTGTCTGCTGTTTTCTGCCCCAGCTGGGGGACATAATGGCCTGGCAGACAACCTCACCCGATCCCTTGGGCAAGATCAACCTCCATTTGACCCCTCAGCCCTATTTGAAGGCGCATTTGGCAGATTGACCATTTGGGTAGTGATATAGTGTGTTATAATGTTAATTGTTTTATTTCTTGTGAATTGCAATTATAATGCTTTATTTCTCCCTTTTCGTTCTTATTCAAGGCTTTTGCTCTTTAGACTGTTCCAGGTTGCGGTTTCGCTACTGGTGGTTCTGCTGTTTGTGTAGTTGCATGTGTTTGGTAAGAGACTTTTTTGTACAATGTAAATGTGTTTCATTTCCCTGCATAAATGTGTGTTTTGCAAATGGTGTAATAATAGCAGTATGTTTGCTTCTGTTTTTTGAGTGTCAAAATCTTTTTGCATTTGTGCTCGATGTGTATTTTGGTGTCTTGTGACTAATTAGTTTTGTTTCTTCTTTCTAGTGGGATAGCGTTGCTTTTTGCTGTGTCTCTGCAGAGTAGGTGCTGGTGAGTGTAGCTATCTTTGGCAAGTGAATCATTGTCTTTGAATATATATAGATCTTTGTGCTAAAGCCACCCTTTTTTTATTACTTATTTTGCAGTGATTGTTGAAGTCTCCTTTCTTTGTAAGGACTATAGTTAGCCGCAGGATTACTGCTCAGCAGGTTGTTGGTTTGCTTTTTGAGTCTTCCTTTGACCAAGGTTCAGAGACTGACTCTGCATCTGAGGCAGAGGAGGCAGTGTGGGCAGTGGAACATTCTGGCAGTGAGTTTTCTGTCCACAAGGAATCATCAGATAATGTAGCCACTCTTGGTGCACATGAAGTGCCTTTCCTAGAGGAGGACATTGATGTTCCGATAGTGCAACAAGAGGCTTCAGGGCTGCAGCCTGGGGCTGCAAGAAATCCCATTGGAAATGCTGACCTCTGGGTTGCCCCAGGCATGGTGCAGCCGGCATTGCCAGACTTTACTGGTGTTGCAAAGTTAGAGTGGATACTGAAAACTTTTTGCCTATATATTTTTTTCAGTTGTTTATGGACGATGTACTTTTGGCAGAGATTGTTGAACAGCCTAATTTGTGTGCCGAACAGTTTTTGAGGGACAATAGCGCCAGCCTTAAGCCCCACTCCAGAGCTACCCGGTGGACTCCCACAAATCTGGAAGAGATGAAGAAGTTCTTGGGTTTAACTTTTTTGATGGGATTGCTAAGGAAGCCATCATTGGCTTCATATTGGTCTACTAGCCCTTTGATGGCAACAGCTATATTTCCGGCAGTCATGAGTCGTGATAGGTATTTGCTTCTGCTTCGGATGCTGCATTTTGTCGATAATGGTTTAGCATTGCCACAAGATCACCCTGATTGTGAGCGTCTTTTTAAGATTCGGCCAGTCATTGATCATTTTGTAGATCGATTTTCTGAGATCTATGCTCCAGGGAAGGAAATAGCAGTGGATGAGTCTTTGGTCTTGTTCAAGGGCCACTTGGTTTTTACGCAATACATTCCTAGCAAGAGGGCACGCTATGGAATTAAGATGTATATGCTGTGTGACAGTAGGACTGGATATGTCTCTAATTTCAGGGTGTACACCGGTAAGGAATCCATGATTGACCTAGCTGGTTGTCCGTTCACTTTTGGAGTGACTGAGAAAATAGTGTGGGAACTTGGTAGAGGACTGTTTAACAAAGGTCACTATTTATATGTAGATAACTTCTACACTGGTGTGCAGTTGTTCAGGGAATTGGCCAAAGTGGACATTGTTTGTCAAAAGCTTGTGCAGGGACAGTGCAGTGCGTTGCATAGCTAGCTGTGAAGTTTTCAGACAGTAGAAATGTCTACATGCTAACTACCATCCATGATGAAATCACTTCATCTTTGACAGTTTGGGGTCAGGTTGCTGAAGCGAGCAAACCTGTGTGCATTTTAGACTATAATAGGTACATGGGTGGTGTTGATAGAGTAGATCAGAGGTTGGAACCTTACACTGCTCTTCGTAAGGCTTACATTTGGTATAAGAAGTTGGCTATCCATCTTTTACACTTGGCAACCTTTTATATTTTTGTTGTATTGAAGGATTGTTGTCCTGAGTCAACGATGACTTTTGCTAAGTTTCCGGAGTCTGTAATAGGCAGCCTTGTTGTAGTGGAACAGGCAATTGTTCCTACAGTTGGAATGGTGAAGGATGTGGCTAGATTGAAAGATCGCCACTTTCCTGATCACAATCCTCCCACACCCTCAAAAGACTTTCCCAGTAGGAGATGTAGAGTCTGTTGGCGAAGAGGTACACGGAAGGAGACTCGTATGTACTGCCCCGACTGCCCTTCTAACCCTGCACTGTGTGTGCCTGCTTGTTTTGGAATGTACTTCACGCAACATAATTTTTGGGAGCATCCATGAGTGGTAAAATTAACTGCCTGGTCTGTATTGTTTTATTAAAAAAATTCTGTTTCAAGTTTGGAATTTGTGTAATGTATTTAGTTTCAGATTTTGTGTTAGTAGATTTGTATATATTCACAATTTTTTGTATAAAAAAAACCCTAAATGTGTGCGGTGTGTGTAGGCTGGTGCTTGGCAGGCGGTGTGTGTGGACTGGTGCTTGGCTAGTGGTGTGTGTGGGCTGGTGCTTGGCTGGTGGTGTGAATGGACTGGCGCTTGGCTGGCAGTGTGCATAGGCTGACGCTTGGCTTGGGGTGTGCATGGGCTGGCACTTGGCTGGTGGTGTGAATGGACTGGCACTTGGCTGGTGGTGTGTGTGAACTGGTGTTTGGCTGGTGGTGTGTGAGTAGTCACTTGCTGCTGGTCACTTTTCTGTGCGGTAAAGTTGTAGGATTATGGGACTGACACAAATTTCCTACCACCTAGCGTTCCTCCAGGTTTCCTGATAAAAATGGTACCTCGCTTGTGTGGGTAGGTATAGTAGCTGCAACAGGAAATGGCCCAAATCGTACTGTGGAGACTTCAAAATTACCTACAACAACACTACCTGGTTTTGGGTGGGGGGACCTGGCGTGTGGCCACGGGCTTGCCACTATCCAGGGAAACCTACCAAGCCCACACATTTTTTAAAAACTAGACACCCTGAGGAGTCCAGTGACGTATTGCTTGTGTGGATACCCCAACGTTTCCCTACCCAGAATCCCCTGCAAACCTCAAATTTAACTGGAAAAAAAACACATTTTCCACATATTTTTGCATGGAATTACCGTGCTGGCACAAATGTCTTACCCCACAGCATTCCCCTCAGTCTCCCATGTAAAATGATACCTCATTTGTGTGGGTGTCCAAAGCAGAATTGGCTAAAATTTTATTTTTCTAAAATATAGCGTTTAGAATTCTCGGTGCTATACCTTTAATCCCTAAGTTTTGGGCTCTTCCCAGTCACAGGACTTTGGCCCACCCACACAAGTGAGGTATCATTTTACTTGGGAGAACAAGGGGAACGCTGGGTGGTAGGACATTTGTGCTGGCACAGTGATCTCATGCAAAAATGGATGAAAAAAGTGATTTTTTTCAGCTACATTTGAGGTTTGCAGAAGATTCTGGGTAGGGAAACGCTGGGGGATCCACGCAAGCCATACCTTGACTCCCCAGTGTGACTACCTTTCAGAAATGTATGGGATTGGTAGGTTTCCCTAGATGGCAGCGAGCCCGGGGCCAAAAAAACAGGTGCCCCCCAAAACCAGGTAGTTTTGTCATAGAAAATTTTGAAGACTCCACAGTACAATTTGGGTCATTTCCTATTGCAGCCACTATGCCTACCCACACAAGTGAGGAACCATTTTTATCGGGAGCTCTAGGGAAACACTGGGTGGTAGGAAATTTGTTCCTGCCCGGTGATCATACAACTTTCCCCCACAGAAATGTGTGAAAAATTCGATTTTTTTCAACAAAATTTGAGATTTACAGAGGATTCTGAGTAGGGAAATATTGGGGGAATCATGCACGCCATACCTTGATGGACTACCCCGGGTGTCTAGTTTTAAAAAATGTGTGGGTTTGGTAGGTTTCCCTAGATAGCTGCCGAGCCCTCATGGGACCCCCCTTGAAAAAACAGGTTGTTTCGTGATAGGTAATTTTTATGTCACCACAATAGGTTTTGGGCCCTTGCCTGTCACGGGTAGTTGACCCACCCACACAAATGAGGTAACATTTTTCTCAGAAGACTTTGGTGAATGCGGGGTGGGTGGAATTTTGTGGATCCATGCGGATTCCAGAACTTTCCATCACAGAAATGTGAGGAAACTGCATTTTTGGACAAATGTTGAAGTTTGCGAGGGATTCTGGGTAATAGAACCTGGTGAGAGCCAATCAACTAAACCAATCAAGTCACCCCATCCTGGATTCCCTTGTGAGTTTTAAAAAATGTATAGGTTTGCTAGGTTTCCCTAGGTGCCGGCAGAGCTAGGGTTCAAAATCTACAGCTAGGCACTTTGCAAAAAAAGGGTCAGTTTTCACTGTAAAAAATAAAGTGTGTCCACGTTGCGTTTTGAGACATTTCCTGTTGCAGACGCTATACCTACCCACGCAAGTGAGGTACCATTTTTCTTGGGAGACTTAGGGTAACACAGATTTGTAGAACAACTGTTATTACCTATTGACTTTTGATGCATTTCTGCCTTCCAAATGAAAGACAAAGTATAAAAAATAAGTCACTTTGAAAAAAGACCTATAATTCTCATGTTAGTATGGGTACTCACAATTTCGGAAATGTGCACATATCTACTGCTTCTAAGCTCTATATTTTGCTCCAATTTCATAAATACATAGGTGCCTTTCATACTGATTTTTCCATGCATATATTTTCCCAAATTAATTGCTACATACCCGGTATATAATAAAAAAACATTGCAAAACGCAGCTCAGTTATTGGTTTTGGGTTCGTCTGGTTCTTGGTGAACCTACAAGTCCTATTTATCCCCACCACCAGAAACGTCCAGTGGATGTAATGGTACATTGCTTTCAAACAGTTCTCACAATTAAACGAAGTTACAGGTGAAAACATTGGCACAAAGGGCTGTTTTTTAAACAAATTTTCAGTTTTTCCATTATTCAACTGTTAGTTTCTATAAAGAGGATCCTTGAAGGATCTACACAAATGACCCCTTGCTGAATTCAGAATGTTGTCTTCTTTTCCAAAATGTATAGCCTTTCATGATCCATTATTGCTTTCATACCCATTAGTACCATTAACTGCAAGAAGGCTGAACACAAAAAGTAGCAAAAATAGGCTATATCCCAGTAAATTCCTAAACTGTGTAAAAAAGGTTGGTTTTCTGACCAAAGTCTGTCAGTCCCTAAAAGCTGGGAACATTGTGATTTCAGCCATACAAACCCTTTGTTGATACCATTTGCAGGGAAAAAAACAGATGCATTTGCAGCACTTTTTCCCCATTTTTCCTAAAAAAACTACATTTAGCTGTATTTTCACTAATTTCTGGGTCCCCTCCAAGGGAATCCACAAACCCTTGGTACCTTTAGAATCCCCATGATGTTGGAAGAAAAGGACGCAAATTTGGCATGGATACCTTACAGGGGCCTAAGCCCGAACTACCCCAAATAGGCAAAAAAAAGCTTAGCACGGAGAGGGAGGCTTAGCAGCGAAGGGGCTAATCTGCCCCTCTCCAATCTGTCCCACTCCAAACCAAACCAATCTGCCCTTCTCCAATCCATCCCACTCCAGTCTGCCCCACTCCCATCCACCCCGTTACAATCTGCCCCACTCCAATTCACCCCAATTCAATTCACCTCACCCCAATCCACCCACTCCATCCCAATTCACCCTACTCCAGTCCACCACAATCTTTCCCACTCCAATCCAATCCACCTCACCCCAATTCAATCCACCTCACCCCAATTCAATCCACTCCACTCCCACCCCAACCTACTTCATCCCACTCCAATAATAACAATCCGCCCCACTCCAATCTGTCCCACACCAATCTTCCCCAATGCAATCCAAACAAAATCTGCCCCACTCCAATCCAAAGCAATCTGCCCCCCTCCAATCTGCGCCACTCCAATCCAAAACAATCTGCCCTACTCTAATCTGCCGAACTCCAATCTGCCTCACTCCAATCTACCCCCACTCAACTCCACCCACTTCAATCTGCCCCACTCCAATCCTAAACAATCTGCCCACTCCAATCCACCCCACTCCAATCTTCCTCACTCCAATCCAAAAAATGTGCCCCACTCCAATCTATCCCACTGCTATCTGCCCTACTCCATTCCAAAACAATATGACTCACTCCACTCTGTGCCAACTCAATCCAAAACATTTGCCCCACCCGGTCTAACCCACTCCATTCTGCCCCACTCCAGTCTGCCCCACTCAATCCAAATAAGGCTGTCCCACTTAAATCCGCCCACTCTAATCTGCCCCACTCCAATCCAAAACAATCCTCCTAATCCAATCTGCTCCACTCCAATTCAAAACAATATGTCCCCTCCAACCCACCCCACTCCAATCAACCCCCTGCAATCAGCCTCACTCCAATCAGCCCCACTCCAATTCGCCCCACTCCTATCCAATCCACGTCACCTCAATCCACCCACTCCAATCTTCCACAATTCTCCGCACTCCAGTCCAATCCACCCCACACAAATCCACCCCAATACAGTCTGAACCAATTTTCCCCACTCCAATCTACCTCACCCCAGACCTATCCACCACACTCCCTCTCCAATCCACCCCACCCAAATCCAATCCACCCTACTCCAATCCAAAACAATCTTCCCCACTCCAATCCAAAACAATCAGCCCCACTCCAATCTGCTCCACTCCAATCTATTAAAATTGGCCCCACTCCAATCGGCCCCACTCCAATCTATTAAAATTGGCCCCACTCCAATCAGCCCCACTCCAATGTAAAACAATCTACCTCACTCCAATCCGCCCCACTCCAATCCACACCAAACCACCCTACTAAATCCAATCCTCTCCATACCACTCCAATCCAAACCACTCACTCGAATCTACTCCAATCCACCACCCTCCAATCCTTCCAACTCACCCAACTCCATTTGACCCACTTCAGTCCAATTCCATCTTCTCCGCTCCAATCCAAAACAATCTGCCCCGCTCCAATCTTCTGCACTCGAATTTGCCTCACTCCAATCCAAAACAATCTGCCCCACACCAATTTGCCTCACTCCAATCCAAAACAATCTGCCTCACTGAATCCAAAACTATCTTCCCCACTCAATCCAAACAAATCTACCCCCTCGGGGGGTCTCCGGCTCATTAATTTCCCTGACTGGATATTCTCGCCTCAGTGCCTGTTCTGATCATGGGTCCCACGCTGCAACTCGGGGCAATAGCTTGCTTAGTCTCCACAACGGCCCCAAAAGCGCTGGGATGCCTGGCTGCACCTGGGGGGTGCCCAGGAGTGGACATTTCCCAGGGAAGCAAGGAAGGGTTCCTAAGCGGTATACGGACAGTGCCGGGACACCTCAGGTGGAGGTAGCTGTGCGCTTTACAACTTCCGACATAAAACAATTTGCCTCACTCCAATCCAAAATAACCTGCCCTACTCCAATCTGCCGCACCCCAATCTGCCCCACTCTAATCCGCCCCAATCTAATCCAAAATCATTTGCCAAATCCAGTCCAACTGACTCTATTCTACCCTAATCTAATCCCAAAAACTCTGCCCCACTTCAATTCATCCCACTCCAATCCAAAACAATCTCCCCCATACCATATTGCCTCACTCCAATCCAAAACAATCTGCCCCACTGAATCCAAAACTGTCTTCCCCGCTCAATCCAAACAAATCTACCCCCTCCAATTTGAAACAATTTGCCCCACTCCAATCCAAAACAACCTGCCCTACTCCAATCTGCCGCACCCCGATCTGCCCCACTCTAATCCGCCCAATCTAATCCAAAATCATTTGCCAAATCCAGTCCAACCGACTCTATTCTACCCTAATCTAATCCCAAAAACTCTGGCCCACTCCAATTCATCCCACTCCAATCCAATTCAATCCACCCCACTCAAATCCAAAACAATCTGCTCCACTCCAATCCAATAGACAATCTCTCCCACTCCCATCCAAAACAATGTGCCCCTCTACGATCTGCCCCACGCCAATCTGCCCCACTCTTATCCAAAACAATCTGCTCCACTCCAATCTAAAGCAATCTGCCTCACTCCAATCCAAAACAATCAGCCCCACTCCAAACCAAAATAATTGGCCCCACTCCAATCAGTCCCACTCCATTACAAAACAATCTGCCTCACTCCAATCCGCAGCACTACAAACAATGCCAATACACTCCACCTCACCCCACACTAATCCACTCCACTCAATCCAATCCACTACAGACCTCTCCAATCCAAACCAATCATCCCAATCCAATCCACTTCAATCAACCACACTCCAATGCTCATAATCCACCTGAGTCCAATCTGCCCCACTATAATCTGCCCACCCCAATTCGCCCCACTTCAGTCCAAATCAATCTTCTCCACTCCAATCTTCCACACTCCAATTTGCCCCACTACAATACAAGTAATCTGCCCCACTTCAATCCAAAACAATCTGCCCCACTCCAATCTGCTCTACTCCAATCTAAAACAATCTGCACCGCTCCAATCTGCCTCACTCCAATTCAAAACAGTCTACCACACTCACTCCAATCTGCCTCACTCCAATCCAAAATGGTCTACCACACTCCAATCTGCCCCAATCAAATCGAAAACAATCTGCCCCACTCCAATTCAAAACAATCTGCCCCACTCAATCCAAAACAGTCTGCCCCACTCCAAACCAAAACAATCTGCCTCACTCCAGGCTGCCCCACTCCAATTTGGCCCCCTCCAATCCAAAGCAATCTGCCCTACTCCAATCTGCCCCACTTCAATCTCCCCCACTCAAATCATCCCCACTCCAATCTGCCCTACTCCAATCCACCCCACTACAATCCGCCCCGCTCTAATCCACCCCACTCCAATCCAAAACAATCTGCCACACTCAATCCAAAACAGTCTGCCCCACTCCAATCGGTAACAATCTGCCTCACTCCAGTCTGCCCCACTCTAATTTGCCCCACTCCAATTCAAAACTATATGCCCACCCCAATCCAAAACAGTCTAACCTACTCCAATCCACCCACTTCAATCTGCCCCATTCCAAACCATCCCACTCCAATCTGCCACACTATAATCCTATCAATCTGCCCCTCTCCAGTCTGCCCTACTCCAGTCCACCCTATTTCAATCCAAAGCAGTCTGTCCCACTCTAATACGCCCCACTTCAATCTGGCCCACTCCAATCTAAAACTATATGCCCACTCCAATTCACAGCAATCTGCCCTACTCCAATCCACCCCACTTCAATGTGCCCCACTCCAATCCAAAACAATCGGACCCACTCGAATCCATCCCACTCCAATCTGCCACACTCCAATCTAAAACAATCTGCCCCACTCCAATCCATCCCCCTCCAATCTGCCCCACTCCAATCCAAAACAATTTGCCCCACTCCAATCTTCCCTTCTCCAATCTAAAACAATCTGCACCACTCCAATCTGCCTCACTCCAATTCAAAACAGTCTACCACACTCACTCCAATCTGCCCCACTCCAATCCAAAACGGCCTGCCACACTCCGATCTGCCCCACTCAAATCGAAAACAATCTGCCCCACTCCGATCAAAACAATCTGCCCCACTCAATCCAAAACAGTCTGCCCCACTCAATCCAAAACAGTCTTCCCCACTCCAAACCAAAACAATCTGCCTCACTCCAATTTGGCCCACTCCAATCCAAAGTAACCTGCCCTACTCCAATCTGCCCCACTTCAATCTCCAACCACTCAAATCATCCCCACTCCAATCTGCCCTACTCCAATCCACCCCACTCAATCCGCCCCACTCCAATCCAAAACAAACTGCCACACTCAAGCCAAAACAGTCTGCCCCACTCCAATCCGTAACAATCTGCCTCACTCCAATCTGCCCCACTCTAATTTGCCCCACTCTAATTCAAAACTATATGCACCCCCCGATCCAAAGCAGTCTGCCCCACTCCAATCTGCCACACTCCAATCCTAAAAAATCTGCCCACCTAAGTCTGCCCTACTCCAGTCCGCCCTATTCCAATCCAAAACAGTCTGTCCCACTCTAATCCACCCCACCTCATTCTGCCCCACTCCAATCCAGAGCTATATGTCCATTCCAATCTGCCCACTCCAATCCAAAGCAATCTGCCCTACTCCAATCCACCCCAATCCAATCTGCCCCACTTCAATCCAAAACAATCTGACCCACTCCAATCTGCCAAACTCCAATCCAAAACAATCTGCCCACTCCAATCCATCCCACTCCAATCTGCCCCACTCCAATCCAAAACAATCTGCCCCACTCCAATCCATCACACTCCAATCTGCCATACTCCAATCCAAAACAATCTGCCCCACTCCAATCCAAAACAATTTGCCGCACTCCAGTCTGCCTTATTCCAATCCAAAACAGTCTTCCCCACTCTAATCCCCCATCCAATCTGCTCCACTCCAATCCAAAACTATATGCCCACTCCAATCTGCCCCACTCCAATCCACACCATTCCAATTCACCCCACTCCAATCTAGTCCACTCCAATCCAATTCACCTCACAACAATCCACCCACTCCATCCCAATTCAACCCACTCCAATCCAGTCCACCCAACACCAATCCAGCCCAATCAATCTACTCCAGTCCAATCTAATCCACTTCACCTCACTCCATTCCACTTCATCCCAATCCAATCCACCCCACTCCACCCCCAATTCAACACACCCCAAACCAATCCCCCACTCAAATCCACCCCACTTCATTCCAAAACAATCTGCCCCACTCCAATCCAAAATAATCAGCCCCATCCAATCTACCCCACTCCAATCCAAGACAATTTCCCCCACTCCAATCAGCCCCACTCAAATCCCCAAAAATCTGCCCCACTCCAATCCAAAGCAATTTCCCCCACTCCAATCCAAAACAATCTGCACTACCCCAATCTGCCTCACTCCAAACCAAAACAGTGTGCCCGAATCCAATCCAAGATAATCTAATACACCCCACTCAAATCCACCTCACCCCATTTCTATCCACCCCACTCCAAACCAATCCACCCCATTGCATCCAGTCCACCCATTATAATCCACCCACTCCACTCAAATCTTACCCACTCTACTCCAATCCAATCCACCCCAATCTTCTCTAGTCCAATCCACCCTAATAGCTTAATCCACTCTAACCCACTCCACCCTAATCCACTCCAGTCCACTCTATACCATTCTACGCCAATCCACTCTGCATCACACCACTCTACGACACTGCACTCTATGACACAGCGCTCTATTACACTGTCTGCCACTGAACCACTAAACTCCCCTCTACTCAACTCTGTGACACTCTACTCCCCCTACTCTACACTACGAAACTCTACTCCAACAAATCCAGTCTTCGACACTCTACTCCCCCTACTCCATTCTAGGACACTCCATGCCACTAACATTTAGCCATGCTGAAAAGCAGCCACACTGGTGCACAACATAGCAAAAAAACACATTGCCAAAGCTAATAGCTCTTGTATGGGCAAGACCTATTGATTTTGCCAATGCTTGTATTTGTTGACATTTCAAAATTAGAAATAACAATCATGGCAGACACCCAGGTACAGATATTAAGCACTGGTCATACATTTACAGTAGTAAAGCAACACTGCCCAGCGCGTTTTTGCTGTGGACTGTCCGGGGTGGGTTGTGCAGTGTAGGTGTCCAGTATTCAAGGAGGTGTGACATATGGCCTCTGTTGTATATTATGGGCAGTCAATTCCATGTGATGGATCAGTGCACACCACAGGTATTTTTGTAATGATCAACGTACATCTCCCAGCACACAGTTTGTTAGCGTCCACCCTCTCTCCCCCTCCCCCCTCCCACTCCCCCCGGCTCCCACACCTTGCTCTGCCAAGGAGGTGCAGAGTGGTCGCCAAATGTCCCTAAGGCAGGATTCAGCAGGCATGAGCTTCCAGCATTCTTCAAGTTGTTCCTTGCATTGGGACTTTTGCTGCAGCCAGTTCACTGTTGGACTTGCTCGTCAACCCCAGTGTATTGCTACTTTATCTTTGCTAAGAGTAGCATTTGTCAGTAAGTCTATGGGTATCTGCGAATGTGCCCTTAACATACCCCAGTATGGTCACCAAAGGTGGTCTCGGCAGAGTTTCACTGACCACCTCTTCCATGCAGTCATTGACTGAGGTCCAAAAGGTCGCCAACCCGTGATATCACAACGCCAAGTGTAGGAGTGAGCATCAGGTGAAACATACCTCAAACAATGGGCATCAGCAGTTTATCCAATTGTGTGTAGCTTGGCAGGCATGTGCTAGAGTCTGTGAAGGAATTTAAGATGTATGAGGTGCAACCTATAATTAAGTGAGAACATGCTCGTCTGTGCCCAGCAGTGATGCCAACACTCCTCAGTGAGTTCATCTCTCAGGTCTACCTGCCACTCCTCCCTCGCCCTGGGTTTTACAACAGAGACTTTCTCTTGCATAATAGTGTATAGTTTTGTGATTAGTGTCCACGGGGATGATGAACTAATTATGTCATCTAGAACTGCTCAGGCTAGCAGACTCTTGGCAAAGTGCTAAGAATCTTTTTGCAGCTGCCCAGAGTCGATGATAGAAGAAAACATCAAGTGGCGTACAACCGGTCACACTGTGGAGAGCTTGCAAGGTGATGAAAGTGCCGTCAGGGTAGAGGACTTCAATCACCGTCAGTCGCAGCCTCCCCAGTGGTTGCTTCCCCCCCACTCAACTGTGAGGGACAGCAATGGGTTCCGATTCAGCTTCATCCCGGCGGAGTATAGACAAATTTAGCCAGGCTCTGCGACACAACCAGTCCCAAGCCCACACCGCACATCAGATAGTGTTGGTCTCATCCCTAGCACCAGAAGGCAAAAAACAGTGGATCCAATGGGCAGAGGGCAGCAGTATCCGCTATATGCGGATGAAACAGTGTGGGATGGATTCAGGTAAAATATAATCCTTGATCTAGAGCATAGGCACTCGCAAAGATTTTCCCAGGCAGAAAAAAATATTGGTCAGTGATGTGACCTAAGGCTGCATTGATGCCAGCCAGGGTGGCGGTCAGGTGTTTGGAGGAGGGGGCTTGGGGTAAGGTGGGTATAGGGGAAGTGCAGCGTATATATCTAGTAGATTAGTTGCACAGTGTGAAACCAGAAAGCCTGGGATTAATCCCAGCTTCCCCACTTAACCAAATTGTGTGATCCTAGACAATTGCTTTCTTTCACTTTCCCTCTATTTCATCATTATCATATAAGAAGACATCAAAATACACGACTTCAGGATTTGCGCTGTATAATAGGAACCCAGGCCACCCAAAGGGGGCTCATAACAACTGAGTAGGCACCTGGACACCTTGACTCCCACTTGCCTCCGGCTTCCAGTTCCTGCTTGTTCCAGCCTGATCTAGTGACACCGCCACCACCCGGGTTTTTCCACCCTGGTTTTCCAGCTCACTTCTCTTCCCGCCAATGGAAGTCCACTCCTGCCCACTCCAGGAGCTACTTAATGCAGGCCTTTTACAACATCATCACCAACTTCATTGCCCCTCTCGCCATAGACTCCAACAAATAAATTTTCTTCTGTGACCTCAATTTCCATATCGACAACCACAATGACATCAACACTACCAACCTCCTCAACAGCATGAACGACATCATACTCACCCAACTCATCCACGAGCCTTGGCACTTCGCAGGCCACACTCTAGACACCATCTTCACCTCCAGCGACCGCATCAGGCACAGCCAAACCACGGATCTCACCTGGATCGACCACTCCATTGTCCACTTCAACATCACCAGCTCACGGACCTCCACCCCCAGTCTACCTAACGTCTCCCACTGCAGCTGGAGCAAAGTCTTTAAGGACACATGGATCAACGCCTTCAACTCTACCCACCCCATTTCCTCCAACAACCTAGACCAGAACGTCAGAAACCTCAACAATTGGATCACCAACTGTGCCAACAGCGTCGCTCCCATCAGCAACAATATCCACAGATGGTCCACCAAGCAGGCTAGCTGGTAAACTGAAGACTTCAGAACCACTAAATGACACTGTAAACAACTGGAAAGGAGATGGCACAACAGCAAGGACATGACCGACAGACTATCTTCAAGACACCCCTCAACCTTTACCACAGACAGTTGAGACAATCAAAGAAAAAGGCCTTTGGCTCACGCTTCAAATGAAGCTCCAATAACAGCAAAGAACTCTTCAACATCATCAAAGAATTCTCCAAACCTTCAGCCTCAACAAACATTACCTCCTCACAGGAACTCTGTAACAACCTTCCATTACAAGATCGCCAACATCTACAGAAACTTCAAACCCCAGCCCACGGCCAACGACTTCTTCAAGCAGCACAATGACCCCACTACCACCACAGACATCCAACTAACTGAATGGAGCAGCTCGCTCTACAGGACACTGCCTCCTTATGAACTCATTCCACTCAGGGGTCCCAACCAACCCATGTCTTCACCACATCAAAGCCAGAATCAGCCACAAACTCACCAGCTTGTTCAATAATAACTCAATTGCCACAGCCACCATCCTCAAGGACTGGAAACATGCAGAAGTAAATGCCCTACTACAGAAATCATCTGCAGACCACAGCAAATTCAGCAACTGCCGCCCGATCTTCCCGCTCCAGTTCCAGGCCAAAGTATAAGATAAAGCCATCAATCAACAAGTCTCCTCTAATCTGAGACGGAACCTCCTACTCGACTCCTCCCATTCCGGATTCCACAGCAACCACATCACGAGACAGCCCTCATTCTTGGCTACTGACGACATCCGATTCCCACTCGACTGAGAAGATGCTGTGGCTCTGATCCTACTAGACCTTTCTGAAGCCTTTGATACACTCTCCCACCACACACTCATCACAAGACTGCACAACATAGGCATCGAAGGAGCCACTCTCAGATGGATATCCTCTTTCATCACCGGAAAAACACATAAGGTCCGCCTTCTCACCTTTACCTACAAACCCAAGGAAATCATCTATGGAGTACCCCAAGGATCCTCACTCAGCCCCACCCTCTTATACACTTATATGACACCTCTGGCCAGCATCGCCATAACCCTCAGACTCAACATCATCTACCACGCTGACGACACGCAACTCTTACTCTCCCTCTTTGAAGACACCACCAACACCAAGACCAACTTCCACAACTACATGACAGATGTCACCAACTGGATGAATGACAACTGCCTGAAGCTCAACGTGGACAAAACAGAATTACTGATTTTCAAAAACAAAAGCTTCCCATGGGATGCATTCTGGTAGCCCTCAGAATTTGGACCTACTCCTACCCCCACTGACCAAGCTAGGAACCTAGGTATCATTCTCGACAATAAGCTAACTATGATGACTCAGGTCAACTTTGTTTCCTCCCCCTGCTTCTACCTCCTCTTTATTCTTCGCAAGATTTTCAAATGGCTACCCCAAAGTTCAAGACACACCATCATCAAGGACCTCATCTAAAGCTTACTGGACTGCATCAAAACTCTCTATACAGAGATCGCAGCTCACCTCCTCTGACAACTACAGACCATACAGAATGCCGCATCTAGACTCGCCCTAGATCTCCCTAGATGAACCCACATCACCCCCTACCTCAGGGCACTGCACTGGCTCCCTGTACAACAACATATACCAGTTTAAGCTCCTGACCCATGCATACAAAGCCCTACGCAACTGCAGACCTGCCTAGTTAAACCACTGCATGAGCTTCCTTCAGCCCAACTGACACCTCCACTCTGCATCCCTATCTTTAACCCTCACCCCCCTCATCCAATATAGCAGACGCAGAGGTCATTCCTTCGCCTACCTTGCAGCAAAGACATGGAACAAGCTACCCTTTTATCTAAGGACCTCCCACCTCTTTGTGACTTCCAAAAGCCCCTGAACAACTGGCTATTATGCTAATCAGCTGGACCCTGCCAGTGCCTGGGTACCGTCACGATTGTCAAGTAGTGCTCTACAAATCGACTACTTGATTGATTGACTTGCCTCCTGGTTCACTCTTGACATGTTGTTAGTGTAGGGGAGGAGAATGAATGCTTCTAAATTCATGTTTGAAAACTATCTCTTGAAAAAAAGAATTCATTGCATTAATATAATTGGATGTACTAAGGTGAAACAGTTCTGCATGTATGTTAATGAAATACACTTATTGAATTTTGAAGTGAAATCATCACATTTTTAGACTTTTGTTGCAAGATGTCTTTAAAAAGTGTTCCTATAGTTAAGCGGTACAGAACCCCCTAGTTACTTCCTAGCTTTAATTTCAATTCCCTTTAAATAAATGCTCGTCTGTGTACATAACTACAATAAAATTGAAAACCTAACACTCCTTGATGTTAGTTCTGAGCCGACTAAAACGCAGCTCGGTGTTGCTGTTGAGGAGGTCATTGA
The DNA here is from genome assembly GCF_964261635.1 of Lissotriton helveticus. NCBI lineage: Eukaryota > Metazoa > Chordata > Amphibia > Caudata > Salamandridae > Lissotriton > Lissotriton helveticus. The sequence continues at coordinate 1,892,098,818 of NC_136057.1, read as the reverse complement.
TAGATGGTCGGTTTTCTGCTATCTGCGGCATTTGTGAAGGCTGTGGTGCCTGCTAAAACAAGTTTGTAACTTTCACATTGTTTGACTCCTTTCTCTTAAGCATCACTTCAAATACATGCCAAAAGAAGTGTAGTGTAGTTCCTTTATTCCCAATAGGCTATGCGCATTGGAATAATATATCCTATAGATTAGACGTAGGACTGAGGTCAACTGGGTCTCTATCGAATATACTAAATTAAATTGTGTGTGTGCCAGCTAACTCAGAGGATACTAGAAACTTTCTCGAATACACAAGAAGGGATTAGTTTCTGACAACTGCATAAACATGACAACATTGTTTCCCAAGAATAAGAATATATCTCTCAGAGTCGCGGAAACAATAGATAAGTATTTCACTCAGTCAATCGTGCATGCTTCGTTTCAACAGAGTTGCAGAGAAATAGAGAGACTGGCGTTTTCAATAAAAAGGGTTTATTGAACAGACTTCTTTCTCATGCAAGAGAGGTGAACTGCTACAATCGTTATGCAGAATGCAAAGTATAATGCGTACAGCGTAAACAGTAATATGAATTAATACTGTAAGAGCATTGTATGGTTTCTAAGCCATATAAAAATACATACATAAATAACATAGACTAAAATACTCAACGGGTGCTTCTAAAATACGCCTACCCCAATGTACCTAACCTAAGTCTAGTACGAGGGAAGAAGTAAGTGTTGTGTAGTATAGGTTTCGTTTTTGCCAAGAATCTACCAAAGGTTTCTCTAGGTTCTAATCAGCTCCATACCTTGGTTAGAATGAAGGAGGTCTGGTATCTCTGTCTCGAGAACTCAATTTCCCAACACCCCGCAAGGGGAGACGGAAACACTGGAGCTGGATTTTTGGCAGGAGAAAGGCAGCTTCCTGATCAGTGCGTCAGCTGGAGAGTCGGCTTCCTTCAGCACTTGCTGTAGCGAGATGCGTCGGGCAAGTAGGTCTTCGAACTGCTCCGAACCACCGTATCTTGCTAGAGCAAGTGAAGGTATATTTATACCTTGAAGGTGTTTAGGAATGCCATAGTTTGCCGTAAAGTCGGGCATATGAACATCAGGAAAGAACCCCTAGGTAATAGTTGTTCTTTGTAAAGTAACTGAGTTCTTGGACAAATCAATATTCAAGCAAAGGGAAGCCCCTGACTGCCTAAGCTAATTTTCCAAGAAATCGTTGTGACGTTTGGTGAACGGATGGAAGTAGCCATGCCTGTATTTGGATAGCATGGGCTATGCCTAAATAAGGGCTTGATTTCTATGCCTATATAAGGGCAATGTGAATTGTACCTTTATAAGGGCATGAATCGGGAAAATTCACTCTGAGCTAACATGCTGTACCCATGTAGAAAAGCAATAGTCTTTGTTTTTTTGGAAGACCAAAGCAGTTTGCTATGGTAGGGCGGGAGCCGCGAGGCTACCGCCCTACCATAGCAAACTACAGTGTCCCGGGGGTGGACACCCCGGGACACTGCAGGAGCCGGCACTGGGTGGTGGCGGTCCCCAGGGCCACCACAAGGCTCCAGGAGGGGAGCTGCGTGGCCCCCCTCCCAACATTTAAAAGCCCCGGGGGGTGGTGGTCCCCGAGGCTGGGGGGTCCATCACAGACCCCCCCAATTTAAAAATGTAGTGCCCCGTGGAGGTGGCGGTCCCCGGGGCGTGTGGGGGGCTTGAGCCGCCCACACAGGTTTTTTATTTTAATTTTAACAAGAGAAGCCCCGGGGGTGGCGGTACCCGGGGCTGCGGGGGGAGCGTGAGCCCCCCGCATACATAATGTTAAAGCCCCGGGGGTGGCGGTCTCGGCTCCCCATTATTATAAAAAAAGGAGCCCAGGGGGTGGCAGTCCCCAGGGCTATGGGGGGGCCGTAAGCCCCCCGCAAACGTAACAATGAAGTTCTGGGGGTGGCGGTCCCCGGGGCTAGGGGGCCCCTCTGGGCCCCCCATTATAATTAAATCGATTGCCCCCGGGATTTGGCCCCCGCGGGGGCTAATTTCAAATTCAGCAGGCTTCGGGGGGGGGGGTTCCGCGGGATACGTGTATCCTACGCGCATCCCGTGATTTAAAAAATAAATAAAATTGGGGGGGGCCATGGGGGTCCTTGTGGGACCCCCTGAGCAGGCCTAGGGGGTCAGGGTGTTTCTCCCTGTCCCCTTTTAGTCTTTTGCGCACTTGTTTTTCAGTTTTCTTGTGCCTCGGTTCTACCGAGACACAAGATGGCAACTTCCTGGTTTGGAGTATTGACAGACAGTTGACAGCCAATTAGCATGCAGCTCGTGCGGGTACGCGTACCCTACTGCGTCCATAGATATATCTATGATTTTACTTTTGATTTTCTCAGGAACTACTGCACGGATTTACACCATTTCACAGAAAGCGTGAACTGTGAACCAAACTCTACCTTTTTGCCAAATTTGGTGTAGTTCCGTTCAGCAATTCGAGCTGTAGCCACGGCTAAATGTCCCTATGGAAAATTGCATGGGGGAAACACGTTTTGGGACCCCCCCTTTTTTCTCAGCCCCCACTTGACAAATCACCCCCAAACTTTCAGGATAGGAGCGGAGCGGGCCATCTTCTTGGAGAATTTCGCGAAGATTCGTCGACATGCGCCAAAGTTATTCCAAATATAATGTTGCGGATTTCCTATGGAAACTAGGTCCTAACTATATCTACCTCCTGGCACCTGCCAGTAGGTAATATACATATATATGAATTCCACAGTTGTTCCGTTTCTTCAAACAGACGTTCTCGGACACCAAAGTTGCTCGTGCAAAAGAGTGTTTAATGCCATTAAACACTCTTTTGCATGAGCAACTTTGGTGTCCGAGAACGTCTGTTTGAAGAAACGGAACGACTGTGGAATGATTTGGACAGAAGGTAGCTCCAACTCGGACCGCCCGTGACTCAGCCAGGCGTGTTCCTTTAACCGGAGATGCTGTGTTTGGATATAAATATATATATGTATACACCCTTAATATTTAACTGGAATGTGTACGATAAGTACAGTCTCAGACAATTGATTACAGTAGGTAGTAGTGGCAGTGTTCAAGTTGTAAAAGAACAAGTACTATCAAATGTCAAGGCAGCCTCATCTAAATTCCACCTCATGCCTCTCTCTTCCATCTCCCTACACATCCTGGCTCTTTCTCGCTCTCTTGCAGGTTCTTTTGCTTTCCCCTTCCGGCATTGTTTTCTATTTTTCTCGTCAACCTTCTTTTCCACTTTTCTGCCTTCCTCTCTCCCACTATGGGTCAAAGTCTGAAAAAGGATCCCAGTCCCCCAAAATTGAAACTGTGACACAGATGAAACACTGGCAACGCAGCCAAAATGGAATCAACAAAGGGCAGGGGTCATCTGGGAAAGCATAAGGTCTCTAGAGTGAGTCTTGCATGTAGGGTCAGGCAAAGAGTGGAGGGTTAGAGATGCAGTCAGAAAGGGTGTAGGGCAGGAACTTTACACTGATGTTCTGGCACCCAGGTGGACCAGTAGCAAGGTATTTTATCACTTAATTCTTACAATGACACTCTGCATGACTCAGCAGAGGCAACAGGAAAAAGGGGTGTGTGTAATGGAAAATTCAGCACAGCTGGATTCTTCAGAAATGTGAATCTATGTATCTGGTCTTTTAAAATCCTATGGCAAAGTGAAGGAAGTGTCTCCTCAACTAATGAACCATCAGCTCTACAGTGAGCTTTTGTGCTTGCTGTGCCTGCTTTCCGAATCTTTGTCTCTGTTTCATCCAGCAGTGCTCAGCCATTTATACCAAAGACAAAGGCAGTGCACAACATTCTCCTGAAGTCCGCCTCTCTGGCGCTGTGAGAACTTTGATCTGGAAAAAGAAACATACCAGTGTGTAGCGACGGTGCCACCCGGCCCGCACTATACAATGTTGCCACTGTTGCATGCACCCGGAGGGCGGGCTCATCCGAAAGGATAAATAAAGGAGCGCAAGACCGCTCGGGTCTTGGCTCGTACATATAACTGGTGTACTAGTGCCAATCATTCCGCTGCGCGCATTATGGGCATTGTATCTGCGCAGCACGAGTTCAGAAAGGCCTGAACTTTACATTGACAATGAGGTGGGTCACACCCACGCATCTGGCGCGCCTCACCTGGTCCGTCGACTCTCGTGCAGACGAAGAACACGTTGTGCAGCCGCCGCCGCCGTGCAGTGCGAAGCAGCAGTAACACCCTGCAGGAAGGAGCGCCAGCGCCAGCTGCTACGGCGTGTGCCCACCCTGCAACGTGAAACAGCAGGAAGAACTGGGCAGCCGCGAGAGCCATGCCAAGAGGGCTGAGAGTGGCTGAATCGTCGCCGTGCGACGCGCTTGAGAAAGGCCTGCTCGCATGCACACACCCGCTTCGGCTCAGAGCAGCGCTCCCACTGACACATGGTCAAGCCCGCAACTCCTCGCATGGAGACCCACACCTGAACTCCCACGTTTCACCAACGAGGCAGACAGTGCATGAGCCTCCAAGGTATGCCCAAGGCAAACACGCACTGGCAGCTACAAGGCAGAAGCTTCCAGCACAGAGCCCATAGCACTCAGGCCACCCAGGCAGGCCAAGCCATCACGCACCGGCAAGTGCAACAGGATGGAGACAAACAACAGGGGGGTATCAAGCACGCCCAGCCCACAGCTGAATCCCCTGAAAGCACGGCACATCGCCGTACACGCCGAGAGCACCACTCCACATCGTGGTAGTCACCAGGGTGAGCAAGACGCTCGTCGATACTGCATAGGAGCGAGGCGGAGGCCCACAGTCCAAACAAGCAAACATGAGCGTCCCCAACCCAGATGGAGCTGGTGCACCAGCGCCGCAGCAACAGGCCCCACTACAAGCACCACAGCACGTGCCACCGCAGCCAGGCCACGCCACAGCAGCGCCCCTGCCTGATTCAGTGAACTGGCAGATCCGGCCACGGCCGTGGCGTGGTGGAAATCATGGAATGGTCACCTAGATCATTATTTTGTGGGAATGAGAGAGACAGACTGAACAGTGAAAAGGTCACTCCTCATGTGCTACGGAGGTGGAGAATTATATGACTTATTCGAAACACTGCCAAACACCGGGGCTGAAGACAACTATGATGAAGCAGTGGTGGCCTTGAACAGGTACTTCGACCCTCAAATCAATCCTGATTTTGAGCGGTTCAAGCTCCGCCAAGCGAGGCAAGGGGAGGCAGAGACCATAGACGTCTTCTATACCCGACTAAGAAAAAAGGCGAGCTTGTGCACACTGCACAACCAGAGGGAGGAAATCAGGGTGCAAGTTATACAGGGATGCCGGTCTGTAACACTGCACCACCTGATACTCAGGCAACCAGGCATTTCACTGGATGAGATCCTAGTGCTTGCGAGGTCCCACGAACTATCCAACGCTCCGGCGGACGAATTGAAAGCGGCCCTCAACCATCACCCAAACCTCCCAGGAGCCTTTCGACCCCCAGTGATAAAGGAGGAGAGATTAGACGCCATTCAGAGACGCCCGACTGCACCACAAGGAAACGTGGGGTCACAGCAAAAGGGCGCATGCAGGAACTGTGGTTTGGAGCATCTGCAAGCTGGGCTTTTCACTGCATATTGACTATTCACTACTTCTTCTGCATTTAGGCCACTACAGGACATCAAGTATAGTGCCAGGCCACCCTCGGGTAGCAGATGCGCTCTAGAAATATCAATAACAAATAATAAACGTACGCCCCCATGTGGAGGAAGAACTACGAAAGCTGGAGGAACTAGGGGTGATTGTAAATGTGTTAGGCCCCACCCCGTGGGTGTCACCCTTGGTCATCGCCCCCAAGCCGATGCAACCCGGAGCTATTCGGCTAAGCGTCGATATGCGCTTTCCAAGCCAAGCAGTGAAGCGGGAGCGGCATCTCACACCCACTATGGACGACATTATGGCGGACCTCAACGGAGCCAAGTGGTTCACGAAACTTGACCTCAATGCTGGCTACCACCAGCTGGAACTTCATCCAGAGAGCAGGAATATCACAACATTCTCTACGCATGTGGGTCTGCGAAGATACAAGAGGTTGAGCTTCGGGGTATCGTCCGCCACTGAGGTGTTCCAGAACCCTATTCGGGAAACATCACAGGGCTACAAGGGGCCACCAACTTAAGCAACGATATCCTGGTATTCGCGAAGACGCTGGAGGAACATCATATGCACCTGAGAAAAACCCTTCAACGACTGGCAGAAAGTGGGCTGGCCCTTCACAAAGCCAAATGTGCATTTGATCAAGAGTTGGTGGAGTTCTTTGGCTACATCTTTTCGAGATCTCGCAGGCTTCTGAAAAAGGAACAAATGCAGGGGCTTTCTCAGTTTCCTGGGTCAGAATATCACCAGATTGCAGCTGATCAAAAGGAAGCGGAAGTGGCAGTTTCTTCAGGTGGACACGTGGATCCAGTGCTTCTTCCCGTCCACCTTCACTGCCGTCCGCGTTGCGAGCAAGATTTGGTGTGGCTCAGACCACCTTGGAGCCAAGCTGGTATCTCGCTCGTACTTCTTGATGAGTACCCACTGGCCGGGCTCCAATCAATGTCCAGGACCCTCTGGCGGAGGCTGCAATACAGCTGCTACCTGCTGGTGAATAGAACGGAGGTCTTTAGTCAACTTATATAGGTAATCAATCAACATAGGGTATTCGATATCAGCAAAAGATCGTGGCCTGGGTACCCCCGATATATTTGCTGGCCGTCCATCCAAAAATAATTTCATAGGGGGAGAGACCCGAACGGGAATGAGGGGTAACTCTCAATGACATGAGAGCCAGGGGTAGAGTGTCAGGCCACTTCAAACCAGTGCTCTCTTGGATTTTTGCCATTTTAAGCTTCAAAATTCTGTTATACTTTTCTACCAAACCTGCTGACTGGGGGTGTCTAGCTGCATGGAATTTCTGTCGTATCTGTAAGCCATTACAAATGTGTTTAACAAGGGCCCCATGGAAGTGCCCCCCATTGTCCGACCAGATCAAGCGGGGCAACCCGAATCCGGGGATAAACTCCTTGGTAAGGGCCTTTGCTGTAGCTAGGGCAGTATTTTCCTTAGTTGGGTATGCCTCAACCCATTTGCTGAAAGCACAAACCACCACTAATACATATTTCAAATTGTTGACGCACTCCATATGAATATAATCCATCTGGAGTACTTCAAACGGTAGTGTTGGGGGTGCAAAACTTCCACTCAGGACATTCTCAGCTTTTCCTGGATTATGTTGCAAGCAAACCATACAATATTGGACTAGGCAGACAGCAGTCGTTTGTATATTGGGATTATTCCATACTGGGTCTAATAAGGGGCAAATTCCTTTTGCCCCCAAGTGAGCTGGGCCATGAGCCATAGTCACGACCGCCTGTACCAGAGCATTTGGCAGTAGCCATCTTTGCTTTTCTGTTAAATCAACCCAACAATCATTCTCACCCAGTCTTCCTACTTCCTGTTCCCACTGCTCTAGTTCAGCCGGGGTTGCTTCCTTTTGCAATTCTTTCACACTCTCTATGGTGTTGTCAAACAAATCAGATTCCTCCACCCGTCTTGCAGAGGACGTTACAAACATAGTAGACATCATGGACTGAGCTGTCTGTTTAGCAATCTGGTCTGCAAAAGCGTTCCCTTCGCCTACTTCATCCACTACTGCCTTGTGCGCGCTACATTTTATTATGGCTAACTTTTTAGGCAAAGTCAGGGCATCTAATAGTCGCAACACTAGTGGACCATTCTGTATTTTCTGGCCATGAGAGGTGAGGAATCCCTGTTCCCTCCACAGCCGCCCAAAGCTATGGGCCACGCCGAAGGCGTATTGGCTGTCTGTGTAAATATTGACCTCTAGCCCTTCACTCAGTTCACAAGCTCGCAGTAACGCCACCAGTTCAGCAGCCTGGGCTGACTGATAGGGAACTTGAGAAGTCTCAACTACTGTTTTTAATGTAGTGATTGCATACGCAGCTGTTGTTGTGCCATCTGCTAGTTTGAAACAAGACCCATGCACATACAATTCACCTTGGGGGTCAGATAGAGGAATGTCTGTGAGGTCAACTCTACCCTTCCTTTCTTCTTCTGTTCGAAATATGCAATCATGTACATCATTTACGTTTTCTTTCGAAGGGGGTGGTAGCAACGTGGCAGGATTTAAGGTGGCACATCGCATATTCGTAATATGTGGGGCGAAGAGTGTTAATTCATAACCAGTGGGGCGTGCACTCGTAAGATGCTGTGTATTGGTTTTGTTTAATAATACATCCACAGCATGCAGCACCATCACCGTGAGGCTAGAGTTTGGAACGAGTCCTTCGGACTGTCGGATGGACACCGCAACAGCTGCCGTGGCCCTCAGACAGCTTGGAAGTGCTCTGGCCACCTTATCCAATGTGGCCGACAAATAAGCACAAGGCCTTTGCTTACCCCCAAATTCTTGGGTCAACACAGAGAGTGAACAACCATCGACCTCATGCACATATAATACAAAGGGTTTACGGTAGTCTGGAGTACCCAAGACGGGTGCAGAACAGAGAGCAGATTTTAGAGCAGAAAAGGAATACTGACATTCATCAGTCCAAGGGAGTGGTTCATGCACATCTTTAGTCGTTAAATGTAACAAAGGTTTAGCAAGGAGTAAAAATTAGGTATCAATTGGCGACAGTAAGAGGTTATGCCAAGAAAAGCACGAACTTCACGTTGAGTGCGAGGGACAGACATATTAGAGATAGTGTTAATACGTTCAGGAGTCAACCTCCTACCCTCCTTCGACAGTAGATGACCTAAGTAGGTTACCTCCTGTCGACAGTATTGAAACTTGGACAAGGACACCTTGTTACCCTTCGCCGCCAGGTGGCGCAACAACTTGACCGTAGCCTCCTTACAACCGCTTTCAGTGTCGGACGCTATCAACAGATCGTCTACGTACTGTAAGAGCACGTTACCCTCAGGAAGGACTAGGTCGTCCAGCAGAGCCTTAAGGGCCTGACTATAAATGCTTGGACTTTCTGTATAGCCTTGGGGAGCACGACAGAATCTAAAGCTTCGGCCAGATAATGAGAATTCGAAGATCTGTCTGCTATCAGGATGGATAGGAATGCTGAAGAAAGCATTCTTCAGATCAATGACCGAAAAATATTTAGCAGTGGGCGGGATCATGGTAAGGATAGTGGTGATGTCAGTCACTACTGGGTACTGTGGTACTACGATCTTGTTGGCCTCGCGCAAATCGATCACAAAACGATATGCGTCACCAGCCCCAGGTGGTCCCGAGTCGGGTGACTTCTTTAAGATCGTGAGAATCGGGCTGTTGCAGACATTCGCGGCAGTCTCTTCAACTACCCCTTTATCAATCAGATCCTGTACAATAGAGAGCAAGGCTCGCTCACCGGCCGGTGCAATCTTATACTGCGGAAGGCGTGGCAATTTAGCTCCCTGCTTCAGCATAATATGGACGGGTGAGATGTCCAACTTACCCACATCCGCATCCCCTGTAGCCCATAATGAGGCAGGGATATCTTCAAACTCAGGCGGGAGGGGCTCGTCTTTAGCAAAACATTGTTTCATGCTGTCAGCATAAGGTTGTATAGTTAAATAAACACCGTCTGGGGAGCAATAAATCTTTGCATTTAACTTTTTCAACATATCCAAGCCTAATAAATTCTCCCCACAATGCGAAGTCAACAAGAAAGGGGTATCAATAGTAGCGGGGCCAATCGTGAAAGGGAGAGGTTTAGAGATGGGACTTACCACTGGGACTCCTGAAAATCCCACCGATACATTATTTTGCCCGGACAGAGCTGCCCCTGGAACCAATGATCGAGCAACCAAACTATTCATTGCTCCTGTGTCAATTAGAAAATTCTCAGAAGTCCCCAGCAACTCTCCCTTTACATAGGGTTCTTGCTGATGAACTGGGATCGACACCTGGCCCCTACTCTGTCCCTGGCTGTCCTATGGGTGGTCATACCCACCGTGCTCACCACAGGTGTAGTCCTCGTTGTAGTACTGTCTTCCCTGGGGGTTATCAAAATGATTTCCTTCAGACTTGCCTTGAGCCGCCTCCTCCCTGTGCATATCACTCAGATCCGGGCCGCTACGTCCACGGCCTCGTCCCCTCACCGCTCCGTTCTGGGCGAGCAGTAGCGGACACTGAGATTTCCAGTGTCCTTCCTGTTTACAATATGCACACTGATTTATCCCAAGTGACTGGCCCACGCCTGCGCCTCGGCCTGTGCCTCGGCCTGCCCCCTCCCCTCTGGATACTGGCCGTCTTACTCCTCTCCCTCCTTGCCCCCTAACGACTTGCTGTAACAATACTTGAGTCTTGAGGTCCTTTGCCTTCTTTTCGACTTTATCTTTACTTTCATTCTCCCTGTGCTCATAGTATTGAGCCATACTTACTATCACAGAAGGGGTAGATGTAGTCCAGGTACTCTCGGCTGCCTGCAATCGGGCTGAAACTTCTGGAGCCAAATTAGTTACAAACCTATTCACAAACAGACGTACCCCACCTTCTGTCACTAAATCTTGACCGCTAAAGTCAATGAAAACTCCCTCGAACCGGGTGAAGTATTCGGAGACACTCTCATCCTTCTTTTGTCTGCAGGCGGTCAATTTGTCCCAGTCAACCTTTCGAGGGGGCATCAATGTGTGCATATAGGCAATTATTTTTGCTGGTAAAGTTATTATTTTATTTCTAGGCTTGTCCCCGGGTTTTAGGTCTCGATCCCAACCCTTCAATTCGTCCCAGGTCCCCCCTAGTTCAACAGAGTGATCTGTGTCATGAACCTGTCGCCATATATCAACCGCCACCAACAGCCTGAAAAATAATTCGATGTCTGTTAAGGTCATCACTGCCGAGGCCTCGGTCAGTTCTTTATAATAGGCCGTAGGGTTTTTCCGGGGATCTGGTAATTGTGATTTCAAGGCAAGAACCTCACTTCTCTTCCAGGGGGTATAGACCCATTGTTCTTGGAAACGAGCATCTACACACGCTCGTACAACTTGGTTAGCATTATCACGTAATTCAGGAATCTCAGGATGAAAAATAGGATGTACTTCTCTCATGGGGTGCTGAGAGGTCCAATTGGGAATTTTAGTAAACATTCTGCCTCAATACTTTACCAATGTCTCTACGTTCTTATATACTTCAGTGGGGTCCATGTTAAACTTATGAGTCCAATCTCGAATATTATATAATATTTGGGGGGCCACCCCATCCTGAAAACATATTTCCCAGGCTCCAATAAGATAGCAAGACATTTGATATAGCGCGTGTTGTTGCATCACTGGTTCGAGAACCTTTATGGTACTCCATATATCGGCTACCGTATATATATTATCTCGCATCCATCTGACTGCCTGATCTGCTACTGCTTCTTTTTCCCCATATTCTACGGAGGCTCTAGTGAATAACTGTCTCGCCTGCATAACCCCACGTTCCTCTGATAATGGGGGTACCCCACTTCCAGGGGTCGTACTAGCCGATTGGGAGGTCCAAATGGGACTTGGAGCTGCTAGCACTATTTGAGACGGGGTCGGAGGTGACTGCACATCCGGGATAAGAGTAGCCGTGGCTCTCGATGAGGTAGGAGTGGTACTATTGGTACCTAGGGGACCGAGAGACACGTCTGCCTCCGGGGCGGAGGCCGGAGGAGCTGTGACCGGTTGAAGAGGCAGAGCAGGATACACCCGCTAGGGCGCATACGGGGGTTGCGGTCGTACATCCAATAAATCCTCTATTTCATCTTCTGCCTCATTTCGAGTCACATAACTTCCATCCACCTGTAACCTAAACTGTCTATCTGCATACTCGTTCTGTTCGGTTCTATTTTTATCATGAGCAATAGCTTTCTGAGTTACAGTTTGCCCTTGCTGTATCTTCATTAACTTCTCAGACCGTATACATCTCCGTTTTGCCTCTTTCTGTCATTTATTAATGGTATCAAACATGGACTGCCTGCTCCGTTTAACAAATACTGGATATTTACTGCAAATACTGGATCTTTTTCTCATCAAAAGATCCCGTCTTTGGCCACTGAAGTTCTACATTATCTTTAGTATATTTATGCCATAAGGTATTGAATAGGAGGGGTCCAATTCCATGCTTGCAGTACATATCATGGCTAGGAGTTCCCTCCGGAGGAGCGGGCTAGCTTTCATCCAGCCTGATACCTCCCTGGCCAAAACAGCCGCAGCACAGCTTACTGAAGCACGGCATTGTTCTTTTTCTAAACTGCTAGCTGAAAGGAAAAGATATTAGAGATTGCAGGGTTATTGGTTACAATACTCTCACCCCCATGGCCATGTTCCTCATTCAAATCCACTCATACAATCTCATACTCACAACATATTTACAGTTTCATATTAACATAAAACAATACAACAAAACTCCGTTTTCGAACAAAAAGGTGGAGCCCGTCGACTCCCACCTATAGAGAACTCGTTCCAATAATCTCGAAAGGGCCCAAAGAAAACAAACAGTCTTGTCCCTAGACTGCCTAGAGATTATCACACAGGTTCCACTAAACCACAGACCGACCTACAGATCATCCGACGGCATTCATGGTTCACCTCCCGAACTATTCTGGCTTAGCCCGCTTTTCAAGCGCTGCCCCAGATCTGTCCGAGTGCTACCCAATCTCAGCCGCCGGCGTTCCCGAGGGCAGTCCGGCCGGGTGTATACTTTTTCACAAGTTACACCAAGGCGTCCAGTCCAAATCTCTAGTTATTCCCAAATCCAAAAAACAGGAGCGTCTGCCCGTGCAGCCTCACTACTGCCCCGTCAGACCCCCTCATGCGAGTTCTCCGTGACCCAAAAAGTCACCAAATTCCAAATTCAAATCTACAGTATATCCAACACAAGACAAGATGAATCACTCACCTCGTGCACTCAGGTCCGATTGGGCGTTCTCTACTGCCAACTCCTATGGACCAACGCAGTCCGTTCTCGGGTTACACCTAAAAGGACTCCGGCGTTGGGTCACTAGCAGCGGGGCTCTCTCGATCGGGAGAGCGGAGCGGACCCCAATTCTTCGGTCGATCCTTTCCCCTCGATCAAGATCGCCCTTTTTCAATGTCCCGTGCTTCTGATTACAGAGGGACGACCCCAACGTGGGGTCCCGGTGGAGTCGCCAACTGAAGTACAGAAAATATTACCACCACCCAACTTATACCATACTTACAGTTACCGCATGTACTAATTACCAATAATGAGTCAGTCGGCAGTGCAGAAGGTCCAATCGTTTATTATAACAAACAAACTCTGCCAAAGGAGCTCCCTGCGACCTCACCCCACGAGGTCCGCCAAGAAGACTGCTGGCACATTATCAGCGATCCACATATATACTGTTGCAATTCTTAAACCGTTACCTAAGATGGAAAAATACAAGCTGGTACAGGTTGGTGCAAAGGAAAGACCATATATGGAACACAATCCCTCCTCAGTATAGTTCAGCTCATTATAGCAAGGTCGAGAGGGTGACTCCCTTCTGCTAACTTCGGAGGAGTCCGGACAGCGCTCCCCAGGAATGTGCTCGCCTACGCTACCCCCACCTATAACCTTGAAAGGCCTAACGTGCAGAAGCAGCAAGTTGCTACAGTTGTACTATTTCACAGGAGAACGTGTCTCTGGGAAGCGAACAGGGGGTTTTATGTCCGTGCTAGAGGCAGACTAGGCCACAAAATGGCGCTGGTCTAGTCAAAAGGGTATCTGCGTGTTGCTGAACAGACCGTATATAAGTATACATGGGCGTGCTTAAGCGATTATGCATGTATGAGTTAATGTTCGAATTATTATATTAGTAAGATAGCTACACCATGCTAATCACTAATAACAATTATACGTTGAACTGGGCCCAGATCGAATTCTGGTTCCTCATCAGACTCCCACTCCAAATTCCCTGTGGTGAAGGTAGTGTCGTCAAGAGCATTTCCCCAGGTCAAAGCTACACTGGACCGCGTCTTTGCAATGTTGGGACTCCCGGAAGAAGTCAAATCAGATAATGGACCACCCTTCCAAGGAAGATAATTCCAGGTGTACCTGGCATCCCTCGCCATTCAACGTCGCAAGATCACATCGCAATGGCCGCAGGCGAATGGGAGCAAGAACGTTTCATGCGAACCCTGAACCGGGCACTCAGGATTGGAGTTGAAAAAGGAGATGATGTAGAGCACTGCCTACAACAATTCCTGAGTGCGTAACGCCAGACACCCCACTGCACAACACAGTGTGCCCCAGCACACTTACTATTTAGGAAGGCGCCTCGAGACAGCGATCCCGCTGATCCGTCCTGGAGCCCAGCATATCTAGATCAATCCGCTGCAGAAGCCAGGAGACGGGCCACCGATGACAAGGCAAGCCAAGTGCGCAGAGTCCAAATGGTGAACGTTCATGTAGGAGACCACGTCATAGTGAAAGTCCGGTACCTGGCTGGAAGTATCGGACCCCGTATGAACCGGAGGTGTGAGAGGTCACGGATGTGGCAGGAACCATGGTGTCCGCAAGACACGGGACTAGGATGATTGCGAGAAACGTCTCCTGGTTCAAAAAGGTGGAAGCTGGCCTGCAGGAGAGGACGAAAGAACAGAGGCAGAAGAAGGCAGAGAGGAAAGCCTGCCACTGGGAAATAGCAGTGACTAGGCACCAATGCGCCTAGAAGAAAGAACTCTGGAAGTTGTTGAACAGACAAGTTCCAGTACGAGGATTCCGTCATCAGGAGATGACACTGAGGGGACAAGGGCTGACTACAACTCCCGGAGCCAGAAGTATGGTCTTCGGTCGAATCCTGTCCCCAGCCGAAGACTCAGAGACTTTGTGTGCCGCATGTCCAAAGTTTGATTTGTGAACCTTAAAGCAACGTTGTATCTAAAAGATTGGAGGGATGTAGTGACGGTGCCAACCGGCCCGTACTATACAATGTTGCCACGGTTGCATGCCCTCGAAGGGCATGCTCATCCGAAGGGATAAATAAAGGAGCGCAAGACCACTCTGGGTCTTGGCTCGTACATATAACTGATGTACTATTGCCATTCATTCCACTGCGTGCGTTATAGGCCTTATATCTGCACAGCACGAGTTCGGCCAGGCATGAACTTTACATAGTGTAAATGTTGAATTTCTAGATTCTGTTTAGTAAGAGTGCTGCCTGACAATCATTTTGGATCCAACCCTTCTAGCCTCCATGTGCAGACCATATTCCAGACCTGCCAAATTTAACAACAATCTTATTGTGTGAGGAGGGGTGCGGGGCCTCGGAGGGGGCAGGGCCAAGTGCCCGAGAAGTACCTAAGTGGCACTTTTGCCCCCTCCCCTCACGTCAAGCCCCCTCCTCCAAAACCATTTAAAAAATATTGCTGGGGCTGGTGCTGATTTCCTGGGGTGACACCCCTTAATGGACGTCATTGGAAAACGAGCTGGAAATTCACTATTTACAGTGATTTTCAGCTAGTTTTCATCCGCACCATGTGACGTCAGCTCCTCACCAGGTGAATGTGTGACGGGAGCTAATATGGTGTGTCACACAGAGGCACCGTGTGAGTTGGCAGGTCTGATGTCCAGGGGCGGATTGGCAAAGCGGGCATTCGGGCATCGGCCGAAGGGCCGGTGTCTCAGTGCCCTCTGTGGGCCGTTTTTTTCTCCCCTTTCCCAGTCCACAGAGAGTGGACTAGGAAAGGGGAGAAAAATAACGGCCCACAGAGGGCACTGAGACAGCGACAGAGAAATGAAAGCAGCCTCTCTGTGCGGCCGTACAGCGATTATCAGCTGTGGCCTCTCCTTCACCCCCTGCCCTGACAAGTATCACGCTGAGGCTGGGCTGGGGAGGGGTGATTGTTTGCAAGCATCGGCCTCCCAGGGGGCCAAGTGTTGCTCAGGCCTATGAGCCATTTTCACCTCGGCCCCCCAGGGGCCCACGCAGCCCAGAAACAGTGTTACTTTTAACACTTCGCCCACAGCCCTTCACATTCAGGGAATAGTGGGTGAGGAAGAATGGGTCTCGCTGTGGGGGCCAGGTGATGTTTGGAACTCCCACCATCTTCACCTCAGCCTCCTCCTGGCTACCTGGCTACCTTGGATGACCCAGCAGCTGTGTTTTGTGCTCCCCTGACAGGACATTGCCCTGAGGCCTGGAGGGATGGGGAGGGATGATTAATTTACTAATTGCAGGGGCCTTACCTCTGTTCATGTGCTCCTGAGCTGAACGTCTGGGGGGGGCTAAGTTGGTTCGTAATAGCAGGGGCTTTCCTGCTTTTCAGGGGCTCCTGCGCTGGAGGGCTCGAATAATTTTGTGACCGAAAGGGGCCTTGCTGTTTTTTTTAGTTGCTCAGCATGTAGGCCATTGTCACCTTGGCCCTGTGTCCTGCCCAAGAACAGTATCCTCCCACTTTCATTCCTTGTCTCTGCAAATGGTTTTTCATGAATGGGCACGCCCCTTGAATTTGGGCCACGCCCCTTAAATATGGGCCACGCCTCATGAATGTGGGCCACTTTTTTCGTCAGTGCCCGGGCCAAATTGTGATCCCAATCCGACCCTGCTGATCTCCCTAGCTGAGACCACGGCTCACCAGACTCGGCACACATGTGATCTCAGCGACTCACTCTCAACTCGGGACTAGTGGTGGCCCACGCATTCTTCTTGGGAATCTGACCAGTAGCTTGGTGTGTCTTGCAGTATCACTCAACACTGTGGTGTGAATAGAAGGCACACTATTCATCCAAACTTTCCTACATAGCCAGCAAGCCTAGCTACACGGACAAACCCATCACAACTCAGGTGAAGAATATCTCCTGCATTCGCACGTCTTACCCAACCTTTGCCCGTGGGACAATTCAAGCAGACTTCCCTAACTCTCATACCTCTCATGGGTCCACTACATACGGATCTGTCTCCTGCTACACAATCACGAATACGCACTTTTTCAAACTGCTGCAACACGATAGAGCACATCTATGGACCCCATAGACACACCCAACCCTTCCACCCTGGACACCTTCCAACATACACCTCTCCAAGCACTCACATGCACTCTGGCCTGCTAAAATGCCGGGGCAAGGCTACAAAGCTTAGTTCTACATCGATGGCAGTTGCAACCTCCACAAATACTTGATAACGTAACAAAAGAGAGCATTAACTGAATCCTGTGCTTTGACAGGCTGCCCCGGGACACCGAAGGGGGCAACCTATGAGGGCGGCCACCCTTAGTGCCACAGGATAGCACAGACCCC
Source organism: Lissotriton helveticus (assembly GCF_964261635.1). Taxonomy (NCBI): domain Eukaryota; kingdom Metazoa; phylum Chordata; class Amphibia; order Caudata; family Salamandridae; genus Lissotriton; species Lissotriton helveticus. The sequence goes on along the minus strand of NC_136057.1, from coordinate 1,892,081,584 downwards.
AAAGAGCGGTCTAGTGTTCGGGACTCGGAGGGTCCCCAGTGATGTCACTTCCGGCGGGGGAGGGGTCAGGGCCGAAGGTATATGGCCCGGGGTCGCGGGCCTGGCGCCCTCTTTGACCGCTGATCGGCCGCGGGGACGGACCCTCTCCCCCCTTGACTCGGATGAGCGGTGCTGCCCGAATGCTGTTTTTCCTTTGGCCGGGTCCGGGAGAAAAGACTGAAAGAGGTCTGAAAGAGACTGAACTTCCTATTTCTTGCAAGGACAGAGGAAACAATAGCCAATGTGGATCTGCATGTCAAACGAGTCCATGGAGGTGTTCTTTCCAGTGGCGTACCGAAACTTGAGGGGGTCCCCCTGCAAAGTGCAGGGAGGAGGCCCCCCACGCTCCTGACCCAGTCAGGAACTCTCAGGCAGAGGCCTACCGTCCATGCACAGTGCTGGAAGGGGCCATGGGAGCTCGGCGCAACCCCACCTCGCGTGGCTGCAGGGGTTATTGTTACACCGCTGACGTACCTACATACAGCATGGGTGCCTTCATAACCAATACATTTCTTATACTGAATATGAAGAAAACGTGCTCTAAAATACATTTCCTTCCAAAAGCAAAGACATTCAGCTAGCTCCCTCCTTCTTGCGCACCCTCTATCCCCTCTCGCGGAATCCTTTGCAAATTAAGAGCCTTATTTACAAGCCCACTTTTAATATGGGAAAAAGTGACCCACTGGTGGCCAAGTGGTTTATAAATAAGCCCCTAAATATTTAGCCATGTTGCTTCCTCCAACTTGCTATTATAATGAATACGATTAAATTCTCAACAACCGCTTGCTACAGGAGCAGGTGAGCTTCCGCTGCTGCGCCGCGTGCGCAGGGCGGAGATTGGTGGCCACCTCCAATTAGGTCTGGAAGAAACAGGTTAGGAGCCAAAGGGCCTCCAGTCCCACACTAAAAAGGCTGGCTGCAGTCAAGGCAGTAAAATGCTTGCAAATATTTATGGCGCGAACTGCTCCGTGAGCAGAGGAGTCTGCTTCTAACCTGAAACCCAATGTATGGATCCGAGCTTAGTGCGGCTAGGAGGAGCTACAAGTGGCATAAAGTGGGCACTGGCCATGTAGGTATTAAAAGGTGTTATGATTTAAACCTGCCAATCCAGACGGGTAGATGTGTGCCTTGTTACTCTTTAACTGTTGTACAAGCTCCAAACTGTTCTAAGTGGCACATTCAGAGACCCAATGAGCTGTGAAATAAGCAGAAAATGGACAGCCGGAGATTTATTAGACTATTGTGCTTTGAAGGACATTCAAGGTCCTCAGCGGCAACCGACCTGTACGTCACCAGGTGAGGCTGGAATGGGAAGCTACAGCCTAATGTTGCTCATATATTTGTGTCTAGATGTATAGGTTATTTATGTTCGGTTACTTTATGTAACTTGGTATTTGTATGACATACTTCCGCAGTGGTAAGGTCTCTTAGAGCCGTGGTTGTCTCAGGTTGGTGAACATTGCACAGCACTCCCCTTTCATCATCATCATAAAATCTTTATTCGGTTGTAACAAAACCCATAAAAGAGCACAATAACGCAGCACATGCAATCATAAAAACATAAAAACGTGTACAGAAAATGCAAAAGTATAAATTTGTTAGTCAATCAGGTCTAGAAAGCCTCGACCTCAGCACAACAGGAAGCAGTGGATAAAACATGTGTGTTAGGGAGAAACTGCAAATACATAAGTGCAGGAGATACGTGCATGAAGTTCAGGAATAAACTGCTTTCTGGGCACACTGAAATATTTACAGAACATTACAAAATGTAAAGTGTCCCGAGAACACCTATTGTCGCAGCCGCAGGGCAACAAGGTGCCAGATTGGAACGCCGGGTGATGCTAAAAGACGATGCAATAAATTAAACCTAAACCCAGCCAAAACAAACCTGTCCCTCACATTGGACCTGAGCTAGGTAGGGCTAAAAGCCCTGAACTGTTTTTAGAGGCAATTGTCCCCAAACCATGAGTTTCATCATCTCTGCTTGTTCTCTGGTTAACGATACGTGCTCTAAAACTACTCACCTTTCGTTAGGACAGAGTCAAGTCGTAGTACTTTGTGGGTTAGGATTGTTTTTGTGGCAAGGTTAGCAGTTGTGGGCTGAGGAAAAGTCAGAAAACTAGCATTGTTGCAAGGTAGTAGTGTGGTTGGGTAGAAGCAGTGAGGTGAAGGGAGGTAGAAGGGAGCCTTGGGGAGGTAGGAGTAGAACAGGCAGAATAGGCAGTTTTGTTTGTATATGTGGTGCAGTAGGATGGATGTAGGGAGGCCCATGAAGCAGAAATTAGTGTTTTATTTAGTCAGGAAATGCAGCATGCAGTGTCTCATTTTTACACGAGGCTTTGTGTGGTATTATACAGGATAGGAAGTCATTTAAGTTAGCATACTTCAGGCGCAGGTATAAATACTGCATTTAGAAAATACATTGTTGCTTGTATAGTGGTGCCACAATCAAGCGTAGCTTATCAAAACCTAAAATTGTAGGTATAAATACTGCATTTAGAAAATACATTGTTGCTTGTATAGTGTGCCACAATCAAGTGTAGCTTATCAAAACCTAAAACTGTTAATGCATGACAAAAAAATAAATGTTATGGCAGTAGATCTCGGGGGCCGGATTCACAAGGAATTTTCTCCACGTAATTCAATAGTAAGTCAGGAAGAAATCACACCTACTCAAGAAGAATCTTTGTAAATCATATATATACATACATATATATATATATATATATATATATATATATATATATATATATATATTTTATCATATGGTTAGTGCAACTCTACCACAAATTGCAGATAGTGTATTCAAAGACTGCTGGTCCTGGTGATCTGATATTTTTGCATGAACTTTTGAATGGTTTGGCAAAAGCCTGAGCTGCTAGAATGTCAGCAACTCCACTGAGGATTTATCTACCCATGGTGCCATCAAGCGATAACAATGGGCTTGGTACCAACAAGTAAGAGGCTTTGTACCAGTAGTGTATTTAAGTACCTTTATGGACTAAAACAAATTGTTGGAAATAGCATGCTACAATTTTTACTATGGGAAGAATTCACCCCAAAAGCTATTTTTGGGCAAACAAACTAAATCAAATTTTAAGTCAATTTGATTGCCAACATATGGAAACAACATCTACTCTATTCCGAATTTAAACATAAGGTTAAAGAAAAGAATAAACCTCTTCCAGGGAAAAGCAAAGCGATTTAGTAAAAAAAAAACAGGCTCAATTCACACTAGGCACATACACTGTTATGTTATGTTAAGTTACAATACATTTATAATGCGCACAGATACTCAAGAGTGTCCCGCGCGCGGGCGATGAGCGTGAAAGTAAAGGTTCTGAGATTTAAATGGACATATTAAAAAGTAGGGTCTTTAATTGCTTCTTGAACAACCTAGGATCCTGAGTATTGCGAAGCTCCGCAGGGAGGGAGTTCCAGGCTTCTGCTGCTTTGACGGAAGGGGAGCAACCCCCCAGGCGCGTCCTGCGGATGCGGGGAACCACTGCCAATCGCTGCACGGCAGAGCTCAGAGTTCTGCGAGGGACATAGAAGGCAAAGCGCCTTCTAAGATACATCGGCCCTAGTCCATGCAAGGCTCTATGAGTCAGAGTAAGGGCTTTAAACTGAACTCTGTGGGCCACTGGGAGCCAGTGGAGATCCTGCAGATGCTGTTTTATGCTTGATCTTCCTGGAATGCTCAGCAGAAGTATGGCTGCGGCATTCTGTATTGTCTGCAGTTTTCTTAGCAGGTAGCCAGGTATGCCAATGTACAAAGCATTGGCATAGTCAGTGAGTGACAAGATAAGAGCACGGGCCACCATTTCTTTGGCTGGCCTAGGTAACAGGGGGAGAAACTTTCTTAGCGATTTGAGTGTGCCGAAGCACACCCCAGCAAGCCTCTTAATCTGCACGGAGAACCTAAGGTCCTCACCAAACCAGAACCCCAAGTTCTTAGCAGGGTTACCCACTGAGTTAGGCCGAGGGTACCCTGAGGGCCACAGAGTCTCCCTGAAAGATGGGGGGAAATATCCATACAGAAGGACCTCCGACTTGCACTCGTTACACTTCAGCTGCGCTAGTGCAAGCCATGTAAAACGGTAGAAAGACAGTTATGGGCTGTTTCCGAGGACAGGTCGTTATACCTCCAAGTAAAGAGGAGCTGGGTATCGTCTGTATAGGCTATGATCTTGGCTCCCAGCTCCTCTGCAAGATAGATCAGGGGCGTGAAATAGATATTAAAGTGCAGAGGACTCAGAGTAGAGCCCTGTGGAACTCCAGTGGACACCCTTATGGGGCCCCACGAGAATGGTGGCATCCAAACCTGCTGGGTGCGATCCTCTTAGAAGGATTTGAGCCAGTCCCAGGCGTGACCAGACACTCCAATGTTTGAAAGCCGGGCAAGTAGTTGTTGGTGGGGCACAGTATCAAAGGCAGCAGAGAGGTCTAATAAAATCAAAACCGCTCTGCCACCTGAGTCCAAGCACTTCCTTATTGCCTCTGACATTTCGACGAGAGCAGTCTCCGTGCTGTACGTTGCCCTGAATCCGGTTTGGCAGGGAGGAGTGCACCGGATGACTCGACAAAGGCGGCCAGCTGTCTAAAGACAGCTTTTTCGCACACCTTTGCTAGCGCTGGGAGAAGGGAGATAGGGCGATAGTTAGCGAGTTTGGTGGGATCTAAAGATGGGTTTTTCAGAAGTGGTAACAATTTAGCCTGTTTCCATGACAATGGAACAGTGGCGCTCTGGAGAGACAAATTAATGATGGTATTTACCTCCAGGTTAACCACCTCCGCAGCCCCTGCTAATAACCTAGCCAGACACGGGTCTGTAGGAGAGGCCAACTTAAGTGATTTGAGGAAAGACAGTGTGTCCAACAAAGCAATGGGCGAAAATTTCATCAGCGGGGGAGCTGACGGAATGGGAACTGAAATGTTCGGGATGTGGGACCCTGCCTGCTCAAGGGAGCTAGTCCCTAGGCTGTCCTGAATTGCCTGTATTTTATCAATAAAGAAGCATGACAGCTCCTCACACCATTTTGCCGAAGCCAGGAGAGCAATACGTTCAGTGCAAGGTGATAAATAACTCTGGACGATGGCGAAAATGTCCTTACTATTGTTATTGGACCTGGCAATGCGCTCCGCATAAAAGCTGCTTTTTGCCTCCCTGATGGCTGCATAATAGTCTCTCTAGGCCCTTCGTAGAGTAGCGTTAACCAAGGAGCAGTATTCCGATCTCCAACTACGTTCAAGTTTTTTGCAGCCCTGTTTAAGATCCCTAAGTTTGACAGAGTACCAGGGTTTTGAAGGAGCATTTCTTACTCGTCTGTAAGAGAGGAGCGTAATTACAGATTCAATCGCTTGGGAAATCCAATTAGAAAGGCTTTCCAATGCTTACTCCAGATTAGGAGTGGCGGTCGGCCGTGTGTCTAGTAGAGCTTTGCAGAAAACAGGGATGTCAATTCTCTGCGACGGTCTGCCTTGAGACAGTCCTTTAGAGAAGAGAGACTTTGCGATGATCCAAGAGAACTGGATCAGATAATGGTCAGACCAAGAGACTTGGAGGGGTTCCCTGATGGACAAAGGAAAGTTAGAACAGACCAAGTCTATAGTGTTCCCCCCCCCTTTTCGGAGGGAAAGCTGATCCATTGGGTCAATTGTGCCAGTATTGACACTGTGTCCTGTATGCCAATTTGACGGACACGTAAACAAAGTCTTTGTTCAAAGTTTATGAAATTCCTTCTGCTGTTACGTTAGATAGTTGATATAAGAGCAGAGTGGCACAAAGATGTGGAATTTCCCTGCAGGTGTGGCAGACTATGTGGGGACAAATTAGAAGCTATATCTCACCTGGTCTGTAGTAGTCCATAGATATTAAAGGATTGAAAACCCTCCTGAAACAAGTATTTCTCAAATTACAGGTGACCACCCTAAAGTAAGCTGTAAGCCATTGTGCAGGCTAGCTTTGGCATCTTAAAGGCTGTTTTACAATGATTCATAGAATTTTAAACTACCTCTGTCCTCAGGGTTTGGCCAACCTCTTTTATAGTCAAGTCAAGATAAACTTTATTCGGCCGGAGGCCAGAAAAGCACACAAAAAAACAGAACACAGATTTTTAAAATAAGGTATAAAAAACTCATATCACTGATACAAATAAAATCAAGAATATTAGGTAAAATTCAGAACATTTCATAATATTAAAAGCGTTGCCTGTAACAAATTCAGACAGAACAACCTCTTTTAAGGTTCATAACCCGTCCTAATGTGAAATGCTGATTTTATAAAATTGAGTACTGCACAACAGACTTTGAGTGAACCTAGTGCGAGCATAAACAATAGCCCTTCAGACATTGAAGTTGTTTGACTTTTCTTTTTTTTATAAACTGTTCTTTACATACCGTGATAGTGTCAATTTACAATAAAAGATTTAATTGGCTCAACCTGAACTTGTTAGTCCCTTGTGGCGACCAATATGCTCAGTTACCAGATACCAAAATTGACCAATCCCAGTCTGGGATGCAAAATGTTGCACATTAGAACCTCTTCCGGTATTGATTTCATTACAAGACCGGAGGCTAAATTATGCAACAACCTTTTATTGCTGCCCCAACATGCAGCCCTTTAAAGAACAAACATTACATCATAGATAAATCATTCCATTAAGAACTTTCACTCCAGCATATAGGTCCAAAGCAACTAGGTATCTTCGTCGTTTAAATGCTGCTTCTCAGCAAGTTAAGTACTCTAACATCTCTTGTCATGGATTTTTTTTGTGCTTTGTGCTATTGTAATATTTTTTTGTCACCTACACTTACTTTTGGTTGTAGGTGTGTTTTCTTAGTTTCATCCCTTCAATTTACAGGCGGACCCTTTTCTTTGTTTTTCTTCATGCCTAATCAGCGTTTGTGTTTTTCCTGTTTATAAGTAATTTTTTCCTATCTTCTAGTTAGCCCTTTCCGGGCTCTCTTTCAGGAGATTTTGCCTTTTTCATAGGTTTATTATTTTACACCTGTTTGCTCTCTGCGCGCTATCGGTATCTTGCACTCGGCTGCGACTTTTGAAAGACGCGGGGGCAGTCAGGTGCGTTGTTTCCTGTAAAGCCTGGGACGTGCCTTGCTGAGTCGGGGGGAAGAGTTTAATTAGCCCTTTTTCCCTTCCCTGGGCAGCAACAGGACATGTGCAGCCTTTGCCAAGTTTGCTCTTGAAGCAGATGTAGAGAGCTTTGACTCTCGCTTTGGGAAGATATTTCCTAATTTTACCTTCGACTTGCTACCAGACCGTCTTTCAATTAAAATAGAAATAGGACTGGGGGTGGCAGCCATGACTGATAAGGCTTGGCCCCTTCCAGCAAGGTGCTCACCGCATACTACGGTGCCATAGAAATGTAAGTAGTGCGAGCTAGCAACTGTACAGAACAGCGATCATTATGTTTGGTTGTGTTTTATCTGCGTTAATACTTTAAGCTCATAAAAAAAATAGAAAAAGATATTTTATTTAGGGCATCTCAAGGAAAGGCTTGTCTTCTAGGATGAAGGTTTACCTTTTTGGACTTTCCTTTCTGTTTTCTGCTGTCACGATCTTTGCTATGTCTGACAATGAGGTTCAAGGAACCCCTGCCCCATCCCTCAATGAAGATGTGTTTGTCAGGTATTTCTAGAGGGTATTTAAATCTTCCCTAAAAGAGGCAGTTGAGGCCATCCTCTATAAAAGGAGATGCAATTTCTCCTGTTGAGGAAGATGTTTTGGTCCTTTCATGAGGAGGAGATTCCTCTTTTTAGGAAGGGAGGCAAAGCCTCAAATAAGACTAAACACTTGACTGGTGAAGTTGTTTCTGTGGGAAGCCACAGCGCTGCAAAGGGCCAAAACCAGTTTTTGGGTAGCCTGAGCTCAACAGATGGCCCTGGTGTCCATAGCGGCACAATTAGTAAGAGCAGCCATGTTGGCGCAATTAGCTTGGTTGTCCCCCAGAGCACATGAAGATGGAGTGACCTTCATGACACAAGAGACCACAGTTTATTTTTTTTCACAACAAATTTTATTGATTGATTAGGGAAGGCAAATATGTGGCTCTCCACAGTCAGGAGATCACCACCAAGCATCATGACACATTTTTAGCAGTATTGCAAAGTCCGCGCAATATAAGAGGAAAAACAAGAAACTCCCCCTCTCCTCCACCCGCGGTCCCCAACTACCCAACCGCCCTTCTACCCACCCCTTATCCCTCCTTAACCCTATGCACGTGAGTATAAAAAGCATTCAGTACTTGGTCATATTGTGCTAGGCATGACGCACTTCCTAGGCCTGTGAATCATCCTCCACTCCAAGCTCATCCTCTGGTTCTGCTGGAGGATCCAGGGTCAACCCCCTATACTCCGCCCACCGTTTCCAGATTTTAAAATGCTTACGGGGGTATCCTCTGGCCTCAAACACCGGGCGCTCCAGTCCCATGAAGTAGTCCAGTCCAGCCTTCCATGCACACGGGAGGGGGGGGCTCGCTCTCCCTTCCATGCTCGCGCTAGGTCCCTTTTGGCAACCACAAGCCCCAGCAACAATAGATGGCATTTTGTATATATTTCCACCTACACCCTCCAACACATGGAGTAGTCCCAAGCGAGGGGTGCGGGGAAGATCCCATCCCAATACCTCTGACATACAACTCCAAACACCTCTCCAGAATCTGGTCAGTCCGGTACACGACCACACAGTGTGCAGCAGCGTACCCCTTTCAACTCCACAGCGCAGACATTCCGGAGACACAATCAGTCCCGCTCTCCACAGCCATTCCCGGGTGTAGTAGGCCCTGTGTAAGTACTTGAATTGGATTAATCTGAGTCGTACTGCAATGGCAGTCCCCCGCGGGGACTCCAGGGCTTCCCTCCAATCATCGTCATCTAGGGGACCAACATCTTTCTCCCAGGCCTCCTTGAGGGGAAGTAGTGAGGTGGAGCAGTGAGTGACCAGTGTTTGATAGATCCGGGACACCTTCTTATCTCCGAGGTCGCCCATGAAGACCTTCGCTTCAACTGGGCTGAATTCTGGGAGCGTTTCCATGCCAGCGATGCTAGGTGTTAGCGCATGGCGAAACTGCAGGTACCGAAAGAATTGGGCTTTGGGCATATGGAACTCAGTGCTGAGCTCCTGGAAGGATTTAAGAGGGACCCCGGTCAGCACGTGACCTAACGACGAGATCCCAATGTCGTCCCAGCCACCAAACCCCGTCAATGAGGCCAGCTCGGGGAGCAGCCCGTTCCTCCATAACGGGGTCTCCGCCGTCAATCTACCCCATCAGCCCATGCAACGCAGCGATTGCCGCCATATAACAAAGACCACTCGCGTGGCACATGGCAGTTTCCTCCGCAACCTGGCCGAGTATAGGATCGTATGGAGTGAGTTGTCACCCATCAGTGAGCGTTCCAGGGGCATATGCTGGGTCTCCTCTGTCTCCATACCACCATTCGGTAAGCACCAGCAATTGGGAGGCCTGATAATAGGACAATAGGTCCGACGTGGCCAGGCCACCACAATACGTGGACAGGAAGCATGTCCGCAGCGCCACCCTGGCAGCACCTCCAGCCCACAGGAAGCGGCCCAAAACTGAGTTGACCTGCCGAAACCACTGGGGAGCTATGAGATGTGGGTAGCTCTGCAGCTGGTATAAGAGGCGCGGGAGCGCAACCATTTTGAAGATCGCAGACCTACCGAATATAGTTAGAGGCATCCGGGACCACGTTTTGACGTCCGCCTGGACCCTCTCCCACACTGGTACCACGTTACGTTCCCAGGCAATATCTGCGGATTCTGAGAGGAACACCCCCAGGTACTTCAAACCCCCGGCTGCCACCTGCCACCTGCAACGCTGATGCCCAAGGGTCCGCTTCAATCCCGCCACCCAGCACCCACAGGGTGGACTTACGTGGGTTGAGACAAAGGCCCGACACCTCCCCGAAGATACGCATGATTTCTAAGACTCGGGGCCCCGACCTATGTAAATCAGTAAGAAAGAAGAGGACGTCATCTGCATATAATGCAATCCTATCAGTGAGGTTCCCGCCCCACTCAAAGTCCCGCATCTGCGCGTCAATGCGCACCCAGGAGGCCAGAGGCTCCATCGCCAGTGCAAACAGGTACGGGGAGAGTGGACACCCCTGTCGGGTCCCCCGGCCAATCGGAAACTTCTCCGAGACCACCCCGGAGACACGCACCGATGCCGTGATATCGGTATAGAGCAGCTTGATGTAGGAGAGAAACACCGGGCCCAGATTGAGGCGAGGCAGGAGCGCAAATAGGTATGCCCAACTAACCGAATCGAAAGCTTTATCAATATCCGGCAGTAGCAGAGCCGCCCGTTCCCCTGTGGTCCCCATGGCATCGACCGCTGTCTGTGCCCGTCTAATGTTGTGCCGCGTCGCCCTATGTGGCATGAAGCCGGCCTGGTCAGGGTGGACCAGGTCCGTCACATAGGGGAGAAGGCGGTTCGCCAATGCCTTAGCCAGTAGTTTAGCCTCTATGTTGAGCAAGGATATTGGGCGATAGGAGTCATGACTGTCTGGGGGTCTGCCTGGCTTTTGGAAGACCACAACTTCGGCATGGCGCCAGTCAGGGGGCAGCCTACCCTGTGTTTGCGCCGCCTCCAGTGCATTCCGGTAGTGGGACCCCAGTTGGAGCTGGAATTTCCTATAAAATTCACTCGGGAAGCCACTCGGCCCAGGTGCCTTCCCCGTGTTGAGCTGTCCCAGCGCGTCTCCCAGTTCCTCCGCCGTTAGAGGAAGGTCTAGCGCTGTCCTGGTCTCATCAGAGACCGCCCTCGGAGGTAAGTCATCAATAAATTTAGCAACCTCAGCCGCCGATAGACAATTCCATAAAATAGCGGGCAAAGCTCGCAGCTAGTTCAGCCGGGTCTGTGATCGCCACACCGTCTCCATCAGTGAGGCCCGGCAGCGTGATCGGTTGGAGGGTACGTTGACACAGCCTATGTAGCATTGTACAGGACTTATCTCCCCACTGATACACCCTACTCCGCGTGGCCAGCCACGCCAGCCTAGCCTCATCAAGTAACACAGATGCATAGGATTGCTGTGCCTGCAGGAGCAACCTCACCGCTACCTCATCTCCCCCTCCCCGGCAGCGCAGTTCCAGCGTTTCCACCTGTGAGGCTGCCTCAGCGATAGCCTCCCGGCGCCGCCGACGGGCCGCCGCACACCATGCAATGTCTATCCCCCGTATGGTGGGCTTCATTGCCTCCCAAACCACGACCGCGTCTATGTCTCCTATAAGGTTTTCCTGCCAGTAATGAGCAATCGCACCCCGTAGATGCTGGACTTAGTCAGTTTGCTGGAGGTGCCACGAGGACATCCTCCACCGAAACGGTTGTCGTTTCCTTTGCAGCTCGACCCTGACGGCCACCGGTGAGTGGTCAGACAACCCTCTTGGCAAGATCCTCGCCTCCCGTACTCTATTCAGGAATGCACTGGGCACAAACACATAATCCAGTCTCGAGAAGGAGCCATGCACCGCCGAAACATACGTGTACTCCCGTACTTTGGGATGCATATGTCGCCACACATCCACCCAACCCATCCCCTCCACCATTGCATTTAACCGGGTAGGGGGGCAGCCGTTAGTATCCCCTGCAGTCTCCGACGGTCCATACATACGTCCATTACGTCATTCCAATCGCCCCCCAACACAGCCAAGGACGCTGGGATATCCTCCCACATCGCAAACAGCCTCTCAGACAAGGACCACTGCAAAGGAGGGGGGGCGTAGATACTCCCAAAGACCACTGGTTCAGTACCCACCATCCCTTTGATAAAAATGTAGTGACCCTGTGGGTCCGCCCACTGTCTCTCATGGACGTAGGCCAATCTTCGATGTACCAAAACAGCAACTCCCCTGGACCCCCTAGAAAACCCGGCATGAAAGACTTGTTGGTAGCCAAACCTTTGCAGACTAAGCACTTTCGATCCCATCATGTGCGTTTCCTGTAGCAATAACAAGTCCACAGCCTCCCTCTTCCCCATCTCAAAATCGCCCCCCGTTTGATCTTGTCGAGCATCCCCCTGACATTCCAGGTTACCACTCGCTTGGACTCACTGGGGAGCCCTGGAGGCGGCGCGTCAGCCATAGTCGAATGGGACGAACCAAGTAGGCCCTCTGCGCCACACCCATGCACATAGCACCGTCATCAGCAAAACATAAAAACTCACGTGCACTCCCCCCAACAACGAAAGAGACCACAGTTTTGAATATAATGATGAACAAAATCCATTTGAGATGGGATTTGGGAAGGATGCTGATGAGTATGCTTTTTTTCCCCTAGAAACCTTAGACAGGGATTTCCTCGATGAGGATCTGGACCAGCCTTCTACTTCTAAGCCTAGTAATGATCCTTTGGATGTGGAGATGTTTAATCCTACCAGTATTACGCAGCCATGAGGGTCTGATTGTTGGTCTATGGATAACGTATCGTCTTTTCTTAAGTTATGGATACGCAAGTCCCTTGATAAGGAGATGTAGAATCTAATGAGGGCAGAGTGTCCCAGGCCTTTCCTTGACAAGTTGGGAATTACTTAAGCAGTGTTGAGACAGAGTCTTAGACACCCTGGGTCTTCTGATAAGAATTTGGCTGAAGAAACCTCCTTTAAGGTTAGAAGGTCTGTGAATTCAGTATCATTAAACCACCCCCCCTTCAATTTGAGAGGAAAATGCTGTTCAGGCAGAAGAAGTACAAAAAGAATTTCAAGATGGCCGCAAATAAGTGGAACACAGTGCAGCGATCTAGTGTTGCAACTGTGGAAACAAGTGTAGAATGCCCAAAGGAAATCCTTTAGAATCTCGCACTTCACCTGAGATTCCTGAGGGGAAGGACCCATTTCCCTACTCTCTGCGCGCCAGATAGTAAGGGTAGAGCGTTGCGTGTCAATTCGGCGTTTAGTTTCATCGCGCTCGAGTTTTGGATTTGGATTACCTGAGGTGTAAGTCTCATCTCCAGATATCAAGTAAGGTTTCTGTTATCAATTAGAAGACATGAGTGAGCCTGCACTTCATCTCAGCATCTGAATTCAGAGTATGCGCAGTGTATGAGATTGTGGAGTAGTTCTGGGTTATTCGCTGAGTGTGCATTGTTTTTGAAGAGCGTTAGTGTTCATTATCAAATAGTGAACATGCACATCAATTCTGCTAGTGTCTGCACTGCCTAGTGTACAGGGCGTGCGCAGTTTGGATACACATCTTTGATTAGTGTCCAATTTGAGTATTTGAGTACGTGCTATTCAAGAAATAAATAGTTGTGAACTGGGTGTTTAAAAGCGTGTCAGTATCTCCTCCTGTTCAGCTATGTATCTATTTAAGCCCAACAAGAGACCTTAAATCCTAGAGTCAGCACAGGTTGTCATATGATTCAGTTTTCCCTTGCTACACAGCTTAGGTGTAGTTTCACTTACCTGATAGTTGCAAATAGTCTCCGAATCTCTGGGTGTTCCTTGTTTCATTAGCAATTCAGAGTCTGTAAAATTCAAGAAAGAGAGCATGAAGGACATTAGTGCATTAGCACTCATTATTGAAAATACAGTAGATCTCTAAACAACAAAAGAGTTATATTGGCTTTATTTTACATACAATAAGAATACAGAAGAGAGGCAATAGTCAAGAGAATACGTATGTAAAAGAATGAAATGTAAATATTCAAGAATATTAAAAGGTCAAAGGGAATAGAGTAAATGAAGTAAGTTGTATGTGTTTTCTTGCAGTTCTCCACCCATTTCCAAGCGCATTGAAGACGGACAAGAGAATTGAAGTGTGCAAGAAAACTGGGAGAAGAATTATAAGGAAGACCTGGCTGTCTCTTCTCTGTCCCACTCCCCTTTCCCCCTATGAGTTTTCTTGTCGCTCAAGTTAAAATATTGACGACCGGAAAGTTGGAGAGGGGCATTGGGTTCAAGCGTCAATCCACTCCTGTGCATGTCGTGGTGAACCTTGACAAGGGGCTGTCTGCCATCTGTGGTAAGTCAAGGTCCCAGTATTACTATCAGAGCCAGCGGGTTTACGGATGAGGTTTTCGTGTGTCCAGCAGTTCCTTACCACAAAGATGACGCGCCCTTCATTCATGAGGCAGCAGAGGCCGATTACAGGGAGATGGAGATCAAGTAAGAGTCTACCCTCCAGTCGGTTCTTCCCACTCAAAGGTAGGGGGAAGGTTACGTTCTTTTGCCCAAAATTGGTCAACTATAACAAGCGATTCTTGGGTTTTACAGACTGTAAAAGGTTTCAAAATAGAATTTTGTCGGGAACCTTTTCAGAGGTGTCGGCCAAGGGAGTTAGATCAGGATCAGTCAGTAATGTTGAATTTAGAAGTTGTGCAAATGTTGCTCAAGGGGCCAGTTTGCAAGGTGCCCAATTCTGGAAAGGGTTATGTAAGTACTGTTTTCCTAGTAAGGAAAACGGACTAAGGCTGCTGCCCGGTGATAAACATTAAGGAATTGAACAACTTTTTGATTTACAGGCAGTTCAAGATGGAGGAATTCCATCTTTTGAGGGGCCTTTTGAAAGAGAAAGAATGGCTTGTGAAGTTGGATCTCAAAGATGCCTACTTCACAATTCCTATGAACCCAGATTCTCAGAGGTATTTACGGTTCAGTTGGAGAGGACTTCTTCAGCAGTTTTGTTGTCTTCTTTAAGGTCTCTCTTTAGCCGCTTGGTGTTTTCCCAAGGTCCTGCATCCTGGGGTTGCCTTCTAGAGACGAAGAGGTTGATGTTTAGTTATTTACCTAGACAACATGCTTCTGATGTCCTAAAATCAGGGAGAATTGCTGAAGCACATCAAATAGACAACAGATCTCTTAGAATCATTAGGGTTCATTATCAATTTGGGAAGTCTGTTATGGTTCCTACTCAGAGTTTAGAGTTCCTGGGGTTTCAAGTCAATACAATTATGTCTTAGTTGCGTCTTTCTCAGAAGAAGTTGACTAAGATCAAGAAGAAGGTAGCTTATGTTCTATCAAGAGATGTTATGCGAGGTCTGGCAAGAGCAGTCTGCCTTCTGTCCTCCTCCATTCAAGCAGTGTCCTTTGCATTACAGGGCTCTTCAAAGGCAGAAATGCTTGAGATTCCGGAAAGGTACACAGACATAGTTCCTCAGTCCCAGGAGTCACGGGAGGACCTTCGATGGTGCTTGAGCAAACTGGACAGCTGGCAAGGCAAGGTAATTTTTGGCAATGTCCAGGAATATGTGGTAGAGTCGGATGCAAGCAACCTTGTTTGGGGTGTAAAACTAGGGGAGTTGGAAACAGGGGACACGAGGTCCAGAGATGAACTTGCCTAACATATAAATTGCCTGGAGATATTGGCATGTCTGAATGCTTTAATGAGCTTCAGAGCGATTCTAAGGTACAGTGTTGTGCTGATCCAATTGGACAATTTTACAGCAGAATCTTATATCAATCATCTGGGGCGGTGCAAGGTCAAAACAACTTGCAGATCTGGCAGGAAGATTTGGTATTTTTCTTGGAGATTCTGTTGAAAGTAGAGTTTATTCTGGGTCATCAGAACGAGAAGCAGATTGGAACGTAAGGTTCCTAAGGGATTCCAGTGACTGGAAGCTGAAACCAGTGTCTTTCGAGAAGATTCAGAATCTGTGCGGCCCATTTCAGATAGATCTCTTTGCCAGTACAATGACTTTTCAGGTAGATCAGTATTACAGTTGGAAGCCGAACCCCAGGACCTTGGCAGTAAATGCTTTACTTCAGATTTGGAATCAAGAGAATTGCTATGCGTTTCCTCAATTTGTGCTAATTCTGAGGGGGTTGTTGAAGGTACAGAAGGAATGATCCAGGATTGTCCTAGTAACGCCGTTTTGGAACACTCATGTGTGGTTCCCAGGAGTAATGGAGTTAGCAGTGGAAGCGCCACGCTTTATACTAGGATTGCAGGACTTATAGAAGGACAGAAAGTGGAAGAACATCCTATTGTGCTAGAAAGAAACATGAACCTTCTTATCTGGAGGATTTCAGGAGATTCAGTAGATACTCAGGCCTTTCAGGGGAGGCAAAGTACCTACTGGAGGAGTTGTGGACACCAGGGACCGGGAAGAGATACACAGGAGTGTGGAGAAGTTGGTGGAGTTGATGCTTGGAACAGAATTTGGATCCCATGGAGTCTTCTGCAGTAGAAGTGCCGAATTTCCTCATAGATTTGTTCAAGTCAGGCCAATCCTATAGAACTGTCAACTGTTACATGCCTGGTATTTCATCAGGGCATACTCTGGTGAATGACTTTTCAATTGGTAGTGATCCCTTGATCAGCAGGGTAATGAAGGGAATAAGGCTTAGGCATTCCTAGGGCTAGTTATGATTCATTATGGAATGTTGATCTTATTTTTGACTTGTTTCTCTCTTGGCCTGATAATGCTTATCTTTCATGGAGGCAATTAACACTAAAGCTGGCGACTTTGGTCTGCATGATCCCTTTTAGACCAGTGTTGGATGCTAAAGAACTAGAGGTTTGTAATAGGTATTATTCTCCGGAAGGGGTTCACTTCGAGATAGGGACAGGAACTAAAACAATGTCTGAGAGCATCTTTTGCCCCTCTTTTACCGACTGTAAAAGGTTGTGTGTTGTGAGTTGCATGAATATTTATGAGCAGAGTATGCTTAAGCTTAGAGCAGCTGGTGAGGATCAATTATTAATTTCATATGTTGAACCTTATAGGGCAGTTTCTACAGCTACTATTTCGAGATGGATATGGGCACAGTGATGTCTGAAGTAGGAATAGATTTGACCAAATTTGGAGCACATTCTTCTCAGGGTGCTAAAACAAGTAAGGTGTTTTGGGAAGGAGGTACACTTGCAGACATACTGAAAGTGGCAGTCTGGTAAAGTGCTAATACTTTTGCAAGCTTGTATCTTAAGCCTGTGGAGCATGTGAGCAGTGTGGCGCTGGGGACGTTTAAACAAGCATAATGGTAGCCTCCGGTCTCGAAATGGCGATTCACCAATTACCGTGCAGAGAGAATCTTCATTTCATTAAAGACAACTGAGGCTAACATTATCTCACCATCCACTCCCTTTTCATACTGGTATGTTGGGAGATTTTTGGTGGGTTATGCATTATTGTTAATCCTATTAGTTGTTAACATTTAGTTTTTTTCTTGCAAAAAGTAATGAATTGTTTACCCTTGAGTTGCCTGTTGGTATCACTTGTTTTTTTTCCCTTTCTTCCAGATAATTCTTTGCTGTGAGAATTTCGCAAGCTAAGTCAAGTGTGTGTTTATGTTGAAAGTTTCTGTTCAAATCTAGTATGATTAATTTTTTCTTTATCACAGCATCAAGAGGAAGATATCTAGTTGCTATGGAGCTATATGCTGGATTGAGAGTTAATAATGAAATGTTTTATCTATGACGTAATGTTTGTTCTTTAAAGGGCTGCATGTTGGGGCAGCAATAAAAGGTTATTGCATAATGTTAGCCTCCGTTGTCTTTAAAGAAATGGAGATTCTCTCTGCACAGTAATTAGAGAATTGCCATTCTGGGGTACGCACTTTAACATATATGCACATGGGAAGAGAAAACATGGACTTACCAGGAGAGACCATCCAATCAAAACCCCATATATTACTTTCAACTCAGAGGACCATAGTAAGAGACCACTTAGTGTAAAGCCTGCTGAGAGCTTAGTTGAACCCATGGAGTCCAGGAGTGTGCAGCGGCAGCTCAGTGACATTTTCAGCACTCTCAGACATTTTACCGTGCATATAAGCTGAGCAGACTCATCCCAAAAAAGAGGCCACCAAGAGCCCATCTTCTATAACTATAGAGGGTTACCCAGGGGGTATTCCAGAAAACTGAAGTGGGCATACTAACTACCACAGGCAGTGCACAGAGTTAATTATGCAAGTAAGGATCCATATAATCAGAATAACAGGACACCTAGATGTCCTATCGTCAATGTGATCTGTTTTGAATTAAGAACATAGCATATTGTTGACAAAATACACCTGCCCAATTCCCAGCCACAATATTTGCTTGCTCCACACAACCTAGTGACTGAATCTAGCAGTTTCACACACTGAGCAATGCAATCAGTTTCCTATTGCTTTATACCTGCCACTTTTTACACATAATGGAGGGGTGGTGGAGTTACGGTTAAAGTTCTACCTCACAAATAGATTTACTGACTGTTGTTTTAATGTTTTGTGTTAAAGGCACCATTCACCTAGTGTCAACCTTAACCGCATTTTAACTGTGTTTTTTTCAGTTAATTTCTGTTTTACCCTGGTTCCAAACCCAGTAGCATTTTGTCAATGCCCCTAACTATAACGAGTATTAATGTTCTCCAGGAATAAGCATTAATGTACAGATGTGTTAATTGCCTCCTGGAGTCATATTGGCCTCCAGACAATGTCAACAGGGGAGTAATGAATATCAATGGCACTAAACAGTAATAAGACAGAATGGTGGCTGAGTGAATCAGCTTCCCATTTGGTTTGCTTAATGGAAAGGCTGGGAATTTCTTACGTTTCGCGTGCCTTTACCCTTAGGAAAGGGGGCATCTTTTGCCTTTACCCCCTTCCTGGCTGTAGTGCATACTGTAGTATCTTCACTTTGTATTACATATATTCTTATACTGTGTGGTTTCTTTATCCCTTATTGGCTTATAAACATTTAAGCATTGTGTTCCTTTTCTTACTGTTCCAATTCACTTTTGGAACTTAGTGATGGGAAGGCAGTCATTGTTAGCCTGACCTTCCTCCTTTGCGGTACTTGCTGTGCCGAGGGTCCTGTTACTTTTATTTATCTTCATGAACATTAAAGACAACTGTTTCCAGTTATCGACCTTCTCAGTATCCGTTCTTCCTACGCAAACCCACCACTACAATTTGGTATGATGCAGCGCTACTCCGGAAATAATTTCTAAAACCATGTCACCTTTCCCTGAAGTACAAAAATCATACATCTACTCGTCAGTGGGGCCCATAGCACAGCGAGTCACTCACAAAACACTTTCATCCTACTTCATGGATCGGTGAGATTCAAAGGAGAGCTGCTGTATCACAGTGGAGTGTCTAAACTAAAACTGGATATTTATACTATTTACACCTGCAGTTTAAATGAATTTACCATGGTTTTTATTCACAAAACATTTATTTAGACACGCCGCCATTATGGTCGACGAATCTGCTAGTAAAAATTACGCGTAGGAAAATGCAAGACCAGCTTAATTCTCCATTTATCTAATTTTTATTAAAAGCAAAATTTAGTACGTGTGAAAGTTTATTCACTTTATTTCTTTCTTTATTCAAAACGACATTAAAGGAATAAGAGTTTTATCTCAAACAGTTATATTCATTTATTTTAGAAAATTCAGAAATAGACATTATTATTTAGATTTCAGAATTAATTTGTTGCCGCTTCTCTTCTACTACCTTCTGATGGAGCCTGTTGGCTTTCGCATAAAGCAGAAAAGAAAAGAAAAAGGAAAAGTGCTGTGCTGAAAGGAGAACCATGACCCACAGGCTTTTGCCTCCCAGGTGCGTGCTGCAGCGTTATTTGTTCATTTCGAGTAGGCTAGCTACAGCCAGGATTTTCTACAGGTGTCAAATGCCATTTTACTTGATTTATTGCATGCTACTCGCCCCGCATTGTAGTTCTCGCGACCTTACCTTTTGCTCAGTTGTTGCTACATGCTCCTCTAGTGTGCGCGTCTTTTGTTTTGTTCTGCACGCAATACTGTTCCACTGGTTGCCATAGCAGTCTCTCCGGCTTCATCTTGGTTGTGGGAGCCCTGCTCCAGCCGTTGGCATCGAGACGCATTCTTCAAGCTATCTCTTGACTTTCGATGTGTGCTTTGGCTGCGGGAGGTCGCTCCGGCCACTTTTGGCTGACTCGCTTTGTTTTGCAGTGTTGCCTCTTTCTTCTACGTGATCCTCTGACAACCTGCTGTCATCTCTACATCGCTTCCTTCATTTCCTGGACTTTTACGGCCCGTGAAACCCTGGTATTTTACGCTCCAACGTTGCTACCTGGCGGCCATCTTACTTGTGAATTTTATTTGTATTTCTACTATTTTTCTTCTTCCCCTTTTCTTTCTCTTTCTTCGTATTTCTCTATTTTATTGCAGCATTTTACATTTGTTGTACCAAGTATCTGTACTATTTCATGCAATTAATCATTTTCAATTTCAGGTATCTACCTTTCTGGATAGTGTTTTTCTATTTTCTATACATGGCCTCATCAGACAATACAATCCATCCACCACCCTTCTTACAGAAACCTGGAAAACCAGAAATTAAGTGGAAACAATGGATTCATATTTTTGAAAATTACTTAATGGGCATAGATGGTTTTAAAATCACTTTGAACCCCAATTTCACAATGTCAGGCCTTCTGATTTATCGTCCACCAGGTAACCCCTCTCAATGGGTATCAAACTTTGCAAATCTTATTACCCCTTACTATATGTCATCTAGCAATTTCTCCCTGTTGGGTGATCTAAATCTACACCTGGAAGATCCCACCATCCCCTCATGTTATAATTTGCTGGAAGATCTAGCTGCACTGAATCTACCTATTATCAACTCTAGCCCTACTCATATTGCTGGCCATTTGTTGGACCCCATAATATCTAACGTCAGGGAACTCACGTACATCGCCACCGTACCCTCTGGCTGGTCCGACCATCATCTCATCAGCTTTAGCATTTCCTTCCCACCCTCCCCCAGTGTGAAACAAAACACTGATGCCACTAATAGAAGGAACTGGAAGTCAGTCGACATCGATGCTTTAAATGCGGCACTCAAACATAACCCTCCAAGCCCTAACCCCAATATGGACCACGTAGCAATTGAGACACAAAATTGGCTAATAAATGCAGCAAATAGCTGTCTGCCTTCTACTCACACCAAAGGGAGTAGGCATCGTCCCCCGGCCCCATGGTTTAACGACAGCCTTAAAACCGAAAAATCAAAATGCAAAGTACTAGAACGTAAATGGCGTAAAAAGTACGACCTTAATGCCAAAAAATGCTATCATGAAGCCAGAAATCATTATCATGCGGCGTGTACAAAGGCAAGAGCTGCCTTCGTCTCAAAAACAATTACTGAAGCAACCAACATGCCTAAAACTCTTTTTTCTAAAGTTAAGGAACTGGCGGGCGCACATACTACAGCCACTGCACCCCCCCTAAGCGCTCAACAATGTCAGGCATTAGCTTGTTTCTTTACTGAGAAAATCGACAAAATTATCTCAGACATCAATACTAAAATTTCTGACTCTGACCCACCCCCTCCATCGGACCCTATTCTGCCTCAACCCACTGCTTTGGGCGAAAGCTTACTGGAATCCTGGCCGACTCTTTCATTAGAGAATCTCAAAGGAATCCTAAAAACTGTTAAATCCGGTTCCCCTAGGGACCCCATCCCTATTAAAATTATAAAAAAACTGGATGACCAGTCCTTGAATATCATAGCCAATCTCTTAAACTTGTCCCTCAACCTCGCCACTGTCCCGGCCTTATGGAAGCATGCCATGGTGACACCCCTCTTGAAAAAGCCAAATGCTAACCCAGAAATACTGGCCAATTATAGGCCTATATCTCTACTCCCTGCTTTCTCAAAGTGCCTCGAGAGACACGTTCACTCCACGTTAGCCACTTTTGCAGAAGAAAACTCCTTACTCCATCCTTCGCAATCTGGTTTCAGGGCTGGGTTCTCGACGGAGACCGCCCTGTTAGGTGTCACTGAAAATATCAGAAAACTTCTTGACCAAGGCCAGACGGTAGCACTTGTGCTATTGGACCTAAGTGCGGCGTTCGACACCATCTCTCATGAAACGCTTATTAGAGAGCTACACACTAATGGCGTAAGAGGAAAGGCTCTGGATTGGATCAAATCCTTCCTGGCAAACAGAACTTTTCAGATCGCATCAGCACAGGCCGTGTCAGACACCCTACCTGCAGCTCATGGAGTGCCGCAGGGGTCCATCCTGAGCCCTCTGTTTTTTAATATCTATCTCAAACCGCTGGTAGAACTTGTTGAAAAGCTAGGTCTAACGCTTATGAACTATGCCGATGACACCCAAATCATTTTTTCCCTGTCTGAGTTTTGTCCCCACTCCCCGTCGTCACTTAAGGAAGGACTACTAAAAATATTGAACTGGATGACAGCAAACCAGTTAAAACTGAACGGCGACAAGACGGAAATTCTGATTTTGGGAAAAGACAAAGATCTCTGGAACCCCGCGCATTGGCTAGACCAGATGGGCATCTTTCCTACCCCGGTGTCCCATGCTCGAAATCTGGGCTTTGTACTGGACAATGCCTTATCCATGGACAAGCAGGCCAGTAAAGTTACTGGCTTGTGTCTCACCATAGCTAAATTGTTGAGGAAAATCCTGTGGATGTTGCCTATGTCAACACAAAAGACCGTAGTCAATGCCCTTATCACATCAAGGCTTGACTACGGCAACATCCTATATTTAGGCGCAAATAAATCTGTCATTGGACGACTGCAAGTAGCGCAAAACGCTGCGGTCAGACTCCTATGTAAGATTCCTAAGAACGCTGGAGTCTCGAACCATCGTCGGGATCTTCACTGGCTCAGGATAGAGAGCAGAGTTCGCTTCAAGGCCTTGAACTACATGTTCAAAATAAAAACAGGAGTAGCTCCAAAATACCTCCAATCCCTTGCCTGCCTCTACACGCCAAAGAGAAACCTCCGGTCCCAGACAGCAGCATGCTTCTGTATACCTAGGTTTAAACGGGCAAGATCAGGGGGCAGATCTTTTGCCTATCTTGGACCCTCCCTGTGGAACACGCTTCCTCCAGGCATCCGGAAGGAAGAAAACTACTGTAGATTTAGAAAGCTTGTAAAGACCTGGCTGTACGAACAATAACCACCTCACACAGTTTCCCTCCTTTCTGTCCTTTTTTTCCAGCTGTGTCTAGGCGCCGGGAAACCCTTCTTGGGTAGCTGTTGCGCCCTATAAATTGATAAAATAAATAAAAATAAATAAATTACACCCCTCCAAGGAAAAACGCTTTACTCAATAATCCTTTCGTTATTGCTGGACAGAATATTTTTGATAACTTACCTCCTCTTCTATCACCCCGAGGTGACTTTGTTTGGAATGTGTATGTTGAAGCCAAAGAAAGGCTTAAAAAACTATTTTCAGAAGCGCCTAACGTGCTTCTAGAAAGACACTGTCTTCTTAAACACAAGTAAGCTAGCAATGAGTCTGTTGAAGAACACGTAGCCGCATTGCGTGTATTAGCCTCAACTTGTGAGTTTCAAAATTGTGTAGAAACATCTATTAGAGACCAGTTTGTTTTCAACTGTTTAAAAAAAATTCAAGAAAGACTTCTCACATGTAGAATTATTTCACTTTCAGAGGTAATTGACATCGAGAAGAGCATTGAGCGCGCTATCATTTCCAATCAAGCTATATCCAGTCCAGAAGGACATTCACCAGGGTCTTACGTTACTGACGCTTCTTAGGGCTTCTTATGTTACTGACGCTTCTGAGGGCGGTACCATATCCGCTATCAGGATGGGCAGGGATAGGAACAAACACCCTGTTTGTTATCCTTGTGGCTCTAAAACCCACATTGGCAACAATCCCTCCTGTCCCGCTATTGGAAAAAATGTTTGAAGTGCAGGGAAATAGGCCAGTTTCAAGCAGTTTGTAGGTCCCAGCATACTGGTGACAATATCAGAATTCACAGTGTAGATATACAATCTTTCTCTGACACATCTACAGATATTTCCGATGTTTACACAAGTTTTCCTACATCATTCTCACAATTGAAGCACATCATGACTCAATTGAGAACATTCCCTGTGTCAAGCAGGTATTGATGTCAAATCTCTTGAGATCATGGCCGACTTAGGAGCCCCCAACGCTATTTTAGCTGACACCACTTTTATCTCATTATGGTTCGAGTCCCTTAAATTAGAAAATCCCGACATTTCTCCCAAAGCTTTCGGAGAAAAAGATATAGACCTTTTGGGATTTTTTTTATGCTTCCATACAAATTCTAGGTAGAAGCACCTCTACAAAGATGTATGTGGCTATAAAAGGTAGGGATTTAGTTGAATGGAAAGATTTGGCCAAGTTAGGCATCCATTTGAGACCTGGCCATAAGAATCCCATTGTTAGACCTACCCCTTCTCTCAACAATGGAGTTGATTTAGATTTCAAGGAAAATTATCTTCTTTCCACTCTTCTAGTCTAAATTTCACAGTGTTTTCAAGGACAGAATGGGAACCATAAAGCGGTTTGAACACACTATTAGACACACTATTAGATTTTTTAAAAACACATTGTCGGTCACTCACAAAGTTAGACTGGTTCCCATTGATGTTCGATTGGAATTAAAGAATCTTTTAGAGAACTTAACCACAGATGATATAATTTCACAAACTGACTCCTCTGAGTGGGTTTCCCCCATTGTCCTGGCTAAGAAAAAGAGAGGTGACCTTCATCTTTGTGTGGATTTGAGGCCTTTAAACCGCAACATCATTGTGGATTGTCAACCTCTTCCCCACATTCAAGAAATGCTTCCCAACATTGGTCATGCAAAATATTTTTCCACCATTGATTTACACTCTGCATACCATCAGATAGCCTTAAGTACTGAATCCCAAGAACTCACAACATGTGTAACACAATTTGGAGCATTTTTTGTTTGTAAAACTATTTTATTGGCATTTTCCTTTATAACATACAGCATTTCTTTCATGGTCGGTGATTTTGACAAACAAATTGATCCCGCATGGGAACTGTTTACCACAACACCCCAGCACAGGGGTTGAAGACGAGTATGCCATTATCGTTCAGTTCAGTAATTGACAATGCCCCTCACAAGTCTATGTCCATATGCAGGGTACCCACACAGAAGTTGCTTTCCAGGCCACGCTAGGGGTGTGTGATGTAGTGTCTCCCCATACGCAAGGTCGTGGGGGATTCGGAACTTCTGCCTTATGTAAACCGTAAATAAACTTGGGGTAATAAAAAATAAAAACTGGGATGCACTGTGTCATATGCTGGATTTACCCACGTGGGAACACCTGAGAGCTGCACTATTGCGGGATATCTTGATGGACTTGCGCCGAGTCGGACTGAGAGAGGGGGAGGGGCAGCTCAAGGAGCTATCTACGTGGGAATGTGGCGGTGAGTCGATGACTTCTATTTGGACAGACCCATCAGGTGTTTGAGCCGTTTGCATTCCCCCCGGAGCACCCCCGGGGCTGTTGAGGGCCTGGGGGAACCACCTCCCACCATGTCCGCTGCTGCTTCCGTTTCATGTGTAAAGGAATGAAGTAGCATGGGCCATAGCATGGAAATTGGATGTTTGCGAATTCCTCGGGCTTTCTCCTTGTGCAGTATGCCTTCTTCTGCTGCACCCTATTTCTTGACAGCACCCACCCACGCCACCAGGGGGGGACCGGCAGGTGCCTTCCAGTGCGTTGTAATGCATCGCTTGGCCAGAAGGAGTACTAGGGAGGCAAAGCGCATTACGACTTTCATGTACTTGCGACGCCTACCGATACCAAGGGCGCTAGCTTCCCACGTGTTTAGATCCCGGAGGCCAATGACCGTTCCAAGAGTAGTATAGACGGTGCACCAATAGCTATGGAGGGATGGGCAGTCCCACAGCATGTGGAAGAAGAAAGCAGCGGGCTCCCGACATCGTGGGCAAACGAAGGCGCCAACGGGGAAGTACTTCTGAAGCTTTGCAGGAGTGAGATATGCCCAATGTAGGATATGTAATTGTATGTTTTTGAAGCGGTAGTTGCGGGAGACTTTCTTGGGGTACGCTAGTGCTTTGACCCATTCCCTATCAATCAATCAATCAATCAATCTATCATATCATTTGTAAAGCGCACTACTTACCCATGAGGGTCTCAAGGCGCTGGGGTGGGGAATGCTGCTACTGCTCGAAAAGCCAGGTCTTGAGGAGTTTTCTGAAGGTCAGCAGGTCTTGGTTCTGCCGTAGGTGGATGGGGAGGGTGTTCCAGGTCTTGGTGGCGAGGTGGGAGAACGATCTGCCACCTGAGGTCGCTCTTCGGAAGCGGGGGACTGTAGCGAGGGCGAGGTAGGCGGAGCGGAGCTGGCGGGTGGGGGTGTAGAAGCTGAGTCGTCTGTTGAGGTACGTTGGTCCGGTGTTGTGGAGTTCCTTGTGTGCGTGGGTGAGGAGCTTGAAGGTTATCCTCTTGTTGATCGGGATCCAGTGCAGGTCTCTCAGGTGGGGTGTGATGTGGCTGCGGCAAGGGATGTCGAGGACCAGGCGTGCAGAGGCGTTCTGGATGCGTTGGAGCCGTCTCAGGAGTTTGGCCGAGGCTCCTGCGTAGAGGGTGTTTCCATAATCCAACCTGCTGCTGACAAGGGCCTGAGTGACTGTTCTTCTCGTTTCAGTGGGGATCCACTTGTAGATCCTACGGAGCATGCGGAGGGTGTTGAAGCAAGAGGAGGAGACGGCGTTGACCTGTTTAGTCATGGAGAGGGTGGAGTTGAGGATGACCCCTAGGTTGCGTGCGTGGTCGGTGGGTGTTGGAGCGGTTCCCAGTGCGGTCGGCCACCAGGAGTCGTCCCAGGCCGAAGGGTTGGATCCGAGGATGAGGACCTCCGTCTTGTCCGAGTTCAGCTTCAGTCAGCTGTTCCTCATCCATTCAGCAACGGCCTTCATTCCTTCGTGAAGGTTGGTTTTGGCGGTGTGGGGGTCCTTGGTGAGAGAAAGTATCAGCTGGGTGTCATCGGCGTAGGAGAGGATGTTGAGGTCGTGCCGACGGGCGACGTGGGCGAGTGGTGCCATGTAGATGTTAAACAGGGTTGGGCTGAGGGATGAGCCCTGGGGTACGCAGCAGATGATCTCGGTGGCTTCGGAGCGGAAGGGGGGAAGGCGGACGCTCTGTGTTCTGCCGGAGAGGAAGGAGGTGGTCCAGTCCACGGCCTTCTCTTGGATCCCAGCCTTGTGGAGGCGTGTTCGTAGTGTGTGGTGACAGACCGTGGCGAAGGCGGCTGACAGGTCCAGGAGGATGAGGGCCGCCATTTCTCCGTTGTCCAGCAGGGACTTGATGTCATCGGTGGCGGCAATGAGGGCAGTCTCGGTGCTGTGGTTGCTGCTGAACCCGGTCTGGGAAGGGTCCAGGATGTTGTTCTGCTCAAGGTAGCGGGTGAGTTGTTCGTTGACGGTCTTCTCGATGACCTTTGCCGGGAACGGGAGCAGGGAGATGGGCCGGAAGTTCTTGAGGTCCTTGGGGTCCGCCTTGGGTTTCTTGAGTAAGGGGTTGATCTCGGCATGCTTCCAGCTCTCCGGGAAGGTTGCTGTCTCGAAAGAAGTGTTGATGACTTTCCGGATATGGGGTGCGATGGATGTGCTGGCTTTGTTGAAGATGTGGTGTGGGCATGGATCTGACGGAGATCCGGAGTGGATGGTGTTCATGATCTTGATGGTGTCATCGTCGTTGATGTTGGTCCAGTAGAGCAGGCGGTTGGTGCGGTTGGTGGTCGTGGGGGCAGAGGTCTCAGTGGTTGTCGGGGCGGGCGTGGTGTTGAAACTATCGCGGATGTCTGTGATCTTGCGGTGGAAGAAGGTGGCCAGCGAGTCGCACAGGTCTTGCGAGGGTGGGACGTCATTGGTGTTGGAGCTGGGGTTGGAGAGTTCCTTCACGATGTTGAAGAGCTCTTTGCTGTTGTGCGCGTTGTTGTCTAGG
Organism: Lissotriton helveticus; assembly: GCF_964261635.1. NCBI lineage: Eukaryota > Metazoa > Chordata > Amphibia > Caudata > Salamandridae > Lissotriton > Lissotriton helveticus. The sequence goes on along the minus strand of NC_136057.1, from coordinate 1,892,053,840 downwards.
CGGTCTTTGAAGGAGGCCGTTTTGGTAAATCTGATGAGGTGATGGTGTCTGCGGGTGGCATTCTTGTGGGCGGCGTGGCTGTCCGGTGTTCGTTCATGGAGCCAGATCTTCTCCAGCTTTCTGCAGGTTTGCTTGGATGCCCGGAGGTCTTCAGTGAACCAGCTGGCTTTCTTGTTGGTATGATTGTTGGAGGGTTTCTTGATCGGGGCGAGGGTGTTGGCGCAGTCGTTGATCCACTGTTTGATGTTGCAGGCGGCGGTGTCGGGGTCGGTATGGTCGGCGGGTGGGCTCTGGGCGAGGGTGGTGGTTAGCTGGTCTTCAGTAACTTTGCTCCAGCAGCGGTGAGGCATCTGTTGGGTGCGGTGGTGCGTGGTGCGTTTCTTGAAGGTGAAGTGGATGCAGCGGTGGTCGGTCCAGTGGAGTTTGGTGGTATGGTTGAAGGAGACCTGGGGGCTTGCGGAGAAGATGGGGTCAAGCGTGTGACCGGCGGAGTTGGTGGGTGTTGTGACGCGTTGTCTGAGTCCGAGGTTGGCTAGGTTGTCAATCAGGGTGGTGGAGTTGGTGTCGTCATTGTTCTCGAGGTGGAAGTTCAGGTCCCCGAGGAGGATGTAGTCCATGGAGGCGAGGGCGTGTGTGCTGACGAAGTTGGCGATGGAGTCAGTGAACTCTGGTCGGGGTCCGGGCGGTCTGTAGATGAGGGTTCCTCTGAGGTGAGGGTGGTGTTGGGATCGGTGTGGATCTGGAAGTGCAGGTGTTTGGCGATGCTGAGGGTGTCGTCGGTGTTGGTCGAGACTCTGAGAGTTTTCCTGTGGACAATGGCGATTCCTCCTCCCGCTCTGTTGGTGCGGTCCTTGCGGGTGATCTTGTAGCCTTCCGGGATGGCTATGGCTATGTCGGGTGCCGAGGCGGGGTTCAGCCAGGTCTCCGTCAGGAAGGCGACGTCTGGGGAGGTTGAGTCGAGTAGGTCCCAGAGTTCAACGGCATGTTTTCGGGCGGAGCGGGTGTTGAGAAGGGTACATCTGAGGTGGTTGGGTTCTTTCCTGGTCGGCAGCATGGTGGGGCGGATGCTTGTGAAGCTGCAGTTCTGGCAGGTGAAAGCTCCGTGGGTGTGCTTCGGGGCGGCCAGGAAGCAGGTGTGTGATCGTCCGGTGTTGAGTGCGTGGAGGGTTCTGGCATCGTAGAGGTGTCGGGCGTCGTGGCGTTCGTGGTGTCCAGGGGTCCTGGCGCTGGGCACGGTCCAGGGACGGACGGTCACAGAAGGGCTTGCCTTCCATATGAGGGGATGTGGGAGGGAGGAGCAGCTGGGAGGCGGGAAAGTGGCGGCGAATGGGATTGCAGGTGGGCGGGGCCGCAGGGATGCAGCGGCGGGAAAAACGGACGGGGGCCGCGGGAGAACTGGGCACAGGAAGGAAAAACAAGTTTAGGCAAGAAAACAAGTACAGGCACAGAGGAATAAAAACAAGTCTGGGCAAGAAAGCAAGTTAGGCACAGGGGAATAAAAACAAGTCTGGGCAAGAAAGCAAGTACAGGCACAGGGGAATAAAAACAAGTCTGGGCAAGAAAGCAAGTTAGGCACAGGGGAACCGCTCGATTCATTCTGTAGATGCGTGCGAGACAGGCGCGCACTGTCATCAATTGCAGTGGCCTGGTTGGGGGGTGCAGCTCCCGGTAGTAGCATGCGGTGGACGGCGGGAGTCTGCACTTGTCCAGCTGCCGTGTTCAGCTCTCATTGCGCCTGACCCGCCGTCCAGCGGGACACTCATTGTAATTTGGAGGCCAGAAAGTAAGCCTCAAAGGATGGCGCAGCCAGCCCTCCTTGGTCAATAGGCAACTGTAACTTTGCCTGGGCGATGCGCTTGCGGCCAGTGCCCCAGATAAGGCTCCCCAGCATGGTATCCAGCTCGCTGAAGAACAATCGAGGGGGAACCACCGGGAGGTTAGAAAAGAGATATAGGAGTCTTGATACTAGGATCATTTTGGTGACCGCTATCTTACCCGTAACTGCGAGAGAAAGACCTTTCCAGAAGTGTATGGACGACCTAATGCCCGCCATCAGCCTTCAATAGTTGCCCTCGTAGATGTCCTGCGTGTGATACAGACTGACTCCCAGGTACCGTACTGCCTGAGGACTCCACGAAAGGTTAACATTACCCAGCCGCAACTGGCACTGAGGCATTGCCTGTACCAGGGGATAAACTGTGGACTTAGCCCAGTTAACGCGTAGTCCAGCCACGTCAGCAAAGTCCTGCAAGATACGTGTTATAGAGGTGAGGTCTGCAGCAATATCTCGAACATATATGAGGACATCGTCAGCATATAATGACACTGTATGTATGGAATTGGCAATAGGAATTCCCCACTCCTCCCCCTTGGCCCAAAGACAGGCTGCTAAGGGCTCCATCGCCATGGCGAAGAGGAGGGGGGATAACGGACATCCCTGACGGCTGCCACGGTGGACCGAAAAGGAGGCGGAGATAAGGGGGCCTATCCTAACTCTGGATGTGGGTGCGGTATATATAAGCCTAGTGTATGCCTGAAGGCGAGGACCTATCCCCACATGCTGCAAGACCCGAAATAAATATACCCATGATAGAGAATCAAAGGCTTTTTCCAGATCCAGGACCAGACATGCCGCATTGGGAAAATGTTCCCGGATTTGGTCCTGCACGTGGAACAGTCGCCAGATATTGGAGGAAGTGTTCCTGCCCGGCACAAATCCATTCTGATCAGGATGGATCAGCTGCGGAAGGATGGTGGCGTACCTATCAGCCAGAACCTTCCCATAGATTTTATAGTCCGTGGGTAAGAGGGCTATAGGCTGGTAAGAACCCAACTGCTGGGGATCCCTATCCGGCTTAAGGAGAGACACTATGACCAATTCACACATAGATTGTGGCAGAGTGCCTCCAACCAGGGCTGCTTGGAATTGCCTCTACCGCTGGGAGACCAACTGGGATGCAAAGGTGCGGTAAAATTCCAATGGGAGGCCATCCAATCCGGGGACCTTCTGGGTAGCCAATGCCTTCATAGCATGTCTGATTTCCGTCGCTCTGGAGGAGTCATCAAGATCTCGACGATTGTCACGATCAAAATGGGGCAACTGATGACGAGCCAGGAATTGGGAAAGGGCCTACTCGTGTATCGGAGCCCGGCAGGCATATAATGATGTGTAATGTTCCTGAAAGGCAGTCAGTATAGAGTCTTGGGAGTATAACAAGATACCTCGAGCATTGCGAACGGCCGTGATTGGTGGAAGAGCCGAGTCCTGCTTGGCCATCCACTCCAGTAGCTTTCCCACCCTGTCGCCCTCCCTGTGAACACGCATCGCGTATGCCGCGAAATTGTACCTACGCAAGCTTACTAAAGCCTCTTCATATGGCATTTTTGCGGCGGCAATTCGGCCATCGAGTCTCTATCTGGGTTAGTCTCCTTTGTAAGAGAGGCCAAGGCCTGCTCCGTTCTTTTTATGTCCTGCTCCAGAACTTGACGAACGCCTACGATTTGTCAGATGCATGTGCCCCGAATAACAACTTTAAAGGCGTCCCATTCTGCCGCGCGCGTGGTTGCAGTACCAGTGTTCTCCTGGAAGTATTGGCTGATGTGGTCTGCCTGTGTTTGTTGGAAAACCGGGTCGTCAAGACATTCTCTAGGGAGACGCCATGTAGGGACAGGAGGGTGTGGCGGGCGCAATCGCATTGTTAGTGTGTGCGCGTCATGGTCTGATATGGTCCTGCCTAGATAGTCCGCATCAGAAATGAGAGGTAAGATAGCGGTAGAGCACAGAAAGCTATCTAAGTGCACTCTAAGGTCATGGGGCACTGAGTGGAATGAGTAAAGCCTTACGGTGGGGTTGCGAGTGCACCAGGCATCGTGGAGAGCTCAATGGTGCACCCATGTCGCAACCGCTTAGCCTGCGCCACTACAGGGGATGTCAGAGGGGGGATGGGATCTATCCAGTGTTATGTTTTGTACACAATTGTAGTCACCCCCTAAGATCCAGGGGACCTGTGTGTATGTGCCCAGCGGGGAAGAGAGTGCGTCCCAAAATTTACTTTGATCAACATTGGGCCCATATATGCTCCCCAATAAGACTGCTTGGCCATCCAGTCGCTCCTGCAAGAGAACGTACCGACCACCCGGGTCAATAGTGTGGGAGTGCTCCTGAAAGGGAACGCCCGGGCGTACCCATATTAGGGCGCCTCAAGCTAAGGCCGAGTACGTGGTAGCACATATGATTCCCCTCCAATGCCTATGTAGCTTTGCCACTTCCCCTGCTGTTAGGTACGTTTCCTGCAAGAGCGCGATTTGCGCCTGATGACGCTTGATGTAGGCATAGCCTGAGTAGCGTTTACGCGCAGTGTGCATCCCACGCACGTTCACTGTAAGGATGGTGACAGTCCCATTTTGTGCCATCTGTGTGCGTGCATGATGCGCAGGGCTACAGGGGCATCAGGATCCTCCAGGGGATTCCTTCCATGGCCGTGCTGCCATGGTGTCAGTGCTATTGCTCTCGACGCGTTAATACGGACACAGTGCAGTGTGGATACACTCAGTGGGGGGGGACTGGGGAGGGGCAAAACACAGCCCCAAAGCGGGGAACCTATCGACAAGGGCGATACGTCCAAACTAGCTCTCAACCGGTACAAGAACATCAACACAGTTTGGGGGTGGCAGCCTGTGCCTGCGAGGTACCTCAGATTGTGGGCTATGCGCGCAAGGTAATGGCTGTCATGCTTTGGGTTTCCCCTACGCTGTCCCTTTAAGAAACCCGGTATTTAATGAACCAGGAAACAGGGAACGACGCTTCACGTTCCTGCGTCAAGCTTCCCTTGTTTCCGGTTCCGTCCTATTCCTGTTTCCTGACTTCATCGTTCCTGTTTGTTCTTTGCTGTTGTCCGCTGATTTGGCGTTTGCGTCCCCCGCAACATCTATTGTGGGCCACGATTACGCTTTTGCTTAGCAGCGTTTCGCTGCCTCAGGCGTACGTTATATGCGCCTAGTCTCCTCTCCCCGTCTCCTTGTGCCTCGCCCGGCGGCCGGGCTTAGCTCCGCCATCCGGCCGGGCACAGCCCCGTTCACTGCTGTTTGGAAAACTTGTTCACAGCTTCATAGTGAACTGCTTCGTTTTCCGCTGATCATTGGTTCCACCCGGCGGCCGGGCTTTGCTCCGCCATCCGGTGGGACTGGGTTTCCCTTTTGCTTCCCAGTACTGATTCTCCTACACCCGGCGGCCGGGTTTGTGCTCCGCTGTCCGGTGTGGTGTATTCCCCATTACTTAATTACGTAGTTAGTCAGTTAGGCTTCTCCCTACTTCCTCCTGTCCCCGTTCTGTTCCCACTTACCTTCACGGTCCCTGTTTCCAGACTATTCCATTATACCTGTCACTCTTGCTGGAAACCCCGTCCTTGGTATTTTGTGGCACTCTTGCGTGGATCAGGGTGGGTGCATCTATTCCTCACTACAGGGAATCACGGTAAGAGCGCTCATGCGCTACCAATCTTTTTTGCATTATTCTTGATACATGTGGATGGACTATATAGATTTCGTTTGGTTCTCTTAGATGGTGGTAACTCAGAAAGACATCTGCAGAAGAAGTGGGTGGAAGGTTCTTTGTGTGCCAGACAGTATTGAAGGTGTCATCAAAGGCTGTTCCAAGATAGTGGAAGTAAGAAGGGTAGATGAGATCACTATCTACACATACAACATCTAGCCTATAGTACTCAATTCACTAATTGTGTCATCCTTATCATAGCTCCAGACGCTGTACCCTATTTCCACCTTCATCTGCTAAATCAGCGACATATTAAGAACCTGGGGTACGTGATATGTTTGTGTACATGTTTAATTAATATTCCTTTTATTTGGAGTAGAGCTAGAGTGTTGTGTTTCCTCTTGTCATTGCAGCCTACCTGTTCTCCTGTTACCTTCATTGAAGTACCCCATATTCACTACTGGAGATTGCCATCAACCATCATTGTCTTCCCCCTTCTTTCCTTGTTTTGTTTCCCTGTTTTCCCCTGGCGTGTCTCTCGTACTCTAGTGCTTGATAGAGTCGGAAGACCGCAGGGGAAGGCTGCGGACTACTCTTCAGATTCCTGACGCTCCTGTGGAACCAGCCTGCAATCCTTACAGAACGTGAAGCCAAAGTGGTACGTTCTGCCCGAGCGTCATGGATCTCGAAGCAGTGACCCTGACAGACCTAGCTGGAATGTTAGGTAATCTACAGGTAGAAACGCAAACTCTAATGGCTAGGATGGATACCCTCCAGAGACAGCAGCCCTCGGGGGCTTCTGGAGGGGGTACATCAGTAGTACAAGTGACTACTCCCACTATCATTCCACTGGCACCCCCTGAGAGATTTGCAGGAGACGCAGCACGATGCGCTGCTTTCCTTAGCCAGTGTCAGTTACACTTCTCTTGTAAAGCAGCATGTTTTCCCTCTGATCAGGCCAAGGTAGCATTTGTGGTTTCGTATCTTAGCGGGTCAGCCGCTGATTGGGCAATTCCGTTGGTTGACAGGGATGATCCTTTGTTACACAGCTACTCGGCTTTTAGGCGAGAATTCCGCAAATTATTTGACAGACACATGTACACTCATTCTGCTGATACTGAGTTACTAGACCTCAAACAGGGTACCCAAGATTTGGTATCTTATATAACCAAATTCCGTAGCTTGGTGGTCGAATCTGAATGGCCTGAAGCAAAACAGAGTACCATGTTTTATAGGGGTTTGCGAGAGGAATTAAAGGACGCTCTCTCTCAAATAGTCGACCTTCCCACCTCTTGTCCAGCTTTAATAGACTTGGTGGTAAAGATTGATCATCGCTGCCAAGAAAGAAGAAAAGAGAGAGGGAAACATGAGTACCGATACGCTAGCACTAAAGAGAAAAAGAGCACTCCTGAGAAAGCCAGTGAAGACAGTGAACCTATGCAGATAGGTGTAGTCAGAGGTCCTTTGACTGCAGAAGAGAGACAGAGGAGAAGAGCTCTTAGATTATGTCTTTATTGTGGTAAAGCAGGGCATTTTTTGCGGGACTGCCCGGTGAAACCCAAAGCCACACAAAACAAAGTACAGGGAAACTAGCAAGCCTGGGCTCTTGTGAGACAAGGAACCCAGGTAGATCTGGTCTTACGGTCTCTTCTTCTGAGGTTAACACCACTCCCACGAACCATCTATATATTGCAGTACATATGACTCAGGGGGCGCTTGGTTTACATGTATTGGTAATGATTGATTCTGGGGCGTCTGGAAACTACATGGACCAAGAGTGGGCAAAAGAAAATCTGGTAGCCTATACTACAAAGGAGACACCCAGTATTGTTACTACAATAGACGGCAGTTCTCTTATTTCTGGCCCCGTAACCCAATGTACCAGTCCTATTCGCATGACTATAGATTCCGATCATCAGGAAGAAGTGGTGTTCGATTTGATTTGTTCACCACAATTTCCAGTATTACTAGGTATCCCATGGTTGAGATCTCAAAATCCTGTTATTAATTGGGAAACGTCTACTGTTACCTTTCCTTCTGTCGTACCTTCACCCGTAGCGGGGGCAGTTGTAGAAGGCTTAAGTATGGACCCCGACAGTCAAGAGTCTAGTTCTTCCTTACCACTCTGTTACCAAGATCTACAGGCAGTCTTTGATGCCAAGGAAGCCGAGGTTCTTCCCCCACACCGAGTATATGACTGCCGTATAGATTTAGAGGCAGGAGCTAGGATTCCTTGCAGCAGAGTCTATGCCCTTACGGAAACGGAAAAGGAGAATGTTTATCTACGGGACTATCTGGATTCCATGCTTCAGAAAGGGTTTATCCGACAATCGCGGTCCCCGGCCTCTTCTTCTTTATTCTTCATTCCAAAACGAGAAGGGGGCTTGCGATGCTGCATAGATTATCGGAAGTTGAATGATGTCACAATCAAGAACCGTTACCCCCTGCCTCTCATCGCCTCCCTCCTTGACAAAATACGCAATGCCCAATATTTCACTAAGTTAGACCTACGTGGAGCTTACCATCTAGTGCGTGTCAAGGAGGGTGACGAATGGAAAACAGCCTTTTGTACCAAATATGGTCTTTTTGAATATCTCGTGATGCCCTTCGGGCTATGCAATGCCCCTGCGGCGTTTCAATTTTTTATTAACGAGGTGTTAAAAGACATGCTTGAGATCTATGTAATTGCCTACATAGATGATTTACTGATCTTTTCCTGTACCATGACGGAACACAAACAACATGTCCGTAATGTATTGGAACGACTGTTTGACAACCGTTTGTATTGCAAGCTGGAAAAGTGTACCTTTCACACTAAGGAAGTACCCTTTTTGGGATATGTCGTATACCCTAGAGGCCTTAGTATGGATACCTCCAAGGTAGAGGCTGTGTTGGCATGGCCAGCTCCTCGGTCGGTAAAGGAAATTCAAAGCTTTCTGGGCCTAGCAAACTTTTATCGACGGTTTATCCGTGATTTCTCTACCTTGATATCACCTGTCACTTCACTATTGCGGAAAGGCGTTCCCTTTGTGTGGTCTGGTGAAGCAGAACGTTCTTTTCGTCTACTGAAGAAGGCGTTTACTAGCGCTCCTGTCTTGCGTTATCCAGACCCTGCATTGCCCTTTGTTGTAGAAGTGGATGCTTCTCAAGTGGCGGTGGGTGGTGTGCTGTCCCAAGCGGATGCGGTGACTGGCGAATGCCATCCGGTCGCTTTCTTCTCACATAAGTTCACTCCTGCTGAATACAATTATGCCATAGGAGACAAGGAACTTTTGGCCATAAAGAAGGCGTTTGAGGAATGGAGACAGTATCTCTTGGGGGCTAGATATCCTGCTGTGGTGTATACAGACCACAGAAACCTCCAGTACCTCAAATCTGCTAAGGCCCTATCCATGAGACAGTTACGCTGGTCCCAATATTTTAGTGAATTTGATTTCACCGTCCAATATAGACCTGGGAGAAAAAACGGCAAGGCGGATGCCCTGTCTCGGTTGGGTTTTGATATCCCTTCAGACCCCATTGAGCAAGTCAGCATCATCCCCAGAGCTAACATCGTAGGACTTGTACAAAATGAGGATGTCTTCCTATCACAGGTTAGAGCTAGTCAAGTTGCAGTAGACATAATGCAAGTGGTAGGAGCTCAGGAAATGTCGCTGCGAAGAGGACTGGTACGGGTACAAGGGGGAGTGGTGTTACCGTCGAGAGAGCTACAGGAACAGGTCCTAAAGTGGTATCATTCCCATCCAGTAGCAGGCCATCCCGGAATCAAGAGAACAATAGAAGCTGTGCGTGACCGTTTTTGGTGGCCTACAATGTTGAAAGACATTGAACAATATGTGAAAACATGTTGTGTGTGTGCTCAAACCAAGGTGTCACGTCTCAATCCGGTGGGCCTTCTTATGCCCCTACCTTCACCTGCAGGTCCATGGCATACTGTGTCTCTTGATTTCATAGTAGAACTACCGCTCACAAAACTGAAGAACAATACACTGTTAGTGGTAGTAGACTTGTTCACTAAGATGGCTCATTTTGTGCCCTTGAAGGGCTTGCCCACAGCAGTAGAGTTGGCATCCATATTCATGCAGCACATAGTCCGTTTACATGGTTTTCCCTCTGTTCTAGTGTCCGATAGAGGGGCACAATTTGTGTCACGATTCTGGAGAAGCTTATGTTCCCTTCTCCATATTGATGTCCGTTTGTCGTCCAGTCACCATCCACAGTCAGACGGGCAAACAGAGAGGGTTAACCAGTGTTTTGAGCAGTACATACGGAATCAGATGTTGCTAACTTTGGATGAATGGGATGAGTTAGTCTGGTTGGCTGAAATCTCTTACAACCAAAGCACACACTCCTCCACCAAGACCTCACCTTTCTTTTGTTCTTATGGGTATCACCCCAGGTTATTGCCCTCAGGTGTCCCTATTGATTGTCCAACCCCGGCTGCCTCAGACAGGGTAGAACACCTACACGAAGTGCAGAAGAGAGCATTGGAGAATTTAGAGATGGCAAAGGTGAGATACACAGAAGGGGCAAACCTACACAGGAGACTGGAACCCATTTATACGCCAGGAGATGAGGTCTGGCTCTCCACTAAACATCTCACTTTGGGGGGTCCACGCAAGTTTAGCCCTAAATACATAGGCCCTTACAAGGTGGAGAAGGTGATCAATCCTGTCGCCATCAAGATCATCCTGCCTCCCTCCTTTAAGATTCATCCGGTCTTCCATGTGTCGCTACTCAAACCGGTTGAACTGGGGACTAGGGTTCCTGTAAGACCTGCTCCTGTTATCCTGCATGATTCGGAGGAGTTTGAGGTTGGGGCCATCATAGATTCCCGGGTGGTTAGAAAAGCATTGCAATATCTGATCCATTGGAAAGGGTATGGTATAGAGGAACGCACATGGGAGCCTGCGGCCAATGTTCATGCCCCTCGATTATTGAGAGAGTTTCATCGGAGATATCCTGACAAGCCCAAGCCGGGAGGGGAGCATTGTGGGGGGAGTGTACTGTCATGCTTTGGGTTTCCCCTACGCTGTCCCTTTAAGAAACCCGGTATTTAATGAACCAGGAAACAGGGAACGACGCTTCACGTTCCTGCGTCAAGCTTCCCTTGTTTCCGGTTCCGTCCTATTCCTGTTTCCTGACTTCATCGTTCCTGTTTGTTCTTTGCTGTTGTCCGCTGATTTGGCGTTTGCGTCCCCCGCAACATCTATTGTGGGCCACGATTACGCTTTTGCTTAGCAGCGTTTCGCTGCCTCAGGCGTACGTTGTATGCGCCTAGTCTCCTCTCCCCGTCTCCTTGTGCCTCGCCCGGCGGCCGGGCTTAGCTCCGCCATCCGGCCGGGCACAGCCCCGTTCACTGCTGTTTGGAAAACTTGTTCACAGCTTCATAGTGAACTGCTTCGTTTTCCGCTGATCATTGGTTCCACCCGGCGGCCGGGCTTTGCTCCGCCATCCGGTGGGACTGGGTTTTCCTTTTGCTTCCCAGTACTGATTCTCCTACACCCGGCGGCCGGGTTTGTGCTCCGCTGTCCGGTGTGGTGTATTCCCCATTACTTAATTACGTAGTTAGTCAGTTAGGCTTCTCCCTACTTCCTCCTGTCCCCGTTCTGTTCCCACTTACCTTCACGGTCCCTGTTTCCAGACTATTCCATTATACCTGTCACTCTTGCTGGAAACCCCGTCCTTGGTATTTTGTGGCACTCTTGCGTGGATCAGGGTGGGTGCATCTATTCCTCACTACAGGGAATCACGGTAAGAGCGCTCATGCGCTACCAATCTTTTTTGCATTATTCTTGATACATGTGGATGGACTATATAGATTTCGTTTGGTTCTCTTAGATGGTGGTAACTCAGAAAGACATCTGCAGAAGAAGTGGGTGGAAGGTTCTTTGTGTGCCAGACAGTATTGAAGGTGTCATCAAAGGCTGTTCCAAGATAGTGGAAGTAAGAAGGGTAGATGAGATCACTATCTACACATACAACATCTAGCCTATAGTACTCAATTCACTAATTGTGTCATCCTTATCATAGCTCCAGACGCTGTACCCTATTTCCACCTTCATCTGCTAAATCAGCGACATATTAAGAACCTGGGGTACGTGATATGTTTGTGTACATGTTTAATTAATATTCCTTTTATTTGGAGTAGAGCTAGAGTGTTGTGTTTCCTCTTGTCATTGCAGCCTACCTGTTCTCCTGTTACCTTCATTGAAGTACCCCATATTCACTACTGGAGATTGCCATCAACCATCATTGTCTTCCCCCTTCTTTCCTTGTTTTGTTTCCCTGTTTTCCCCTGGCGTGTCTCTCGTACTCTAGTGCTTGATAGAGTCGGAAGACCGCAGGGGAAGGCTGCGGACTACTCTTCAGATTCCTGACGCTCCTGTGGAACCAGCCTGCAATCCTTACAATGGCTGCTCATTGGCTGACTTAAGTTGTGAAATGGCCAACCAGATCTACGGTAATACGTGGACGTGCGCGTAATGGGATCGCACGTGCCAGCGCCAAATAGACATCTCCCCCCCTCCCCCCCGGTACTTTCTATCAGTGATGAACGTCCATTCATATCAGGTCATCAACTGATCTCGGGGTGACCGCGGGCAAGGCCACTGAGTCCACTCCGAACTACGTTGCTTCGCTGTCGCCTTCCTCTTCCGAGGTGAATGTGTGAGGAGCCCGCCTAATGTCCGTTGCTGGAGATGCAGGATGGAGGCTGGCCACCGCCTTCAGGGCTTTCCGTCTTTCCAGCACGATTATTTCCAGGTATGGTGACCCTAGGGTGCGCGGGAGCGAGCTGGAGGTGCCCTGTCGGTTGCGTCGTCTTGCGCGCTGTCTTCTGGATCCTGGCGTTCTGCATGCTGCTCACGGGCATACTCTGTACGGGGACCTGAGGCACCGCGCTGGTCCAACCAATCATGTGCCTCCTCCGGGGTCGCTAAGAAGTGAGTGATACCGTCTTGCATGACTTTGAGGCCGGCGGGAAATAGCAAGGAATATTGCATCTTTTCTGTTCTGAGCCACCGTTTCACTTCCAGGAAGGAAGACCTTTGGCGCTGGACCGCTCGGGAATAGTCAGGAAAAATCATGATGGTTCGGTTCTCCACTCAGAGCGGCCCCGCCTGACGAACCGCCCTTAACACCCCATCCCGGTCTCTGAAGTGCAAGAACTTTGCCAGCATAGGGCGCGGTGGAGACCCCGGCCGGGGGCGCTACGCCAGGACTCGATAAGCCCGCTTGGTGGAGAAGAACGCTGACCGCGCCTCACCGGACGTGAATTATTTAGTCCATGTCTACATGTACTCCATGGCATCCACCTTTTCGATGCCCTCCGGCAGGCCAAGGACACGTATATTGCAGCGTCTCGACCGCCCTTCCAAGTCATCAATTTGTTCTTCCATGGTAGACATACGGCCCACCAGCGCCTGTATTGTGTCTTGATGAGTCTGTACCATGGGCTGGATGGAAGTGACAATTTTTTCTGTGTCTGACACTTTTTCTGACAATTTGTGGTGGTCATCGCAGAGGAGGCTGATGTCCGTTGTGAGGGTGCCTAGTTGCTGCTCCATAGATTATCTGGAATGCTCTATGGCCAGGAGAACCCTGTCCAATTTGGCCGAGAGGGAAAGATCTGTTGTCGCAGTATCATCTTTAGGGGGCCCCACAGAGTGACCGCTGGCAGCATCAGTTGTAGCCCCCTGGGTCGCCGCCGTCACCCTTGGTTTGCCCATTCTCGCCCCTGGGGTCGTGCACGTGCGTCCGGCAGTGACTTCCAGGCGAAGTGTCGGTTTGACTGGTCTCGCGTCTCCTGTTATTGTAACTAGCCTGAGTCCCTTGTCAGCAGAAATATTTCAGAGAGGAGCCAAGGTATGTGGGCATCCGCGGGCACCAGGAGGTATTCAGAGTGACCACGCAGCAGGCCCCTGGGGTGGACCTCCGAGTTATGCCATGTTGTGCATTCGGGTGTAACTCACTCGATTCTTCTAGTCACCGAACTCCGGGCTGCCACCGCCCTAACAGTGGGACCACATGCTGCACGCCTCCTCAGCACCTCTCCGCCTGGGAAGCAACATGGCGGGCACCTCCCCCGGGCACAAGGGGGCACCGTTACTGACCCTTGCACTCGTGTCGTTATCACAGGGGTCCCTGGCTGTCACCAGATCTCCCCCAGCGTGTCACCCTGTCAGATTGCGGTCAGGCTGGCCGTCTCCTAAGTCCCAGTGCCCCCAGGTAACCAGTGAGGAACATCCCCTTCTTAAGTCAGGCTGGGCCTCTCCACATTACCAGTAACATGGCAGTTCACTCTGGCTGGTGCCCACTCCCCGGTAGATGCTGCTGTGGATGCCACCCGTGGATTTCTGGCGCTGCACTCCTATGCAGAATGACAGTATTTGTCCTGCAGGGCCGCCATCTTGAAGTCAGGCCGGCCGCCCAATGGTCGTGGCCTGCCTCAAAGTATGCTGATTGCACCGGGCCTCCGGCCAACCTCGTGAGGGCTCCCACCTGGGCTCCACCTCAACTCCAAAGGGCAAACAAGGCTGGCCACAGGAATCAGGACGACCCTCCCAGGCCGCCCGTGATATCGCCGGAACCGCAGGTGTGCCGGGGGTGGGGGTCTCAACCGCCTCTGGGGTGGGAGACCGCCAAGGATTGGGGAGCGGTCACCTCAGGCCTCAAACGTCGGGCGCAGAGTACTTGCATTTGTCCAAAGTGATCGGGCCCCTCACTCGCGGTCTTGACGTCGGCGGGGGCGCCGCTCTGCATGCACGGTCCTCCCCAGGTTCCCGGAGGCTCCGCAAGCCCACAGCAGCTCAGATTCCGAGGCGAGGAGCATCCAACACAACGGCCGCCATTTTACTGTCCACACCATCCCCATCTCGCGCCACCGGATTTCTGTCATCTCTCGGCATCCCGTTGATCGCCAGTACCGGTGCTGGATGCCTGGTGCGGTCTTGTACCAAGAAACACCAACAACTGTCAGCCAGGCTGCATATTAAGGGGCGAGGTGGAAACCCTCTCGCAGAGGGCCAGCTCGGTACTTCCGCCATGGTGGCCATCTTAGCCACGCCCCAACACCATTTGGAGCATATAACTACTTAAGGCGACCTTTTGGCCTCGCCTCAGCCGTCAGTGTTTTTAAAAAAGTAATGGATATTTTGTTTAAGGATGTCAGTCATGTCCAAGCATTCCAAGATTATATCCCAGTCTTCACCAAAACTAAAGAACGACATTTGGCAATTTTGCATGATGTCTTTAATATTTTGACTTGTAGAGGAATTACCATTCAACCAGAAAAATTTTAATTTTTGGTTGAACAAATTGATTACCCAAGTCACACCAAAACACCTGATGGCATTAAACCTACATTCTGTTACGTGGAAGCAATTGTCCAAGCACCTCCACCTTCTGATAAGGATGCATTGAGGTCATTCTTAGGCCTATGCGAATAATATGCCCGCTTTTTACCTGATTATGCCTCCACCATTCAACCCTTGAGAAACTTGCTCAAAAAAGGCACTAACCTTAATTGGTCTGTAGAGATCAACAATGCATGCACTCATAAGGGACGGAGGAGCTTCGCGCGATTCCAAGATGGACGCGTGAGCTAAGAGCTCCCGGGACCCCTTCCACCTCCGGCGACTATCCTGTCTTCTATCCTGATTCTGCCGACGGATGTTTTTCGTTGACGCCCTGCTGATGCCAGCGCTCTTTTCGTGACTTGTTTTGGCCGTCGCACACTGAACTTACTGCGACCTGTACTTTGAGGCCTACCACGTATGCCAACCGGGGGCTCGAGTCCCCGAGGTACCCAGGTGGCAATCGAACAACAACGGCTGGTAGGCCACGCCCACTGCCCTTGGTGTGCTTTCGGTTTCGTTTCTGCTCCTTGTGCCAGCCCACTTCCCGATCGGAGTTCTTACTCTGCAACTGCCAGTCTAGTGCTTGTGCTGTGCCCTTATTCACTCGCAATTCGGTGCCTGCCACGACGGAGGTTGTTTTGCCTGAGTTTTGCACTTCCAGTTGGAGTTTCCCCCCGGTCATGACGGGCAGGACAGTTGTCAAGAGACGCGGCGCAAAAGGTTCGTCCCGAGGGGGGGCCACCCACTCTCAGACTATTGATCGCTTTACTCGACCTAAGGGCTCCCCGGGCGGATCGAGTGGTGCCCTGGAGGAAACTGGGGACGGTGCTCCTGATGACTCGGAAAGACGTGATGGGCGCCATTGCGAGTATTCAATCCAGTATGGGCCAGCAGTATGAAACCCTGGCTGCTAAAATAGACACAGTGGCGGTTGATGTTTCCCTCATCAGAGCGGACCTTGGGAAAACAAACGAGCGTGTCAAGTCTCTTGATCTTAAGACCGCTAGCCTGACCACGGATGTCTCGGACCTCCAGACCACGGTCCGTACTCTTCGGACCACCTGTGACCTGTTTGCCAATCGGTTGGAGGATTTTGAGGGCCGGGCCAGGCGCAACAACGTCCGCATCGTTGGTGTCCCGGAGAATTCTGCCGCTATGCCTGTTGATATCCTGGTGGAGGACCTTGTGTTGAAGCATCTTGCGGCGAAGGGCCTAAGTAAATTTTTTGCGGTCGAAAGGGCCCATCGTGTTCCGGGAGGCAAGCCGAAGCTGGGTGCCGCTCCACGGCCTATTATAGCTAGACTATTTAACTTTCGCGATAGAGACGCTATCCTGCAAGCATCGCGAACCACTGGGCCCATTAAATTTGAGAACGCTTCGATTAGTTTCTATCCAGACTTCACGCAAGCTGTCCAGAAACAGAGGATGGGCTTTACGGGCGTTAAGAGGCGCCTCAGGGACCTGGGACTGAAATATGCCATGCTTTTCCCGGCTCGCCTGAGAATCGAACATGCTGAGCGTGCCTTTTTCTTCGACCGCCCTGAGGTGGTGAGTGACTGGTTGGACACTTTACCGAAGCGTACCGAGGGCCCGGAAGACTCGAGAGGAGCCGAGGGAGGCGTAGAGGACCAGGAGCAGTGAGTCTACGTTGGCAAGCCGGAATACATCGCAGGGGCTGTTGGACTGTGTTTTGAGTATTATGTGAATGCCCGGGGATATGGGGGGGTCTGAGGGATCTTCCTCCTCTGGGGATTTTTTTCTCTCTTTCTGTAGGTTAGTTTAATGGGGCGACAGGCACACTGCAAGTTGGGGTGGCTTTTGGGTCTACTGCAGGGGTGCAGGGTGGGGGGTTCGTTACTATTGGGTTCCTTGGGGGTGGGGGGGGGCCTTTTTCTTCTTGTTTGTTTCGAGGCTGTGCTCTGTTTATCACTTGCTTTCACTTGACTGTTTCGAGGTGGGGAGTGCAGTCGGTTTGCTTCAGGGATGGGGGGTAGGGGGCTCAGGGTTTTGAGCTGGAATGTTAATGGTCTTGGGGACAGGATACAACGTGGGATTGTGCTGCAATATTTGAAGAGGTGCTCCCCGGATGTGGTCCTGCTTCAGGAGACCCATTTGGTGGGCAACACGTGCCACGCTTTGCACAGGAGAGGCTATCGTTTGGTGGCGCACTCCGGCTTCACCTCGGGATCGAGAGGGGCTGGTATCCTGGTCAAGCATTCCCTTCCCTTGGAGGTTGATACCACACTGTTAGATGATAGGGGCCGCTATGCTGGCATTACCGGGAGATGGGAGGGGAAATTGATCTCCATACTGTCTATTTATGTTCCGCCTGGGCTGCAGTCTACTACGTTCGCTGACTTGGGCGAGGTCATTCTGGGCTTGCCCGAAGGCTTGCTTGTGCTGGGCGGAGACTTCAATTCAGTGGCAAATGCTGAGAGTGATCGTAGCCCCCCCGTCTCCTCCCTGCATCGCAGTTGTGGTTGGGGAAATTCCTTGATGCCTTTGGGTTGGCCGATTGTTGGAGGCAGCTGCACCCTGGCCAACTTCAGTATACCTTTCATTCGGGGGCTCACGGAAGTCTCTCGAGACTTGATTATATTGTCGTGCCTGTAGTGCAGTTGGCCTCGGTGCGTGAAATCAGACACTTGGCTAGGGGGATCTCGGACCATTCCCCGATATGGTCTCATTTAGACGTTTGTTTGGGGACGGGGGGCCGTATCGCCCCGATCAATCCGTGGCATTTCCAGAACCCTAGACTCAGATCCGAGGTGGTCAAATGTGTGGACTATTATTTTGCAGAAAATGAGGGATCTGTCTCCTCCCCTGTTTCATTGTGGGAGGCCTATAAGACGGTGATCCGAGGTCAGACCTTGTCCCTTGTGGCCGGTGAGAAACGGCGCAACCAAGAGGAGGTGGTGAGTTTGGAATCTGAGATTGCGGTGCTTGAGGGGCGCTTGGAGGCTGGAGTGACGCCTGAGATTCTGCATGTTTTGGCTCTTAAGCAAACTGAATACAGGGCACTTGTGACTGCTGCTGCTGAGGCGATGCATCGCGTGCAGCAAGGGCGACTTTATGATGTGGGTGATAAGGCCGGGAAGTTGATTGCGTGGCTGGACAAGAGAGACAGATTGAATCGTGTGGTGCCAGTGATTGAGGGAGATGATGGTGTGCGAGTCGTGGACCCGGTGGAGATAGTTGAGGTGTTTGCTCAGCATTTTCGGGTCGTATATGCCCCGGTTTCGGGCCTCCCGGAGGAGGACTCGTGCTTGTTACTTCGCGACCTTGCGCTGCCCAGTCTCTCGGAGTCTGACGGGGTGTTAATGGAGGCTGATTTTTCCGCTGATGAGGTTGCGCTTGCCATTCGCTCCCTTCGTTCGGGGAAGGCTTCGGGCCCTAATGGTATACCGGTTGAGTTGTATAAGTTGTGTCCAGACAAAATGGCGCCGTATTTGCTGCGCATGTTTGCGGCCTCGCGAGATCTTGGCTCTCTTCCCAGAGACCAGAGGCTGGCTTCCATCGTGGTCATTCATAAAGATGGTAAGCCCCGCGAGCGTTGCTCTTCGTATCGTCCAATCTCCCTTCTGAACGCTGAACCAAAGATATTGGCAAAAATACTGGCAAATCGACTGGTCGCGGTGATCAGCGGACTGGTTCACCCAGATCAGTCCGGTTTTATCCCCCAGTGCAATACTGCTCTCAATCTTCGCCGTCTGCATGGCGTCATCGCGAGGGCGGGATCTCTTCGTGAGCCGGCCATCTTGGTTTCTCTCGATGCTTCGATGGCCTTTGACACGGTTGAGTGGCCGTATTTGTGGGCCACCCTCGCCAAGTTCGGTTTTGGCCCTAAATTCATCACCTGGGTTAAACTCCTGTATGAACAGCCGCTTGCGCAGGTGGTGGTTAATGGCAGAGCCTCGGCGCCCTTCGCCCTCGGGCGTGGCACGAGGCAGGGCTGTCCTTTGTCACCGTTGTTGTTTGCGCTTGCGCTTGAACCGTTGGCCGCCTGGCTTCGGTGGGAACCCTCTCTAAAAGGTATTCGTTGGTCTCCGGACTTTGAGGACCGAGTCTCTCTCTATGCCATCCTGTTATATCTGACGTCCCCCCGCAAATCGCTGGGAGTCCTCATTGACGTATTGCGCTCCTTTGGCCGTAACTCCGGGTTGGTTATCAATTGGTCTAAATCCTGTATCTTTCCGCTTACTAGTGACCCTCTTTCTCTGCCCCGAATATGTCCGATCCCGGTCTGCACTGATGGTTTTAAATATTTGGGGATTTATATTTCACTTGACCCTGTGTTGCGTTATGATCGGAATTTGCTGCCTCCGCTCGCTCGGCTCCGGTCGGACGTTGCGGCGTGGTGTAATCTGCCCCTCTCCCCCTTGGGACGTGCGGCATTGTTCAAAATGATGTCCCTCCCCCGGTTCTTGTATGCCGTCCAAAACACGCTAGATTTGGTGCCGGCTAACTATTTTCGTGAAATAGAGTCCCTCCAGAGGAAGCTGGTGTGGGCTGGGCGGCCCCGTATAGCATTGGCCAAACTCACGCTACCCTGGTATGACGGGGGCATCGCGTTACCCGACATACGACAATACTATTGGGCATCCCAGTTGAGTGCCGTGAACCATGCTATGTATGGTCCTGTCCCGAATCCGGCTTTTGAAATGGACCGCTGGCTTTTACCTGGGGGGGATTACTATAGGGCATTTTATTCTAGGAGTGCTAGGAGGGACTTGACGGGTCCCACGGCAGTGGCGGTGCGGGTTTGGAGCAGCGCGACCGCGGCTACCGGGTGGACAGATAGGCTTACCAGGGCGACCCCTTTATTTGCTGCGGAGAGGCTGGGTGAACTATGGACGTCAAAGGGGTTCGATAGATGGGATCTCATCGGGATTAGTAAATGGAGCGATCTTTGGGTTAAGGATAGAGTGAAGACCTTTGCGGAACTACAGCAGGAGTATGGTCTGCACGACTCGGAATTTTTTCGATATCTTCAGGTTCGCCACGCCGTTGGGTCGGTTTTTCCGGCCGGTTCTGATATTCCGGAGAGTTCCCCCCTGGAGGATAAGGTGCTGGACGGTCATGTTCCAGACAGCACTATTTCTCTTATTTATAAAAAACTCATTAATGTTCGGTCGGACTTGCTGGTCCATTTGCGTGGCGCCTGGACTGACGATGGGCTGGAGCTAGACGATGAAGATTGGCAGGCTGCGGTGTCCTGTCCTAAAGAGGTCGCGATTCCGGCGCGCTTGCGACTTGTTCAGCTGAAAGTCCTGCACCGTGTCTATGTCACTGGTCCTCGACTGATGCGTATGGGTTTTTCTGATGATGGACTGTGTCGGCGGGGTTGTGGTATGCTTGCTACTTTCCTTCATATTGTATGGGAGTGCCCGGTAGTTGAGTCCTTCTGGAGGGGAGTGCATGAAGTGATGAATGAAGTCACGAATGTTCGACTGATACCTGAACCTAGGCGCTGTCTCTTGAATGTGTGGGAACCGACCGACTGTAATGTTGCTCAGACTCAATGGGTGACTCTAGGCAACATGATCGCAAAGAGGGACATTGCGCAGTTATGGGGGTCTCAGAGGGCTCCCTTGGTCTCCGGATGGGAAGACAACATGGACTGGTGCATGTTCAGAGAGAAAATTGTCTACATTTCCCGTGGCAGGCCCCAAAAGTGGGGTAGGATATGGAACCAGTGGAATGCATTCCGTGGGGACATCTGTGAACCCCCCTTCGTAGATCCCCCTGGTACTCCTTGTTCCCCTTGACTGTACACTCCGGCACTCACATGTACAGATTTATTGATATTTTCGCCGGCTCTGGGCTCCCGTTCTGTCCCTCCCTCCCTTTCTTTTTCCTGTCCTGAACCATCTCCTGTCTCTCTTATTGTTTTCTGACCGCCTCCTCCTGCCACACACGAAACAACCATAATGATCGGAGTGCAGCCTTGTTTCTTTTGTTGTTTGAATGTTATAAAATGAAACCGCTCGTATCCTGTCGTTTGGAACTTAACGATCTTTTTACCATGGCTGCAGGACCCCTGGTTGTCGGCTGATGAGCTGTGTATTATGTTATACCTTGTGATGTTTTCCTTGCCGGCCCGAAGGGTTGTAGGCGAGAATCTGTACTTCCATAATCTTGCTAATAAAGGTTTTTTCAACAAAAAAAACAAAAAACAAAACAATGCATGCACTAAAATCAAACAACGTATTGTTAAAGCTCCTGTCTTAAGTTCTTTCATACCTGGTCACGCCTGCTCTGTTACCATGGATGCCAGCTTGAAAGGTATTGGAGCACAGTTTGGACAAAAAGTTTGTGAGAAAGAGATTATTGTGGCTTTCGCTTCTAACATTTTGTCTGGTGCAGAAACAAAATACAGTACCATGGAGAGAGAGGCCTTGGCCTATGTCTGGGCCATTCAGAAATTTAAGACATATCTTTGGGGGCAGTCATTTTGTAATTTTCACTGATCACAAACCTCTTGTTTATCTTTCACAAGGTGATGGTTTAGGAAAAGCATCTGCTCGACTTGTTTATTATCCAAACTGCAGGAGTATGACTTCACCATTAAGTGCTTACAAGGTGGTAAAAATGTCCAGGCAGACTGCCTTCACCTTCTACTGATAAAACTGAAGATGATTATGAATGTGTCGTACTAGCTATTGATGCAGCATCCTCATGTAATGGGGCTGTTTCAGAGAACGATTGGTTAAATGCCACTGCTCATGATGCCATTCTTAAAAAAGTTGTCGAGTATATTATAAAACGGTGGCCCCCGTTTCGCAATTTGCCCAATGATTTAAAGCTATTTGCCCAAATAGCCTCCGAGTTATCTGTTGAAAATGACCTATGTACTAGGAATGGTCATTTTGTTCTGCTTTTTTCTTTAAGACAGAATCTTATTCATATTGCACATAAGGGACTTTTGGGCATCACTGCTACCTGTAAGAAGTTAATAGAGAATTACTGGCGGCCCTCCATGACTGCACAGGTTTCTTCTTTTGTAGTGGTGTTTCTTCAATGTGTCATTTCGGACAAGCATTAGAAATCTTCACAAAATCCCCTTCATCCAGTTCCTTTACCTGAGAATCCTTGGAAGAAGGTTGCATTAGATTTCGCTGGCCCTTTCAATCTCTTACCCACCTGCTGTAAGTTTTTTAATAGTACTTGTAAACTATTATTTCAAATGGATTTACTTTTCATTTGTTGAATCGGCTACTACTCAATCTGCTTTAAGTTTCCTGAAGGAAGGGTTTTCGCTGGGGGGACACTCCCAGAGAACTGCTAATGGATGATGGCAGCCATTTTATTTCACCATCCATGAAAGAATTCTCACTGATTGTGATGTTAAACATATTCAAGTCGCACTATATAGTCCTTCAGCTAATGCACTGGTGGAGAGGACTAACCGATTCTTGAAAGAAGTTATTCTGATGCCTCTTTCTTCTGGTATGGACGTTAAAATATATCTTAACCCCTTCGACGCTCATGACGAGCTGGGCTCGTCATGAGGTAGCCTCCTGCTACGCTGATGACGAGCCCAGCTCGTCATGAAACATGCGATACCGCAAATCTCAGCGTACGGGCGGAATTCCGCCCGCACGCATGCGGTTAAAGAAAAAGTAAATGCCTATCATACTACTCCACATTCGACCACTGGTTCTACTCCCTTTGAATTATTAAGGGGGAGAAAATGACACTCTAAGCTATTACCATCTTGGCTGGAACTGCAATCCGATTTCACTAACAATGAAAGTACAACATGTTAGTGACAGGGAGTTTGCTGTGGGTTTGTGGATCCTTATTAAAAAACCTACGAGAATTAAGAAAAGAGAGTCCATGTTCACTGTTCCATGTAAGATCGAAAAGACAGGAAGGAGTGCCATTTTATTGCAGGGAAAGTGATGGTGGAATAAGAGAAAACCTGTGCCTATTTCTTAGGTACAAGCTAAAATGTATAATAAGATGTTTGCATCATGTGGGGAAAGTGACTCTGGGGCATATTATCAAGGACAGGCGATACATTATCGCCGCTTTTATCGGCAGGAAACTGCCGATAAAGCGGCGATAATGGCCTTGATAATATGCTCTATGAATTCCAATCGAAGCCCATGTTAGATGTGTTCACATCTAACATGGGCTTCGATTGGAATTCATAGAGCATACTATCAAGGCGATTATCGCCGCTTTATCTGCAGTTTCCTGCCGATAAAAGCGGCGATATTGTATCGCCTGTCCTTGATAATATGCCCCTCTATCCTGTTTGAGTCTCCCAGTTTTGTGAGTACCACCTTTTCTGCCAAGACGCAGCCCAGGCATTCTGAGTTCTCATCGCTCGGTACCTGATTTTAATAATCCTTCTCAAACCTGTGATTTATTTGTTCCTCATACATGCAATGATTTTTCCTCTCCACAATGTTCATAGGTATTGCCTGCTAAGAGGGTTTCGAAATTACTTCCACGTTTTGATGACTATGTTTTGTCTTAAGTTTTTTTATGTGGGGAGGGAGAAGATGTAGTATCTTCACTTTATATTATGTATTCTTTTTCTGTGTGATTTCTTTATCCCTTTAATGGTTTATACCCTTTTAAGCATTGTGGGCCAGATGTACGGCCGAATTTAGCAGTCGCAAAGGTGATTTCAGCCCCTTTGCGACTGCAAAAAATGTCAGGCCAATGTACCAACCCTATTTTGCGAGTCGCTAATCAATTAGCGACTCGCAAAATAGGGTTAGCGACCCGCTATTAGGAAGGGCCGTGCCAAGGACATTCCTTCCTAATAGCGACACCAACACCCATGTAAGAATGTTTTGCGACCGCAATTGCGGTTGCAAAACACTTGCAGTCTACCACCCTTCTTAGAAGGGTGGTAAAGCACTCGCGATTGGGAAGGGGTCCCCAGAGGACCCCTTCCCCTTTGGGAATAGATGCACAAATATTTTTTAAGGGCTGGCAGTGGTCCCAAGGACGGGGGGCAGTTTAAGGGCTCTGGAGGTGGTTGGGGGGGATCGGAGTAGTTTGTAGGGCTATGGGCCAAGTTTTAGGGCTCAGGGCGCGGGGTGCAGTTTTCAGGACTGGGGTCAGGTTTAGGTCTCAGGACGGGAAGTTGAGGTCGTTTTTTGGGCAAGGGACTGGGATTTATGGCTCAGTGTGGAGAGTCAGGGTAGTGTTCGGGGTGGATTGCAGGGCTGGGGTATTGGGTTTTAGGGCACAGGGCGGGGGGTTTGGGGTGTGCACATTACCACAGATACCCCTTTACCAATCATGCCTTATAATGACATTTGTTGCAAAGGCATGCGTGGTAAAGCCATACGTGGTAAAGACGTGGCCGTGGTTCAGACTGCATTGTTTAGACATGTGTGGTTAAGGCATGCGGGGTTGTATCATACAACCCTGCACCTTACGTAAGGCAGGTAAGGTTAATGGACATTTGCCAACAAGAATTTTATCTCTCCATAGACTGGAAAAAATAGGCAGTGTTCTGTGGTGCTTAATATCCCCACAGAATACTAAAATGTACAAATAAAAATGTATGAAATACAAGTGTTTTTAGTCTCTACCAGAGCTTGAACACACTTGGTAAAAAAAAATTAAACTGCCAAACTAAATCACAAAAGTGAACGCACTTGTTTAGTTACATTTTTTACACTCAATGGTGACAAAAATCAGGAATAATTTATTATAAAAAAAAGAAAAAACGTTTTCCTCGCATTTATTAAAAACATTTAGCACTGAGAGTAAGGTGAAGTGGGGTTTTACAGTGCAAATATTTACTTTTTTAAAGTTACTCTTCTTTAGTTTATGATAAATGCCCACCAGCTTGCCTGTCCTTGCCCAATTGCCAACTGAATGCCTTCCCAAGGGTGAGGGAGGGGTGGACATTTGTGCCCATAACAAAATTCTGAGACACCACCCAGCTATCCCAATGCCATGCTTGCTAATAGGAAAAGGGCACTTGGGCTGCCATCACCTTTCTCGCCCTAAGTGCGCCAGGTATGCCCTGGCTGATATGGGGTGATTACCCGAAACCAGTCTCAGGATGCTTGTTTCCGGTCCAGAGAGGACCTGGCTTCGCAGTTTGGGCTGGACTGTTCCCATGAGGCACAGGATCAAGACTGATTTGTATATGGCTGCGTCTAAACTGGGGTGGCATGTTGAGGAAAAGAACGATGGATTAAACCCAGATCTATTGACTGGGGGTGAATGCTTGATTTGCTCTGCATTCCGTCCATCAACTGTGTGTCTTTTGCAAATAGGAAAAGGGCATTTGGGCTGCCGTCACCTGTCATAGTCACCTTCACCAGGGCAGGTCCTTTGGTCGTACAGTAACAGATCACTTCCTTCTCATGGTCGGACATTGGTTGGGACACGTGCTTTCCCCCAGGACCGACCTGGGGCATTCAGCCTTCTCTTTTAGAGGACACTTCCTTCTGCTCCCTATTGAGTGAGATTGTGTCAGATTATTTTGTGTTTAACGCTGATACTGCATCCTCCAGTGCAGTAGAATAAGAGGCATTTAAAATCAAATCGCAATGCGGGGGCACTACATCAATACAGCTGTAGGTGTATGGAGGGTCTTGGATACTGAGCTCCTGTCCCTTTAAAGCTCCTTGCTTTGCCTCAAGAGTGTGGCTGCTGTTTCTGGGGCTGGCGTACAAACTCTCCACACTGCTCAAACGCACCATACTGAATTGCTTGAAAGGCCGCAGTGGGTTGACTATGTGGCACTAGGGTGACCAACCATCCGTAAATTTCATGGACCGCCTGTTATTTGGGCTCATGTCAGTTGTCCATAAGGATTTCTTTCATGAACGCCTTTTCACATACAGAATGAGAATGGGTCTCTCTATGCAGTCACAGGCTGACCTATTTTCACTAGTAAGTTCACTCCGCATGAAGCTCTGTGCAGACTTCAGCATGCTGCCAGTATTTGGTACTTTATTTTCTCCCCACAACAATTAGAATTTTTTAGAGGAGTCAGTCTCTGATGGTGAGCAAGAGAGTGACTTCTCAAAACAATGTTCAATAATCACAGACAGTATTTGCCCTGCTTGGCTCTCATCTGTAAAATGGGATAACCCAGTGCAGTACCCATGTAAATTGTGATGATAGGAATCCCACAAAAATACCTGCACAGTTGCTCAATGCTGCATGCATACCAAAAAAACACGAAATCCGCAATTGTCGTAACCTAATATAAACTTATTTTGACTTGTACTTATGTTGGTTGTCTATTTTTGTCCTGAATATTGACCCTTTGTCCTGAATTTTCACACTTACCATCCTGAATTTGCACCCATGCAAGTTGGTCACCCTATGCAGTACACATGACGAAAGTTCAATCTGACCAGGACAAAGGTAGGACCCTGCTAGCTTGGCTGGTCAGACAGGTTCATATGCAGTCCTATTGCCTCCATCCTTTCTGTTCCCAACGTCTCAGTACACACCTAGAACAAAATCCATGTGGCTTTCACTGGTCACTATTGGCTATATGCCTCGCCACAAAGCTGTCCTTGTGAGTACTAGATGTCCCTCAGGAGTCAAATGGAAAAGCATTGAAATTGTTCTTACATCAAGCTGCAGTTTCACTAGTCGTTACTAGATGTCCCTCACGAGTCAATGCAAAACCATTGAAACCCTTTCATAAAGCATTTGCATTTGACTCGTGAGGGACATCTAGTAAGGACTAGTTGAACTACAGCTCTTTGTAGAATTTGATATTGGATAATATAATATTCACTGCCCACTGCTAATCTCATTCCATAATGCTTTGCAGGGCCTTGGTTGGGATTGTTTTTTTGCCAATAACTGTGGTTGGGGTGGTCCTAAGAGGATGGGACCACCACAAAATCATCCAAGAAGATGTGCTTTTTGTTTTCAAGGCGTCTGCTTGGTTCTCTCCCTAGGTTAGGGAGGATTCCAAAATCATCACCTCTCTCACTGCTTACTAATTTTTCAGTTTAACTTTTTTCTAAGTACTATATGCTCTTTAGCATATAAAGATAGAGTTACTTATTTTATAACAACTGGCACTGTGCAAGAGGACATTTGAAATTATTGCACAGTGCAGACAAGTACACAGTGGCATCAGCTACCGCCCAGGGTTAATATCCACCCTGACTGTTTAGTTCAGGGACAGACAACACAATTTCCCTCCCCAATCGCACTTGACTGACGGGGTGACTACTGGAAAATGCATACTGCTTGCCCCTTGTCTTAGCGTTCACACATCAAATGGCTGCACAACTGTGCTCCTTTGTATTTTCAGTTAGATTCACATCTCTACTTACATTGCCCCCCCACGCCATGCCCTCTTATGTTATACAGCTGAGGATACTGCACCACCCACCGACCTCCGTTGTTGATTTTAGTGGGGGTTGCTTGTTCATTTCTCACCCTTTGGAAGGGGGCACCTCGTCTCCCAGTCTCGGTGGCTTTGGGTTGAGGATGGGTGCTCAGCAGCAGGCACTATAGAGCAGCGGCACGTGAACCCCTTGCTTTACTAGCTACAGCGAGGGTAGGGTTATTTATGTGTCTCTATTATCTGTAACTTGGCAGATAAAAACGTATAATTATCGCTAGAAGGAAGAAATAAAGGCTGATGGGGGAGGAGGATGACGAGTTGCTGCACGAGAACGGTAAAACATGGATGAGTAGGTGAAAGGATGGATGATGAAAGGATGGAGGGATGACTGATCGAAAGGATGGATGGATGGAAGGATACATAGACGAGTGGATGAAAGGGTGGATGGATAATAGAAAAGAAGGATTGGTGCATAAAAGCATGGATGTGTGGGTGAAAGGGAGAGTGGGTATGAGGATGGACGGGTGGGTGAAAGTATGGATGGATGATTGAGCGAAAAGGTGGATGGATGAAAGCATACATAGATGAGTGGATGAAAGAATGGAATAATGGGTGGGTGAAAGTGTGGAAGGATAATAGAAAAGAAGGATTGGTGGTTAAAAGGATGGATGTGTGTGTGAAAGGGTGAGTGGGTAATGGACGGGTGGGTGAAAGGTTAGAAGGATGAGTGGGTAAAATGATGGATGGCTGAGTGGGTGAGATGATGGGTGGGAAACATCATTTACCACGAAGGCATTACCACTACTCACGTTTACCACGTGACACTTACCACGCAGGGTGCCTTCCACGCAGGGTACCTTCCACGACGTCTTTACCACGGGCTAGGGGGGAGACGTGGTATTCCTTCTAGTCGATCTGCGTGGGCATGGGGGGGCAGAGGGAGGGGGGGGCTCGGAGGGGGGCTGGGGGGGGTCTCCCCCCCCAAAAATAACAAGCAGGTTACTTTAACAAAAAAACGAACATAAATTTAAAAGAAAGAGGAAAGAGCCTCCCCCTAAGACGTGCCGTGTACGTCGAAAAAGCAGTCCTTTTTTTATTTTGGTATACGTGTTTTGACGCTTGTTTCAAAGGAGGATGGAAGTAAGGGCTCGTGGAGAAAGACGTGAAGGTAAGACGTTGCAACGCGTAGTAAAATGCTACGTTGTAAATACCAGCGTGGTAAAGCCACTTGCGAGGTAAAATTCGCGTGGTAAAGCCATGCGTGGTAACTGAAATCGTGGTATAATCATATATTCATGATGGGTAGATGGGTGGATGAAAGGATGGGTAGATGAGAGGATGAGATGATGGGTAGATGGGAAGATGAAAGGCTAGTAGAGTAAATGGAAATCTGACATGAATGGATGGCTAAATCGATGAAAGGATGGCAGAGTAAGCTGAAATCTGAGAGGATGGATGAGTGGATGGGTGAACAGATGGCAGAGTAAATGGAAATCTGATGTTGGATGGATGGGTGAATTGAAACTGTGGCAGATTGAAGGGGGATCTGAGAGGATGGATGGATAGCAGAGTAAATTGACATCAGAGGATGGATGGGTGGGTGAAAGGATGGCAGAGAAAAAGGATATCTGAGAGGGTGGGTGGATGAGTGAAAGGATGGCAGAATAATTACTAATATGAGAGGATGGATGGACAGCAAAGTAACTGGAAATCGGAGAGGATGGATGATGGCTGTATGAATGAATGGGCAAAAAAATCAATTTATGTTTGAAAGGCTTTATTGATGGATGGATAAGTCAAATGATGGATGTCTAGGTGGATGGATGTATAGATGATGTAAGCATAGATGCTGGATGTCTGTACGGATGAATGGATGGAATGGCCAATGGATGGATAGAATTGTGAAAGACTGAATGATGGATGAAAGAATGAATGGATGCGAACATGTAAAGGTGAAATGGTGGATATTAGCGAGTGGCTGGAAGGGTGAAAGGATAACTAGATCAATTCTTGGCTGGAAAAGACAAGGAGGCTCTTCCAGGGAGGTTCGGGCTCCCATGCCTCGCTTGCTTGGTGCCATCACAGCTTGGATTCAAAGTGGGGGCTACTTACATTTTCTGGCTACTCTCTGGCCATACAGAGCTTTCGTGTTGAGGCTGAAGGTTGTGCTTCTCCCTGTGCCTGTCAGTGGATCATAAAGGTGTTCATACTACATGCCCATTGTAATCATTGTCCTCTCTGCGGTGAGCAAAGAGCGATGGTCATTTGTAATTATCATTTTATGAAGAGTGCAAAACGAAAAAATGCTGTGTTTACAGGTGAGGAAAGCAAGACAGAGTGTGTGTGGGGGAGTAACACTGCTACTGTGTGTCACGCTGTATCAGCCCTCTTCACACAGTCTTCTGATGAAGTGTTGATATTACGTGGTGAAAGAGAATGTGAGCTGGAAACCTCTACACAGAGAAGATCTGCAGATCGTGGTTGGAGGCTCTGTACACCGAATGCCTATCAGCAGTTTTGCAGCCTCCACGGAACATGGACAGCAGCGTCAGATGCCTTTGCATTATTTTCTGGGGTGAGTATGAGGGTCTGCAAATAAATGCCAGCCACCAACCACCACTCCCTCTTCTTGGCCCCACCCCTTCCCAGTCCTCTTCATGGCAAGCAAGAAAGCGATGGGCTTTAAGCCCCATCTCATTTCCTGACTCCAGCAGTTTCAAGGCCCTTTTCCTCACATAGTGAAAATGTTTTAAAGGTGGGCAGGTCTGAGGGGAGGTGATGCAAGGAATTACATGCAGAAGGAGAGTCAAAAGACCGTGATGAAGTAGGAGGTGAGAACTTGTGAGATATGTATATGGAGGAGTTCAGAAATATGTGAGGAGGAAAAGGGTGGAAAGGACCAGCAGGGTCAGAGACTGCAAAGGAGAGTGGTGTGAAAAGGAGAATGGGAGTGATGGAGAAACTCCGAAGACCACTGTCTCATCCACAAACATCAGTCCTTCACATGCTCATATTTTCAAAACTGAAATATTTTCAATTCTAGTTATTCACAATAAAGCATTGTTGTTACTCAGTTAGAAAGGCGGTCCTTGGAGAGGCAGAAGAGGTCTGACTGCCCCCTCCCGGGACCTACCTCTCTGTAGGGAGTTGGCCGAGCACCGTCGAGAGACATCCTGGGTGAGGTTCCTCTCCTAGAATCGTAACAGCAGAGCAATCACACCACTACAAAGGGACACCACACAAGGATAACTTCTTAGGAATTTTATCAGCAATATCGATTGATCCTCTCGGGGATATGTACAAACGGATCGAGGGATCCTTAAAGTCTCGGTAATGGAGGGAAAGGGGTAGTGGGACAGTCTTGAGATCAGCAAGGTCGGGCCGCGGCGGCACCAGCAGGACTCCAAGATGGTTTCAGCGAGATTGGGCCGCGGCAGCGCCAGCAGGACTCCAAGATGGTTTCAGCGAGATTGGGCCGCGGCAGCGCCAGCAGGACTCCAAGATGGTTTCAGGGTTCAAGGCAGCGAGTTCTTCTCGGGGTCAGCCGCGACAGCGTCAGCAGGGCTCTCGACTCCAGGATACAACTGCCGACCCATTCCAGAGCTGCCCCAGATATAGGTCTGGGGCCCTTTGATGTCCGGACCCTCGCGCCTGGGGGTCAGAGGGGCCGGGATGAGAGCGTCCAGACACCCAGCAGGGGGGTGGAGCCAGCGCCCAGGGAGGCTGGCGGGCGATCGAAACCAGGCGTCCGGGGACGGCTGGAGGGCCATCGAAACTCCACTCCTCTGTGATCCGTCAAGTGGCCGCTTTACCACCTGGTCGGATCTTGGTGCCTCGATGTCGGGGCTTCGCTGGGGTTGTGGCCGGGGACGGGCCGAGGCCACGTGGTCAGGACGTGGAGGGTCCAAGATGGAGTCGGGGCCTGCGAGGGTGGCCCGGGTAGGGTCTGGACCAGTAGAGTGCGGCGAACAGGGGTCGCCGTGTTCCGGAGGGGGGAGAGTCGGGGGTCGCCAGGCGTGGCGGCTCTCGTGAAGGGTAGTTTCGTCGGGGAAAACAGGGGTCATGGCTGTCCTGGGCCCGCCATGCGGGGAGGGGCGTGACCGCGCCACGAGGCCGGGTCCAACACGCGTCCCCCCCAGCTGAAGGCGGGGAGAGTCACCCATCTTCTTGGGGGTTCTCCTCGTCGAGGCGGAAGAAGCGGGACAGGCCGTCGGCGTTGGCGTGGTCGTTGCCGGGGCGATGCTCCACAGTGAAGTCCATTCCTTGGAGGGAGATGGACCATCGCACCAACTTGGGGTTCTCTCCTCGCATCTGCATCAACCACCGCAAGGGCCGGTGGTCAGTCTGCACCCGGAAGTGGGTGCCGAAGAGATAGGGCCGGAGTTTCTTGAGGGCCCATACCACGGCGAAGGCCTCTCGCTCAATGGTGCTCCAGCGTTGTTCTCGGGCCCGCAGACGTCGACTGAGAAAGGCCACAGGTTGATCAACCCCATCGGCCTTGAGTTGGGAAAGGACCGCCCCGACACCGTGCTCCGAGGCATCTGTCTGTACTATGAATTCCTGGCTGTAGTCGGGGGCTTGGAGCACGGGGGCGGTACACATCGCTGTCTTTAGTGTCTCAAATGCGGCCTGACACTCGGGTGTCCAGTGCACCTTCTGGGGCTGTCTTTTTGAGGTGAGTTCGGTGAGGGGGCCCACAATGCTCCCATAGTTTTTCACGAAGCGCCGGTAATACCCAGTGAGCCCCAGGAAGGCTCTGACTGCTGTCTGGGTGTCCGGGGGCTCCCAGGCCATGATGGCGTCGATCTTGGGTTGGAGGGGAGCCACCTGGCCGCTCCCCACTTGGTGTCCCAGATCGGTCACGGACCCTTGGCCGATCTGGCACTTGCTGGCTTTTATTGTCAGTCCGGCCCGTCGGAGGGCCGCCAGGACCTCCCAGAGGTACTTGAGGTGTTCGACCCAGTGGAGGCTGTACACCGCAATATCGTCCAGGTAGGCGGCGCTGAACTCTTCTAGCCCTGCCAGCACCTTATTCACCAGCCGCTGGAACGTAGCGGGGGCGTTCTTCATCCCGAAGGGCATCACTCTGAAGTGGTAGTGGCCATCGGGGGTCGAGAAGGCGGAGCGCTCCTGGGCGCCCAGTGTGAGCCCGATCTGCCAGTAGCCGGCTGTTAGGTCGAAGGTGCTCAGGTAGCGGGTCGCACCCAGGCGGTCGATCAGTTCATCGGCCCGGGGAATGGGATGGGCATCCGTCCGGGTGACGGCGTTCAATCCCCGGTAGTCGACACAAAACCTCAGTTCAGGGGTGGCGCCAGGGGCGGCGGCCTTGAGGACCAGGACGACAGGACTGGCCCACGGACTGTCAGAGGGGTCGACTACCCCCAGGGCCAGCATCTTGGAGATCTCGGATTGGATGCAGGTCCGAACTCGGTCGGGAACTCTGTAGGCCCGGTGTCACACAGGTGGGCTGTCCCCGGTGTCGACATCGTGTACGCACCACTGGGTGACTCCGGGGGTGAGGTAAAATAAGTCTGCGAATTGTCCCAACAAGTTGCGGCAGTCCTGGCGCTGTTCTGGGCTCAGGGTGGAGGAGAGGATGACCCCCTTGACGGAGCCGTCTTTCTAGGAGGTGCTCAGGAGGTCTGGTAGTGGCTCTGAGTCGTCTTCGGCCCGCCATCCGTAGCCATCAGCAGGCTAAGCTCCGTGCGGACAAAGTGAGGCTTGAGCCGGTTTGAGTGGAGAACCCGGAGGGGGTTCCTGGGGGATTCCATGTCCACCAGGTAAGTAACAGGGCTCTTGCGCTCCACCACCTTGAAGGGCCCCGTCCACTTGTCCTTGAGGGCACATGGTTCGACCGGGGACATGACACAGACCTGTTGGTCCGGCTCGAACTCAATGGAAGAGGCATTTTGGTCATACCAGCGTTTCATCTCCTCCTGGCTGGCCTCGAGGTTGGCTTCGGCCAATGCTCGGAACTTCCGAGTCTGATTTCGGAGGGTCAGGAGGTATCTGTAGACGTCGGGGGGAGCATCTCGGACTGCAGCCTCCCAGCCCTCCTTGACCAGGCTGAGGGGACCACGGACGGGGTGTCCGTACAATAGTTCGAAGGGGCTGAACCCCAGGGACTTCTGAGGGACTTCCCGGTAGGCGAAGAGGAGGCAGGGCAGCAGCACGTCCCACTGGCGTCGCAGGGGCTCTTCCAGGCCCATGATCATCCCCTTAAGAGTTCTATTGAAGCGTTCTACCAATCCATTCCCTTGGGGGTGGTAGGGGGTCGTAAACTTATATGTGACCCCGCACTGTTGCCACAGGGACTTCATGTATCGAGAAATAAAGTTCGTACCCCGGTCACTTATGACCTCTCGAGGGAAGCCCACCCTGGAGAAGATCCCCATCAGTGCCCGACCCACCACGGGGGCCGTCACAGTTCGGAGAGGGATGGCTTCTGGATAGCGGGTGGCATGGTCCACCAGGACGAGAATAAACCGGTGTCCTTGGGAGGTGCGAAGCTCCAGAGGCCCCACAATGTCTATTCCCACCCGCTCGAAGGGGGTGTTGACGACTGGGAAGGGTTGGAGGGGGGCCTTGTGTTTCCCTCCACTCTTCCCGCTGGCTTGGCAGGTGGGGCAAGTCTGGCAGTGATTGCTCACATCGTTCTTCATCTTTGGCCAGTAGAAATGGGTCACCAGGCGGCTGTATGTCTTGTCCTGCCCCAGGTGCCCAGCGAGGGGTACATCGTGTGCCAGGTTCAGGAGGAAGTCTCTGAATCGGAGGGGAACTACCAGCACCCGGACGGCCCCTAATTCGGCAATCTTTTGTTCGCTGTAGAGGAGATCGTGGTCCCAATAGACCCAGTGGGACCCCGATGGGTCTCCGGCGGCTTGGGTGGTGGCTTGTTGTCGGATTCCCTCGAGGGAGGGACAGGTTTTCTGCTCCTGCCGGAACTGTTCTCGGGTGGGGCCACCTTTTTGGTGCCATTGGGCCAGTTCCGGGAGGTTGCTGAGTTCAGCGATTTCTCCCCCGGGGGGCCCCAGGGGCTCGTGGTCTGGCTCGGCATCCTCTGCTACTGCGGGCGGTGGAGGTGCGAGCCACTCTGGTTCCTCAGTCGGGGCGTCCTCCGTCGGGGTGGAGGCTCGGGCGGACATGCAGCGGGTGGTCGCACAGACTCACTCGGGAAAGCCTAGCATCCCCAGATGCTCTCTCCGCTCGACGTGGGCCCAGGGGGAACTTTCTAGGTCGTTCCCGAGGAGGCAGTCCACGGGGGCATCATCCCGGTCAGTCACTTTTAGCATGCCCGACACCCCTCCCCACTCGAAGGGAATACGGGCCATTTGGCACAGGCTCTCGGAGTTGTCCGCCGACCGTACTGGGCACAACACATTGGGCAGGATTTGGTCGGGGGTCACCAAGTGGCCACGGACGGCCGTTACGCTGGCTCCGGTGTCGCGGAGGGCTTCCGCCCGGTGTCCATTAATGGTGACCCATTGGCGGTAATTCTGAGTGTTGCCCGGGATCGGGGCCCGGGGAATCATGTCCCTTTCTCCTAGGCATACTAGGGACATAGCGGCGGGCTCCCACTCGGTCTGGTCGGGGTCGTAGGTCTCTTCTTCGGCACTCTCTTCTCCCAGGGCGGCGGCAGCGATCTGGCGGTTTGGAGGGCCGGTGGAGCCGGGTCGTTGGTTCATTGGGCAGAGGGGGTCATTAGCATAGTGACCAGGCCGCTGGCATCTGTGACAGGTAACGTTCGGGCGGGGCCCCGGCCGTGGGGGGGTTCCCCCTTCCGGCCAGGGACGGTGAAGTGGGGGTCGGGGGCAGCCCCGCGGGGAAGTCCCTGGTCCGGTTCTCACCTCCTCCGCCGCCCCGCGGCCGGTGGTTCCCCGGGGGACCTCGACCGTAGTCTCCCATCGGGCTCCGGGGGACCCGGGTGCTCACCCAGCGATCGGCCTCGACGGCGAGTTTCCGGGATCGGTCAGTTTGCTGTCGAGGAGATGTTGTCGGAGTTCGATAAAGCAGTTGTTGGAGAGGTGCTCCCATACAATGAGGTCGAACAGCTGCTCGTATGTGGTGACCTGGCTGCCCTTGATCCACCCTTCTAGGGCTCTACTATAGAAGTTCACGTACTCCACCCATGTAGTACCGGGGAGCTTCTTACAGTCCCGGAATCGCTGCCGGTACATCTCAGGGGTGAGTCCATAGCGGGTAAGGAGGACAGCTTTCATGTGTTCTTAAGATGTCATTTCGGCGTCGGGGAGCTCGAGCAGGGCGTCTCTCCCTTCGTTGACGAACTTCCCCCACAAGCCGGCGCCCCAGTCTTTGGCGAGTACTCGATGGGAGGTCATGGCTACTTCGTAAGCCTTAAACCATTGTTGGATGTCGTCGTTTTTGTAATATTCTTTGACGACATCTTTGGGAATGTGGACCTTATTGTCTGTAGGGGGAGGCGGGCCCCGGTTCTCGGAGGCGCTGGCCTCCCCATTTTTGGCCTTGATCTCAAGCTCTTTTAAGCCCCGCTCGTGCTCGAACGTGATCTTCTTCTCCTCTAAGTCTCTTTGCCTTCGTTTCTCCTCGAGGTCTCCTTGCAGTCGTAGTTGATCCAGGGCTATTTTTTTCCGGCTAGTTTTAGTTTTCCGTCCAGGCGGAGTCGGGCGAGCTCCAATTCGTGGAGCCGGCTCCTTTCTCGCTCTCGGGCGTCTTCGTGGGAGAGGCCCGTGTCTATGTTTGTAGGTCTTTCCCCCGCTGGGGTTGCGTCGGTCTCCGGGTGCATGTTCCGAACTGTGTTGTCTTCGCTCTGGGGTGGCGTTGCTCCTGCCTCCACCCATGTTTGTAGGGCCTGCTTGAAATCCTCCTTGGTGCTTAGTCCAGTGGTAGCGATGCCCAGGTCTTTGCAGAATTGTTTCAATTCTTTATGATTGTAGTCCTCTAATCGTTCCTTCTGGAACTCCGTGGTCGGTCCGGTTTCTTTGGTCGTCATGGTCGCGGTGTGTTTCTGTCAGTAGTGGGTGAGTCACTCTCTGTACGATTTGCGTCGGCTCGGATCGCACCGCCTGCCACCAATGTTAGAAAGGCGGTCCTTGGAGAGGCAGAAGAGGTCTGACTGCCCCCTCCCGGGACCTACCTCTCCATAGGGAGTTGGCCGAGCACCGTCGAGAGACCTCCTGGGTGAGGTTCCTCTCCTAGAATCGTAACAGCAGAGCAATCACACCATTACAAAGGGACACCACACAAGGATAACTTCTTAGGAATTTTATCAGCAATATCGATTGGTCCTCTCGGGGATATGTACAAACGGATCGAGGGATCCTTAAAGTCTCGGTAATGGAGGGAAAGTGGTTTCGGGACAGTCTTGAGATCAGCAAGGTCGGGCCGCCGCGGCGCCAGCCGGACTCCAAGATGGTTTCAGCGAGATTGGGCCGCGGTAGCGCCAGCAGGACTCCAAGATGGTTTCAGGGTTCAAGGCAGCAAGTTCTTCTCGGGGTCAGCCGCGACAGACTCCAGGATACAACTGCCGACCCATTCCAGAGCTGCCACAGATATAGGTCTGGGGCCCTTTGATGTCCGGACCCTCGCGCCTGGGGGTCAGAGGGGCCGGGATGAGAGCGTCCAGACACCCAGCAGGGGGGTGGAGCCAGCACCCAGGGAGGCTGGCGGGCGATCGAAACCAGGCGTCCGGGGACGGCTGGAGGGCCATCGAAACTCCCCTCCTCTGTGATCCGTCAAGTGGCCGCTTTACTACCTGGTCGGATCTTGGTGCCT
Source organism: Lissotriton helveticus (assembly GCF_964261635.1). Lineage (NCBI taxonomy): Eukaryota > Metazoa > Chordata > Amphibia > Caudata > Salamandridae > Lissotriton > Lissotriton helveticus. The sequence goes on along the minus strand of NC_136057.1, from coordinate 1,892,016,933 downwards.
CGATGTCGGGGCTTCGCTGGGGTTGCGGCCGGGGACGGGCCGAGGCCACGTGGTCAGGACGTGGAGGGTCCCAGATGGAGTCGGGGCCTGCGAGGGTGGCCCGGGTAGGGTCTGGACCAGTAGAGTGAGGCGAACAGGGGTCGCCGTGTTCCGGAGGGGGGAGAGCCGGGGGTCGCCAGGCGTGGCGGCTCTCGTGAAGGGTAGTTTCATCGGGGAGGACAGGGGTGATGGCTGTCCTGGGCCCGCCATGCGGGGAGGGGCGGGACCGCGCCACGAGGCCGGGTCCAACACTCATTTATCTGGTACTGCGAAAGAGCAACTACACAGCCAATAGATCTGGCTTGTTTTAAGTGTATGCTAGTCGTGTGATGTGTCTGGATGCAGTGACCGAAAACCTACAGAGAGGCGCCAATATACTGGCTAGGTGCCATGCCACCTGAAGCATAGGATTCTAGTGCACTTTTTAAGCCAGCAGTTCACTTAAACATATAGGTAATGATTCTTGAAAAGGATTCATAGTAACTCTTTTTTGGCCACACCCACCTTTTTCATTCCACTCGAAGCACAGACTTTCACTCTCATTTTTTGACCATGGAGTAACCCAGGACAGGCGAAAGCAGTCCAGTGTCCTGTTCACAATTCAATTTTGAACAGAGAATAGGGTAACTATACGAGTCCATATTTTTCCTTGGCCCATAGGATTTTGTGGCTCAAGGATGATCTGGTCACCTGATATTCTCACCAGTTACTGCTTTGAAATTGCAAACAGGACACAGAGCAGCTATCAGCTGCCTTGATCCTCCATAAGTCTCTAGGAAAATGAAAGGTCAAGTAGGACCAGAGAAGTTGAAACCCACCAAAATTCTCTGTTTATGATTGTTAAACTGTCACCGGCACCTGAAACTATTTTTAGGGAGAGGGGGCAGTAGCACAATACCAAAAACTGTATTTGAATAAGACTATAGGAGGGGCCCTGAATATCCGCCATTGGTACGGCGCAGGGAGGTTGACATGAAATACTCCCCCATCACATGAACAGTGCTATAATACATGTTCCTGTCTCTGGAAAATCCAGGAAGGAATATAATGATGGACCAGTTGATCCATGTCTTTTGCAGGGAGTGGAGTCTTGGGGCAGAAACAACCTTTCCTGCCCTTAGTCAAGGCCAGAAGGGTGCTGGCCTGTTGCAAAAAAAATAAACTTCCACCCAGCCTTGGGCAAGGTGGGGTGACAAAACAAGGGGAGGTTGAGTTAAGAATATAGTAAAATGCAGTCCTTCCAGGTCTTGCTGAACAGCTGGGTAGGATTATTTTTAATTAATAAAAATGCCCCCATCCTTTGGAGGAGGAGATGGCAATGGTGCAGAAAATACAATACACTTCTCCCAAGACAGAAGGCCGAAATTAAATACCCCATGGTCTTGAGGAAGACAAAATAATGGCCTAGTCAGGAAGAATGAGGGCGGCCGACCTACTTAGGCAGCTCGATTAATTGATTGTAAGGGGTCCCCCATAAAACGTATTAGTGGGATTCCAACCAATACCATTCTTTAAAGTTCAGAAACAATGTGAAAATCCAGCCTATCTGGATGTTTCTGGTTTTGTTTTGTTTGTTAACATTACCTGAAATATGCATAACTTGCATATGCTCCTTGAGCACTCTTTCATTTGTTTATAATTCATAAATGGCTGAACAAACATATACCAAACCAACAGAAGGTACCAAACGGTGCCAACATTATAGAACCCGTACTGGAGTTGAAAAACACAATGGACTGAATGGAATTCTAAGTAATTGCTAGTGATTGAGATTAATTACAACATCCACTCATCACTTATTTGTTTCTCACAAAATATACCCAGTCAATAGTTGCTTGCCATTTTTATTTTTATTTTTCGTATTTAACGCGGTTCATGGCGATTACCATGTTAAAACATTTTTAAAAAATGTCTTGCGAAATCTTTTTATATAATAGAGGTCATTTTATACTAAATTTAGAATGAAGAAAGCTTACATTTTAAACTGTGAATTTTGTATATTGTGTACGTTTGGTGTACATTGGTCAAGGGCATGTCAAGAGGTATTAAGAATGCGGAAGTAGGTTTTCCTATGAACTGGTATGTAATCTTTGACTACCCAAAGCACAATTCTACCTCTTTAACATATATATTTGCATATTATTGTTTTTTTCATAATGTTGAATTTAGGCGATTCAGATGATTATAGTTCTTATTTTAAACGGAGTACAGTATTTAGCGGTAGTTTTTCTAATGCAATTAACATTTTTGCACATTTGCACACCCCTTTCTAGATGACTACTTTCCGCCTGGTAAGGTGATTGAATCTGGTAAGTTGATTAACAGGCCCGCCAAATTCATTGTTCACAACTTGGCAAATGATGTGACATGACATTAAAATGATACTGATGACATCAGCGATGACATTACATATTTCCTTATCAATAACTGTATGGATGATAACACAGATGAATAGTTCTTATGTTGTTACTTAAAGGTATTGGGTTGTTAATTTATGTTTCATTCCTATGGGCCTCCAGGCCCATAGGAATGAATGGCAATTAACGAATCGGTAAATACCGATTCGGTAAATACCGAATTTTACAGATTTGGTAAAATTTACCAAAAAATTACCTACATACTATTTACCTATTCTTAAATACCGAATCGGTATGATTCGGTATTTAAGAATAGGTAAATAGTATTTACCTACATATGGCCCTAAGTGCATAGTGTTATTTGAGTTAGGTGAATTATGACTTTAGCCTATTGGCTTTGACGTGGTCTAATATCATTCTGCTTTCCAATTAGTAGAGGCCTATGCTTGAGCAACTCCATATTCTAACCTGCAGCCATCTTCTGAGCCTCTGTATGTGAGAGGTTATATTGGAGATTACATGTGTTGTTCACCAGTAGTGAACCAGACAGGACCGGTTCTTATCGGGTGGAATGTGCTCTCTTCGTGCTGAGTCAGAGCAAAACGCTTGGCCAGCTGCTTGTTGTGCTCTTGGTACGAGGTGGTACAGGAATCCAATGAGAACTGTAGGTGGAGTTAGGTAGAAACTTGGATGGAGAGCTGCATTCTATATTAGAGAAAGGGGGTCCGAGAGATGCTGAGATGCTGAGATGCTGGTCTGGTGGTTTGGCGGTCTGATGATACATCACGGTGCAGACGTGTAGTCGGGTTTGTGCAACAGAGAGTCCTGATCCAACCAGAGAGGGAAAGAGAGACGGACCCTTCTTCAGATGGCAAGACGCCTAAGATTATGGTGAGGTGTTCCAGGTGTACTTATTGTATCTAACTATGCTTTTATTTTCAGGTTCTATGTATATGTATGTTTTTGTGATTGCTACAAATGTTTACTGTGTTCTTCTTCCTTGTCATTCTATTATCATGTAATAAAGAAACCCTAGAGCATATCATTTGTTTGCATTCCTTGTGAGGGAAGGTCGGGACCCTTTTTTACCAAGTACTTACAGAGGGATGGGCGATCCCCCTCTAATGGGTAATTGTTGATACGGGAGGGAAATCGGCTCCCATCAGGGATGTCTAAATTCTAATTATTCTATCCAATACATTGCTCGGAGGAGCATGCGTTGTGTACCCTCTCAGATGGGGAGGTGTTGTGATTTGCTGCGTACCCTCTCGGATGGGGAGGTGTTGTGACTTGTTGTTATTTGCGAGCTCCTCGGCAATGGTCCTATATGTGGTCAGTGTTTATTCCTTTCTTGGGTAAGTATTGTGAAATGTGGTGTCTTTCTGGATCCTGAGAAAGGATGTGGTAAGTAATGGCCTGGTGACTGACAGAAGCACCAAAACATACAGAGAAGTAGGTAATTACACACGTCTCCCAGAGGGCCGATGATATATCTCTGTCTTAAGATTCTCTCCTATCGCTATATTAAAGGTACTGCCCAACCCATGATTTCTTCTATCTGAGTCAATGTAGTACTCTTGAAATGGTGTAACATTTAACAGAATGTAATCCTTATTACCTGATGCTCCATAGACAAGGTGGGTAACGAGCTCAGGAAGTAACCGCAAACCTTCCCTTTGTTTGGGAGCACCAGGAGTTGCTGAAGAATGGAAGATGGGTCTAATCAAGGGAGAATGCAGATCCAGATGGGAATAGATCTGTAGAAATATGAATCTAAAGACAAGGAAACATGAGGAAAAAGACAGAACAAAACAACAGTGCATGGAAAAGCAAAGGAGTGAACAATCAGAGTGAACAGGAGCCCTACAAAAAGCATGTTGAGGCAACTTGTTGCAGCCTTCATGCTGCTTAAATTAGTCGGGAAACAGTCCTTCCTCTGAACTGATTTGTTGGCTTCCTCTGGATGCCCCGGCTTCTGAATCTCACCCCCTACCATTTATGACCACGTCTCCACAGCCTCCATTTCGGTGATTATCTCTTATTGCCAGTTACTCACCAAATCCTTCCCTAAATCATGACACTCTGACATCCAAATGAATCGTTTCCTTTTGTGAATCTATTATTATTGGGTTTTAAGATTGATACAATGCAAGTCATATGAAAAAAGCAAGAGATGTTGGGCATTACACCTGGCATATAAGGCACAGCATATTCATATAGCATATTTACTGTTCACGCTCGGGCAATGTAAAGGGTGATCAAGAGTGTGACTCACAGGTACATTTGACCTCTAGCATAGAGTGGATATATATCTTTGTAAGTTGCGGTTCTAGCACTCGGCTGGAGGCACCTGCAGTACCCACTGGTTGCCAAAGGATGAACGTCAGGGCGCACCGGTATTTCGCGACGTTGCCAGTGCAGCGCAGAGTGTGCAGCATGGGTGTAAGTTCTTGACTAGTCGCCGCGCCCCTGGGGCAAGCTCTGGCAAGTTAGACTCTCCTTAGAGGACGTCGGGACAGTCGGCTCCTTGACACCTGGAGACCTGACGTCAAGTCCACCTGGGCGGGCGCTCGCTGAGGGGGCAGCGCCCAAGTGGGTCAGCAATTAAACATGTGGCTCCGTGGCATGTCTACTGGTCTGCTGAGTTGCCGCCACGCCATGACTGCGCTGGCTTTAGTGGTGTCAAAAGTGGAGGCACCTTTACGGGGTATTGATCCTCCGCCGCGCACGATGTCAGGTCGGCGCTGCTGCGGCGTCTTCGTGCTCCAGTACCTGCTGGCAGAAGAGAGTGAGGGGAGTAGGTGTGCACTCTTTAAGGGATCCCGCAAAGATAGGGGTGCTTGTGATTCGTCTGCAAGGGCTTGAGACGTGGTCAGTAGGCTATCCGCAGAGTGTTCCTCCTACTGGGCTGCAGAAATAATGGGAGTGCTAAATGTGCTGCTTTGAGTGTTCACTGATGAATCGTTTCCTTTTGTTGTGCGAACCAATGCTTTCTTATTTGCTTCCGGTGCTGTACTTTTTTCAGCAGGATGTTGACTCTCAAGACCTACATCCAATAGCTTATTATTCCAGACCCTTGACTGAACCTGAGAAGAACTACATAAGTTATGGTCGGGAATTATTGGCCATCAAAGAGGCATTTGCACATTGAAGACATGATCTGGAAGGCGCTCAACAGTTGAACACAGTCTGGATGGACCATAAAAATATGTTTTATCTGAAAACTATGAATTGTGCCAACATAAAACAAGCATGATGAGATATGTCTCCAGCTGTGACTATTAAATAACCTATAGATTTTGTTGGAGACATGGAGAGGCAGATGATTTTTCTCAACAGACAGATGTTGCTAAAAAGGCAGATGCACAAGGTAGGGCCCCTAAGATGTTAAAAAGTTCCCCTTATTCATCTAAATACTTATGGAAATTGGTAAAGGGATCTCAACTTGTAATCTCCAGTAAGCAATGGAGCATGCAATAAGGATTATTGTATTATGATGATGCCTTATTCCTTGCTGGTCAATTCATACAAAACATGATTGGAGAATCATGGTATCTTGATTCTGCAAAAGCGGGCATCCAGGACAATGCACAATGTTTGAAACCATGGTTGGAATCTTTTAGTGGTCTAATCTTCAGACCTCGGTCACAGGCTACATAAAGAATTGTGTATTTTTTGCACAAGCAAAGTCTCCTCCAGTTGGAAGTCTGCAACCTCTTCCTACTCCTAAACAACCATGGGATATAAGCTTGGTGGACTTCTTTGCTAAACTGCTTCCATCACGTGGGTATACAATGATCTCAGCAGAAGTTGGCTTCTTAAGATGGGTCACTTAATCTTTTTCAAGAAAGTGCCCAGTGCTGACCCGAGGGTGGTCAGAAAAACTGCTTGCCATTCTGGTGGCGGGGCATGGCCCAATTTCCTTTTTTCTCCCTCTTCTTTTTTGGATTATTCTTTCCCTGGTGTCTAATAAGCGTTATGTCCAACTGGTGTGGCAGATTTGGATAAACACCCCCAGTCCGCCTCTGGAGGGTGGGGGGACAGAAATGTAGTGGGGCTTGTTCTGGGTTGGTGGCACAGCCAGATGTCTCATTGGACTAACACCACTCCTTTTTTTGGCTGGTTTTGTCCAGGTGTCTGTGGGGCTTTCTGCCCACCCCCATGAGGGCAGCTGGGGGTAAAACCCCCACCCATCCACCGCCTAAGAAGGCAGAAACACTATTGCATCCAATCTGAGGTGGAGGCATGGCCTGTACCTGGACAGGCTGCCCCCGAGCAAAGTCTACCCCTTCTATTTAGTGGCTGCTTTTTAGGGCTCACGCCTGCGTTGCCGTGCGCAGCACTGCCCGCGCAGAGCGAGAGCCCTTTGGCTGGGCTTTTGAAAGCTGACCACACGCTTGTGCGTGTGATCAGGCTTTCGCCCTCAGGCATAGGCTTTCGCGTCTTTTTTTTTTTTAAAAAAGGCACACGATTGGGCAAAGGCAGGCGCATGTCCTGCCTTTGTAACACCCATTCCTGACGGTGACTAGCACGCTCAGCAGCGTACGTTCACCTCGCTGCCTGTGCTGCCGCGCTCCCTCCCCCGCTCCTCTGTGGTGCGCGCACCACTAGTTTCGTTTTTTATCTCTGAGGGTGGTGAACATTCCCCCCTCCCCCCTAATTTGCTTTTGCGGTAGTCCGTTGTTTGACTACTTTCTCTTGTGATTATATGCTCGCCACCTGTTAATAGGACTTTTTTTTACATTCTTATTACTTTAAACTTTAATGGCTATTGTATATGCTTACAAATGTTGCTGAGTTGCCAAGGTAAGAGGTGCTTGCTTTGCCAGTGTTTGTTACTTCTTGCACTCGGTAGGCAGCATGGATGCTGATTTACAAAAATGCCAGAGGAATACATGTTCCTGCAAGTAGATGTGAAGCCTGCATTAACTCGCTCGATGTCATTAAACTGGCCGGTGACCAGTGCTGGCATTTTAGCCAAACACAGCAAAGCATCCCTGGACTTGTAGTTTTGCATTAACGTATGGGCCTCAAAGTACCACAATGCTCATCACCAGCACTGGAGCTATTGCACCTTATGTCATGTGACCCCCTGAAGGATCTGGTGGTTATATGAATACTTAAAAAGCACCAAGTGCGAGTCTCACAGCGCTTTCAAGTCGGTGTCTTCAAAGAAAGGCCCCGGGGGTTCGATCTCCTTCAGGACTACAATGGGATTTGGCTCCTAGGAAAGTGTAGCATAGCGCTGATCAGCTCAGCGCCAATAAAGTGGGACTCGAGGAGCTGGGCCTGGACTCCCCAACAAGACAGAGGGCGCTTTTAGGCGTGGTGCGTTTTTCTGTGACGCACAGGTGACGTAGGCAGTGTTTGTTTTAGGTCTTACTTCTGTCAGTCTGGGAGGGGTGTCAGGGTGAACAAACAATCAAACCTGGTGCCCGGGTACTTATGTGCTGCCCAGGGACAGGCTGATAATGAAGAGCCCGAGCAGAGCAGGCAATTAACCACTTTTAGGGCAGGAAGGAGCTATCACTACATTATCGTGCAGTATAATACAGCTGTCGTAGGGGGGGGCTATATGACATACTATTTTCGCAATCTGGCACATAACCCGCATTCCATCCTGGCACTGCCGTCCCAGACGATGATACACCCAGGTGTCTTTAGGACTGGTGACATAGCGCCAACTACACTGGTTGCAAGGCGCTTTATATGGATAGCAGGGGGGAAAAGTTGAGAAAGAGATTGCTAGAGCTCCCACGTTTTCCATTTCCACGTATGAGTAGCACATCCAGTCATTTTCTTTAAATTCAAGGGTTCCTGGTTTTACAATGGGCTACACAGGACTACAAATCCCAGCATGCATCTACAAGTCTGTACTGGAGAAGCAATTGAGGCATGGAGCTCGACAACTCGAGAGCGTTGAAAGATTGGTGTCACAACTTGCATTCAGGCAGATACCAGTAGTGGCTGGTCTTAAGGGACGAAGTGGGCACCCTAACAAACAAACAATAAAACATGGAGTTCTAATAAAAGGCTTCATAGTGCTTTGTTTCAGGAAGTAAAGAGCCTGAAATCGTTTTTTTAGCATCTGGATAAGTGAAGACAGCTGCGCATGTGCTGGCTTCCGGGCGAGAAAATATTCGCCCAGGAGGCACAAAGCAGTGTTGTGTTGTCAGGGTGGTGGGCGCGGCATTTTTCAATGCCGTTGCATTTGCTTGATTCAGGGCGTTAATGCCTGCGACCTTGGGTGGGATCCACGTAACGCCAGAGACAAAGGAGGCAGGGCTGATTAGGTGTCAGCAAACATGAGAGCCCCTCCCCAACCCCATACGTTGGTATGCTTTTTTTAAGAGGACTTGCTGAAGGAGCGGTCCGCAGTGTATTTGGCAGTTGATACAGCGGAGGGAAGAAGACGTACCGGCGGGTGAAGCAAGGTACGGTTTTTGCTCGGTTCTACTATGGGTTTGCAGTTTGGGAACCTTCGCCCGAATAATCCAGACCACACATTTTCATTGTAGCAAAAAAGGCCACTTTATTCAAGACAGATAAATTCTCATCAGATAATTAATTTATTTATTACATGCAAATTTGGCAATTAAAACCGAAACCTTTTGTCATCATAAATTTACAAATATATAACATCTCACCAAATCCATCAATATAATTTTCTATGTCACGATACTGAATTAAACTTCCCAACCTTTTTTCCTTTAAATTTCCCCTCAGTTTGTTCTCACTAAACTCCCCTCCCCTCCCACTAAGGACTGGACAAGCCCGCTCTAGACTTATCCTCTCCCAATTCACGCCACCAGGCCTAAACTAGAGAATATCATGTCTTGAAGTGGCAAAAAACGTAAACCTCTTATGTATATATGTATATCCATATCCATACTAATATTATAAAGAGAGAGCCCAAACCTTTGAGGCGGGTAATCTCAGTAACCACAGCACCAATCACAACACCCAATACAGCGTTGGAAAGGGCAGTTGCAGCACAAGAACATAGGCTATACAGACGGATAAAAAAATTATAAAAAAATTGCAAAAAGCTACATCATCCAGAAGGCCGAGGGCCAAAATAACATCAAACAGGAAATGATGTAATAATGTGACTCACTATATTGAGACTGAGAGCCTGGAGCCAAATTGATCGTGAACAAGGGATATGCTATCCCGAAACTCGTAGATTTGTGCCTGCCTGCTTGAGAAACTCCATGCTGTGAGGATTAAATAAAAAAGCACATAAGTGAAGAAAAACGCGAGTTTGTCCCGTTTTTCACCCAGCTGGGGGAATTGGTTGTGGATTTAAATGCGGCGTGGTTCTGCCACGGGGATTTACGAACCGGCGAGAGAGCGCTGCAAATTCTGGCGAAAAGGAACCAAGGGGTATCAATATATATATATATATATATATATATATATATATATATACCAGCTGCCCGCCCCGACGTTGTTGTCTGGGGATGAAATAGAATCTCTGCAATGGTTGTAATAGGCAAGGCAAATTTATTTCAAAACTTGCCTGTGCGTCCGCTCAGAAGCCCTCATTCGGTACCGCTGAAGGTGAGCGTGTGCTCTTCTGTTTGTTGTCCTTGCCGCAATATGCGAACGCGTGTGTCCGCTCCAGGCGACGCGGCAGCCGCGAACGATTTTGTCCGCTGTAGCGCCACTTAGACGCACCACATGACGTCAACGGCCAAATGCAACTCTCGCGTCTAATGGCAAATGTAACTTCCGCTTCTCACAAGCGGTATAATCCATGTTTGTTTGTTTGTTTTGAGGAATGCCGCGCCCATCGCTGTATGCACACGCCCCCCATCGCTCTATGCACACGCCCCGAGCACAACGCTTCTCGCAAGCGGTATTATTCAGCTGGGTTGGGTTTTGACGAATGCCGCACCCATTGCAAGCGGTATAATTTAGCAGGGTTGGCTTTTCGCAGGGTTGGGTTTTGACGAATGGCGCGCCCATCGCAAGCGATATAATTCAGCAGGGTTTGGTTTTGACGAATGCCGCGCCCATCGCTCTATGCACACGCCCCCAGCACAACGCACACGCCCTCAGCGGACTACTTTTTCTCAAACGTTCTTTTTCCCTTCTAATGTATATGTTGGGCTGGTGTATAGCCTATGTCCATCTGCTGATTCTCTCCTTTCCAACGCTGTATTGGGTGTTCCGGTTGGCGCTGTGGTTCCGGAGCTTACCCGCCTCAAAGGTTTGGTCTCTCTCTTTATAATATTAGTATGGATATATGTATATTGTATGTATATTTGAAAGCAGAAACGCGTCTGCCGAGCGTTTCTTTGGACTTTGCACATAGAGCGTTTTAATTTTAATAAAGCCTTTTCCAGTTCATCCCAGAGCTGTGTCGCACTCTTTTCTCACCTGAAGGGAGCCTGGTCTGCATGTTTTGCCAGCCTGCAGGTGCTGGCTAGCGAGACGCCCTCTCGGTCTGGAGCTACGTGTCATACCTGCAACGTTTCGTCGGAGCATTGTCTGCAACACGTCGCCCCCCCGGTGCTAATAATTTCCACATGGAGGTAACTGGCGCATGGGGAGAGAGGAGGCAATATCGAATTGCCTGAGAAGGGAGACTGGAAGGGGCTTGGAACCCCGCAAACAGCAACGGTGGTGTTGGAAAACTGCCAGCCTGGACTGGGACATCACTTGGTGTGCTGAGAGACCCCGTCACTGAATGGGCTTTCTCAAAGGACTTCAACACCCACAATGCAGCAGCTTGAAGGGAGGAGCGTGAGGTGCTCAGCAGTCCCCACAGCGGAGGAGGGGCAAGAAATGACCTGATGGGAAGTGGTCATAGCAAACATTTTTAAATCAACTGACCCCCAAGTACATGAAAAGCCACAGAAACAGGCACTGATGAAGCTATTTGAAAGCAGAAACGCGTCTGCCGTGCGTTTCTTTGGACTTTGCACATAGAGCGTTTTAATTTTAATAAAGCCTTTTCCAGTTCATCCCGGAGCTGTGTCGCACTCTTTTCTCACCTGAAGGGAGCCTGGTCTGCATGTTTTGCCAGCCTGCAGGTGCTGGCTAGCGAGACGCCCTCTCGGTCTGGAGCTACGTGTCATACCTGCAACGTTTGGTCGGTGCATTGTCTGCAACACGTCGCCCCCCCCGGTGCTAATAATTTCCACATGGAGGTAACTGGCGCATGGGGAGAGAGGAGGCAATATCGAATTGCCTGAGAAGGGAGACTGGAAGGGGCTTAGAACCCCGCAAGCAGCAACGGTGGTGTTGGAAAACTGCCAGCCTGGACTGGGACATCACTTGGTGTGCTGAGAGACCCCGTCACTGAATGGGCTTTCTCAAAGGACTTCAACACCCACAATGCAGCAGCTTGAAGGGAGGAGCGCGAGGTGCTCAGCAGTCCCCACAGCGGAGGAGCGGCAAGAAATCACCTGATGGGAAGTGGTCATAGCAAACATGTTTAAATCAACTGACCCCCCAAGTGAATGAAAAGCAACAGAAACAGGCACTGATGAAGCTATTTGAAAGCAGAAACGCGTCTGCTGAGCGTTTCTTTGGACTTTGCACATAGAGCGTTTTAATTTTAATAAAGCCTTTTCAGTTCATGCCGGAGCTGTGTCGCACTCTTTTCTCACCTGAAGGGAGCCTGGTCTGCATGTTTTGCCAGCCTGCAGGTGCTGGCTAGCGAGATGCCCTATCGGTCTGGAGCTACGTGTCATACCTGCAACGTTTGGTCGGAGCATTGTCTGCAACACGTCGCCCCCCGGTGCTAATAATTTCCACATGGAGGTAACTGGCGCATGGGGAGAGAGGAGGCAATATCGAATTGCCTGAGAAGGGAGACTGGAAGGGGCTTAGAACCCCGCAAGCAGCAACGGTGGTGTTGGAAAACTGCCAGCCTGTACTGGGACATCACTTGGTGTGCTAAGATACCCGCTCACTTGATGGGCTTTCTCAAAGGACTTCAACACCCACAATGCAGCAGCTTGAAGGGAGGAGCGCGAGGTGCTCAGCAGTCCCCACAGCGGAGGAGGGGCAAGAAATCACCTGATGGGAAGTGGTCATAGCAAACATTTTTAAATCAACTGACCCCCAAGTAAATGAAAAGCCACAGAAACAGGCACTGATGAAGCTATTTGAAAGCAGAAACGCGTCTGCAGAGCGTTTCTCTGGACTTTGCACATAGAGCGTTTTAATTTTAATAAAGCCTTTTCCAGTTCATCCCGGAGCTGTGTCGCACTCTTTTCTCACCTGAAGGGAGCCTGGTCTGCATGTTTTGCAAGCCTGCAGGTGCTGGCTAGCGAGACGCCCTCTAGGTCTGGAGCTACGTGTCATACCTGCAACGTTTGGTCGGAGCATTGTCTGCAACACGTCGCCCCCCCGGTGCTAATAATTTCCACATGGAGGTAACTGGCGCATGGGGAGAGAGGAGGCAATATCGAATTGCCTGAGAAGGGAGACTGGAAGGGGCTTAAAACCCCGCAAGCAGCAACGGTGGTGTTGGAAAACTGCCAGCCTGGCACTGGGACATCACTTGGTGTGCTAAGAGACCCCGTCACTGAATGGGCTTTCTCAAAGGACTTCAACACCCACAATGCAGCACCTTGAAGGGAGGAGCGCGAGGTGCTCAGCAGTCCCCACAGCGGAGGAGCGGCAAGAAATCACCTGATGGGAAGTGGTCATAGCAAACATTTTTAAATCAACTGACCCCCAAGTAAATGAAAAGCCACAGAAACAGGCACTGATGAAGCTATTTGAAAGCAGAAACGCGTCTGCCGAGCGTTTCTTTGGACTTTGCACATAGAGCGTTTTAATTTTAATAAAGCCTTTTCCAGTTCATCCCGGAGCTGTGTCGCTCTCTTTTCTCACCTGAAGGGAGCCTGGTCTGCATGTTTTGCCAGCCTGCAGGTGCTGGCTAGCGAGACGCCCTCTCGGTCTGGAGCTACGTGTCATACCTGCAACGTTTGGTCGGAGCATTGTCTGCAACACGTCACCCCCCGGTGCTAATAATTTCCACATGAGGTAACTGGCGCATGGGGAGAGAGGAGGCAATAACGAATTGCCTGCGAAGGGAGACTGGAAGGGACTTAGAACCCCGCAAGCAGCAACGGTGGTGTTGGAAAACTGCCAGCCTGGACTGGGACATCACTTGGTGTGCGGAGAGACCCCGTCACTGAATGGGCTTTCTCAAAGGACTTCAACACCCACAATGCAGCAGCTTGAAGGGAGGAGCGTGAGGTGCTCAGCAGTCCCCACAGCGGAGGTGGGGCAAGAAATCACCTGATGGGAAGTGGTCATAGCAAACATTTTTAAATCAACTGACCCCCAAGTAAATGAAAAGCCACAGAAACAGGCACTGATGAAGCTATATGAAAGCAGAAACGCGTCTGCCGAGCATTTCTTTGGACTTTGCACATAGAGCGTTTTAATGTTAATAAAGCCTTTTCCAGTTCATCCCGGAGCTGTGTCGCACTCTTTTCTCACTTG